>NC_133771.1:50389803-50491765 GCF_003597395.2 Chelonoidis abingdonii
AGTAGGATTGACCGGCCAGGATAGAATTCAATTAGCATCATTCAACTGCCTTAAGTCATGAGGCAATCCTTTCTTCATCTTGCAGGCCCCCGAAACCTAATTCTGGCATTCGGAGGGTGCTCAGCTTTAACTCTTAGTGCTCCTTTATATATTTTTGATGTGTTATCACTACGTATAACAGCCCACCCCCACCAATCCCATTTCTTTCTGTCTGTCTGCCTAATCTGTCCTAACTCTTACTCGTGCAGCCCATCAATTTCTACAATAAAGTGGGGAGGGTCTGTGGCATAGTTATTTTTAATCCCAGCCAATCCACATTACCATGCCCTGGGATTTTCTGCAGGATGAGCCTGTGCAAGACAAATAGTGACTTCTTAAGATTCTGATCACCCTGATATACAAAAACAGTTAAAAATATCTCAATATTTCAAAAAGTGATTCACAAATGTGAGAAAAGCTAAGGAGTGCAAGAAGTGCCTGAAAAATTAAAGGAGTCTTCCCTGTTGAAAAAATTCATGAGGGAAATTCTGGCCCCATGGAAATCAAGGGACCATACATTTCAATGGAGCCAAGATTGGTCTCTAGTCTGGGAATGTTTGTTATTATACACATTTATCAAGGGATTAAACTCTGTTAAGTAGAAAACTCCATTGTACCTTAATTACAGAGCTGGTGAACTCCTTATTGATATTTGTTGACATTTTTTTCTTTGATACATTTTTGCCATAGTATTTAGCCAAAAAGGAATATTTTGGCAGTATGGTCCGCTAACCTGTATAGCATCTATTGTGGTACAAGATTGCAAATTCTTAGGGCTGGAAACTTGTGACTGCCCTGCCTCAATACTCCAGCTCAACACGTAATTTATCTCATTTGCTGGTCTTTACATCAAATATCACTTCACTCTCTCATATGCTAAATATTCAGCTTCTATTTTCTGATTGCAAAGACTAAGCAATTTTGTGTGTAGATCACTTCTGTGACAGCATTTTGTCTTTGCTGTGAGAGTGCTTTACATTGGAGCCTATCTATATTTTATTGGACTGAAACAGTGTGAATTCCAAAAATAAAAATGTTTCTTTTATGAAAAAAGAGTAGCTGCAATGTACATATTGTTTATGAGCCATGGGCAAGTAGCAAGCGTCTAATCTATTACTGAAGCAGGATGCCTGAATAATATAAAAAGAATGTTAGAATTTAACTCAATCAAAAGGGTGGAAGGCATCATTTCTTCTCTCATCACACACACAAAATATTCCCAGGTTGTAGCCACAAGAAGTGGACTATCTTTTTATCGCTATGCATTGTCCCTTCAAGAAAAAAAAAAAAAAAGTAATAAATAAAACAACGGGGGGGGGGGGGGGGGGTGGCCCCCCCCACTGTTTATTTGCGTCTGTGAAGTGGGAGCTTTTACTTTTCTGGTTTGCAAAAAAAAAATTCTTACCCCCTCCTAAGTCTTATACCAAACCTCTTTGAACCTATCAGTAAATGTTCTGGTTCCTCCCAAAAGACAGGACTGTTTTGTTAGTTGCTTTGGTTGGTGGGTTTTTCTATCCAATATGCTTTGTTGAAAGACCAATACTTAGGGTGGCAGAACCAGCCAGCATTGTGCATGCTTTCTCAAAGTTCAGTGTCACTTCAAATCCTGTTTTAGGACTCTGCGTATGGCCCTTCCAGGGAAGACTGTTATTCATCCAAGCCTGGGTAGCTTTGTGAGATGAACAAATTAACAGGAACTAAGACCAACAATTCATATTAACGTGTTTCTAAGCAAGTATTTGACAAGGCAACAAAATCCTAAGCATAAAACCTAAGTTTCTAAAAGCAACACATGTAACAAAAGAAATCTAGCAGTTAATTTTAAAAAAAATACACTGTCATTTGGAATGTAAGAAAATAAGACGGAATCCTTATAGCGAGCAGTTTTATAGATTAATTTTTGCTAACACCAATAGTGTTAAGATCTAGAACACAATATTGTTCCAGTGGTCAAGGCTATGTTAAGGTAGTGCACAGAAGACAACACTGCTTGGAGACATCCTAAGGCTTTCTGCCTTTGGCAGTTTTATGCTCTTATTTCAACATGTTCATCTTCTTGATGGGCTTTAGCATTCAGAATGCTCCTACTGCTGACTCTTCAAATCAAAATAATGTGACACAAACAGGCACTCTCTTACATATGTCATTCTCTATAACTGACAGGGCTGCTTACTAGCAACGTAACTTGCTATAACCCAGGCAAAAAGTGTAAACCCTAGTTGAACCATAATTCTAAAATGAGAACCATTATAGTCCTTCACTAATAATGGTAATACTCAGCACTTACGTACAGAGTGGCCTTTCATCAGAGGATCTCAAAAGTACATTACAAACATTAAGTAAACCAACACACACACTTTATAGTTCATAAGGATTACTACCTCCTCATTTTAAAGAGGAATATCAGGACATTTATTTTAGAGAGTGTTTTATAGCACCCATTACTGTAGTATCACTGTTTCCAAGGAAAGAATCAGAGCTACTTAGCTGGGTTCCGAGTAACTTCATAAAGTCTCTGTGCTTACCACATATTTTGGCTACAGACTCTGTATTAGAGCTTGAAAAAGTGCATTCCATCTCACCTAGATCTACAGTGCCAGCGCTGCTCAAGTTTGCGTCTAAGAATTCGGGGTGGGGCGGGGTCACATGAAGAAAAGATGTACCGGAAGATGCCTCCCCAACTTCTAGTCTCCTCAACTCCCTGCACTAATCCACATCAATTAAGGTATCTAAAACATAACTTTCGTCAGATATTTACTAATTAGATGGGAGGACCCTTTTTGTTGTGTTATTATGGATCCCGCTGGAAAAGATAGGACACAAACGGCCGAGCTTGAGTTCCAGAGAAAGGTAAGGCCAAGAAACCCAGTTTCTGCAGGACCTGCAGGTATGAAGATTTCTAACTACCAGATTTGATCTTTATACATGATATACAGAGCTCTTTAAGATTGAAAAAGTCAAAAGCTTGTTTGACCTATTTAAATAAGAACTAAGAAAACTGTCATAGAACTGAAGGAGATTAAAACAGAGAATGTTTCCTTGAGGGAAAGACTAACCAGTCTTGAAGAGAAAAAAGAAGAATTTGAAAAACAGATCACAACAGAATACTTTGTGATTATTGGAGTCCCTGAAGGACTGGAAGGAAAAATGCATTAGCTGGAGGCCAAATTTAGGCTCTAGGAAAGAGACTGAAATCCAGGACCTCTATGGTTGCATTCTAGAAATGCTTCAGTTCCACATGCAGGGCCAGGTAGAGAAGAGAGCTTCAGAGTCTCATGAGTGGATGAGACGATAGTGTAAGAGAGGGATTTGGATGTAGTAGGAACTGGGAAACTTCGGGATGGGAGCTAATACAGGAAGGATGGGCTCCACCTAAACAGTGGATCCAGACACTGCTGGCACTTAACATTAAAAGGTTGCAGATCAATTTTAACTAAGAGATGGGAAAGCCAATTGATGCAGAGGAGCAGTGGATCAGACAGAGACTTCTCTTAGAGGAGAGTTTATTGATTGAGATTCTCTAGGGTTAGTCAGAAGGAGAGGAATGAAGAAGGATAAAGTACGGATAGATCAGGTGGAGAAACATTCAAATAAAAAAGAATCTGACACATCAGAAAAGGGAGACAAACAGTGACAAATTTTAAAGTGCTTGTACAACAACTGCTAGAAGTCTAAATAATAAGATGGTGAACTAGAGTGCTCGTGTTAAAGGAGGATATTGATATAATAGGCATCACAGAAACCTGGTAGAGTGGGGCAAACAATGGGACACAATCATTCTGGGCACAAAATATATCGGAAGGACAGAACAGGTCTTGTGGTGTGGGTGGAGGATTGGCACTATAGTGTGAAAGAAAATGTAGAATCAAATGAAGTAAAAATCTTAAATGAATCCACATGTCCATAGAATCTCTATGATAGTAATTCATGCTCTAATAAGAATATAACAGTAGGATCTATTATCAACCACCTGACCAGGACAGTTGATAGTGACGATGAAATGCTAAGAAGGTAGAGAGGCTATCAGAATAAAGAACTCATAATAGTGGGGATTTCAATTATCCCCATATTTGATTGGTACATGTCCCCTCAGACGAAATGCAGAGATAAATTCTCAATACTTTAAATGACCACTTCTTGGTCAGGAACCCACAAGGGGAGAGGCAATTCTCGATTTAGTCCTGAGTGGAGCGCAGGAGCTGGTCCAAGAGGCAACTGTAACAGGACTGCTTGGAAACAGAGACAATAGTATAACAACATTTAACATTTGTGGTGGAGGAACACCTCAATAGCCCAACACTGTGGCATTTAATTTCAGAAAGGGGAACTATGCAAAAAATAAGGAGGTTAGTTAAACAGAAATTAAAAGGTATGGTACTAGAGTGAAATCCCTGCAAATTGCACGGACTCTTTTCAAAGAAACCATAATAAAGGCCCAACTTAAATGTATACCCCAAATTAAAAAACACAGAAAAGAACTAAAAATAGCCACCGCGGCTTAACAACAATGTAAAAGAAGCAGTGAGAGATAAAAAGGGCATATTTAAAAAGTGGAAGTGACATAAATAGAAAGAAGCATAAACACTGCCAGTTAAGTTGAAAAATGTAATAAGAAAAGTCAAAAGGAGGTTTGTACAACAGCTAACTAAAAATCAAAAGGTAATAACAAAATGTTTAAGTACATCAGAAGCGGAAGCCTGCTAAACAACCAGTTGGGCCCTTGGACAATTGACATACAAAAGAAGCCCTTAAAGTCGATAAAGTCATTGTGGAGAAACTAAGATGAATTCTTGCTTCAGTCTTCATGGCTGAGGATGTTAGGGAGATTCCCAAACCTGAGCTGTCCTTTGTAGTGACAAATCTGAGGAACTGTCAGGAGATTGAAGTGTCACTAGACAAGTTTTTGGAATTAATTGATAAACTTAACAGTAACAAGTCACTGGGACCAGATGGCATTCACCCAAGAGTTCTGAAAGAACTCAAATGTGAAATTGCGGAACTATTAACTATGGTTTCTAACCTGTCCTTTAATTGGTTTTTGTACTCATGACTGGAAGATAAGCTAATGTAAAGTCATATTTGAAAAGGCTCTAGAGGTGATGCAGCAATTCAGACGGTAAATCTAATGTCATACCTGGCAAATTTGTTGAAACAATAGTAAAGAATAAAATTGTCAGACACATAGAAGAACATAAATTGTTGGGCAAAAGTCAACATGGGTTCTGTAAAGGGAAATCACTGTCTTACTACTCTATTAGAGTTCTTTGAAAGTGTCAACAAACATGTGGACAAGAGGGATCCAGTGGACACAGTGTACTTAGATTTCCAGAAAGTTTGACAAGTCCTCACCAAGGCTTCTTACGTAAATTTAAGCTTGTATGGATAAGAGGGAAGTCTTTCATGGACTGAGAACTGGTTAAAAGACAGGAAAACAAAGGGTAGAAGAAATGGTAAATTTTCAGAATGGAGAGGGGTAATATGGTGTTCCCAAGGAGTCAAGTCCTTGGACCAATCTATTCAACTTATTCATAAAGATCTGGAGAAAGGGGTAAACAGTGAGGTGGCAAAGTTTGCAGATGATACTAAACTGTCAAGATAGTTAAGAACAAAGCAGAACTGTGATGAACTTCAAAAAGATCTCACAAAACTAAGTGATTGGGCAACAAACAGCAAATGAATTTAAGTGGATAAATGTAAAGTAATGCACATTGGAAAAAATAACCCAACATATACAACAATATGATGGGGCTAAATTTAGCTAAACTAATCAGAAAAAGATAATTGGAGTCATCTGGATAGTTTTCTGAGATGTCCACGCAGTGTGCAGCGGCAAGTCAGGAAAAGCAAAAGGATATTAGGAATCATTTAAAAAGGATAGAGAATAAGACGGAGAATATCTTATTGCCCTTATAAAATCCATGGTACGCCCACATTTTGAATACTGCATATAGATTGGTCTCCTCATCTCAAAAAAGATATACTGGCATTAGAAAAGGTTCAGAGAAGAGCAACTAAATGATTACGGGTTTGGAATTGTTCCCATATGAGGAGAGATTAAAGAGGCTAGGATTTTTCAGCTTGGGAAAAGAGGAGACTAAGGGGGGATATGATAGAGGTATATAAAATCATGATTAGTGTGGGAAAGTGAACAAGAAAAAGTTATTTACTTGTTCCCATAATATAAAACTAGAGGCACCAAATGAAATTAATGGGCCAGTAGGTTATAAAAACAATAAAAGGGAGTTCTTCAGGAGTGCAAAGTCAACCTGTGGAACTCGTGCCTGGGAGGTTGTGAGGTTAGGACTATACAGGGTTTAAAAGAGACTAGATCAATTCATGGAGGTTAAGTCCATTAATGGCTATTAGCCAGGATGGGTAGGAATGGTATATCCCAGCCTCTGTTTGTCAGAGAGTGGGGATGAATGGCAGGAGAGAGATCATTGTCATTACCTGTTAGGTTTCACTACTCTGGGGCACCTGGCATTGGCCACTGTTGGTAGACAGATACTTGAGCTAGATGGGCCTTGGTCTGACCCAGTTAATGGCCATTCGTATAGTTCTTTTCTCCAGAAACACAACAGAGGTACTGGGATTGATCCACTTTTGCCTCCATTGGAGATGAAAGGGCTCATTTATTCAAGGGCCAGAAGAAAGAAACAAAACCAGACATCATCATTAAAAATTAATGACAAAGTTAGTGCTGCGTCTTAGGAAAAATAACTGAAGTATAAGATTTTAATTTCTTTGTAACCAGACTTCTCTGTAATTAAGCAGAGAGCGATAGTCACAAACACCTCAGGGACCGTTTATACACCAGAACTGTGAATCTTCATAAAGAAGCTGAAAACTCTGTCAAATATTTCATACCCCATCAGATACTTGCAGGAACTACAGAAATTGAGACAGATCTCTCTAAGGAACATCAAGATCCTCTCATAAGGAAAGTAAATGGAGAGTAATAAGCCTGAGACAAGGAATTGTGATGGGAAAACCAGGCAACTCACCTACATATATTGATATATTGAATAGTGTTATAGGGTATAATTTAGTAATGTTGCACAAGATATGTTGTACCAGCTTAAATCATCAATATTTTCAATATATTGATAAGCCAACAAAAGGATGTCTGTATAGTTATAACTAAATACTCATCCTTATATCTATTTCTAATAAGTATTTATATGTATATAATATATATGATACAAATATATTCAAAAATATTACTTGTGTCTTATTTGTGATTACCTGTATGATTTATGGACACTTGTATATTATTTTACATTTCTACTCATATTAAAGTATATATATTTAGTGTATTGTATTAATATATTCATATTATTTATCTGCAAACATCATTTATGTAATTCATTTTACCTTTTTCATTAGTCTATTGTTTATAATATATATATACATGTATATTAGTATTATATACTATATTTATTATTATGCATTTATCTGTGGAGCATAGGTTTCATTCATTTATATACTTTGGCATTGTGGGTATTTTGGTAACATAGGTATATTTCTGGCAGATTCTAATTAATCATAATGTGGGTGGGCTTGGTGAAGAATCTTATAGGTGTTGTCTCTTTCTGAGGGGTTGGAGCAAATGCGATTATACCTCAGCGTTGGCTGTAAATGATGATCATGTGGTGTGTCGGGATGGAAGCTGGGGCATGAAGGTAGGCATAGCAGTCGTGGGTGGTGTTAATGTAATATAAGCCATCATGTGCCAGCAATGCCCTCTGCTACGTACATCAGCCAATGGACAATCCCTACATGAAAGAATAAATGGACACAAAGTCAGATATTAGGAATGGCAATATACAAAAACGTGTAGAACACTTCAATCTCCCTGTCACACAATAGCAGATTTAAAGGTAGCCATCCTCCAGCGAAAAACTTCAGGACAAACTCCAAAGAGAAACTGAATTTCAGTTAATTTTGCAAATTTGACACCATCAGCTCAGGATTAAACCAAGATTGTGAATGGCTAGCCAACTACAAAAGCAGTTTCTCATCTCTAGTGTTTCACACCTCGACTGCTAGAATAGGGCCTCATCCTCCGTGATTGAACTAACCTCGTTATCTCTAGACTGATTCTTGCCTGCATATTATAACCTGCTCTTGGAAAGTTCCACCACATGCATTGAACGAAGTGGGGTTTCACTCCAAGAAAGCTTATGATTTTTCTCCAATAGTCTGTTAGTTATTACAGTGCCACAAGGACTGTCACTTTTTACCCTTTATCAAGAAATAACTACATTATTCCAAATAGGGTTGAGTCCCAGTGGTTACTCAGGAGGAGACTGGATACTGTCATGGACAAATATCAGACAACTCTTAGTGTTCTAGAGGAAAATCTCAGGCTTCTGGCGAAATAAATCCAATTCCTATGGAAGGAATGGACTAGGGGCTATTTGGGACTGACTACATATCTATTCGAAGATAACTTACACATTTCTCCATGGTTCATGTCTGGCTATTGACCAGATAGGATTTTTTATTTTATTAAAGGTGCTAGCTCCGCATGTCTGGAGCGCAGAAGTCGGTAACATTGTCACTTTGTTATGTTACATCTTTCTTCACCAATAGATTGGTTGTTAGAGCTACAAGATCTTTCAGGATGAGTTAAACTCAAATCTACTTAGAGGACCCTAAATCTTTTCACACGATGAAACAATCATATCTCATGGACTTGCTTGAAGGAAAATATAATATGATCTTCCTCTATCTACATTTATGGGAGCATGAAGGCTTATGAGGAGAATTGATTACAATTTGCACCTGAACAGAAGAAGGAATCAATTACTTAATGCGTGGCAGAGATGGTTGTAAGTTGAAAAAAAATATACAGAAGATCCTCAAAATAGTGGCTGCTGCACTCTCTCATGACCTCAAAATACAATACATTCACCTGCACATCTACCAACGTTTATATGCATCACATGCCAGCAATGCCCTCTGCCATGTACATTGGCCAAACCAACAGTCTCTATCAAAGAATAAATGGACACAAATCTGACATCAGGAATCATAACATTCAAAACCAGTGGGAGACACTTCAACTTCTCTAACACTCAGTGACAGACTTGAAGGTGGCAATTTGCAACAAAAAATTTCAAAAACAGACTCCAAGAGACTGCTGAACTTGAATTAATATGCAAATTAGATACAATTGACTTAGTTTAAACAGAGACTGGGATGGTTGAGTCATATACACTTAATATGAATTATTTCCTATGTTACGTTTCCTCACCCTTTATGGGTCATCTAATTATCACTTCAAAAGCTTTTTTTTTCCTGCAGCTGATAGCTCATCTCAATGAGGGAGGAATAGCCTCAGTGGTTTAAGTTTGGCTGCTAACCCGGGTTGTGAGCGTCAATCCTTTGAGAGGCCACTAGGATCTGGGCAAATCAGTTACTTGTTCCTGCTTAGTGAAGGCAGAGAGAATGTTAAATGTTATTATATTATGGTTACTATTTCCAAGCGGTCCTGTTATAGTTACCTCTTGGACCAGCTCCTGTGCTCCACTCAGGACTAAATCGAGAATTGTCTTTCCCCTTGTGAGTTCCTGTATCAGCTACTCCAAGAAGCAGTCATATAAAGTATGGAGAAATTTTGTCTGTGCATTTCGTCCTGAGGTGACATGTTCCCAGTCAATATGGGGATAATTGAAACCCCTCACTATTATTGAGTTCTTTATTTTGATAGCCTCTCTAATCTCCCTTAGCATTTCATTGTCATTATCACTGTCCTGGTCCGGTGGTCGATAATAGATCCCTACTGTTATATTCTTATTAGAGCATGGAATTACTATCCATAGAGATTCTATGGAACATGTGGATTCATTTAAGATTTTTACTTCATTTGATTCTACATTTTCTTTCACATATAGTGCCAATCCTCCACCCACACCACAAGACCTGTTCTGTCCTTCCGATATATTTTGTGCCCCAGAATGATTGTGTCCCATTGTTTGTCCCCACTCTACCAGGTTTCTGTGATGCCTATTATATCAATATCCTCCTTTAACACGAGGCACTCTAGTTCACCCATCTTATTAT
The DNA here is from genome assembly GCF_003597395.2 of Chelonoidis abingdonii. Taxonomy (NCBI): domain Eukaryota; kingdom Metazoa; phylum Chordata; order Testudines; family Testudinidae; genus Chelonoidis; species Chelonoidis abingdonii. The sequence goes on from NC_133771.1 coordinate 50,399,911, forward strand.
TTAGACTTCTAGCATTTGTGTACAAGCACTTTAAAATCTTGTCACTGTTTGTCTTCCCTTTTCTGATGTGTCAGATTCTTTTTTATTTGAATGTTTCTCACCTGATCTGATCCGTACTTTATCCTCTTCCATCCTCTCCTTCTGACTAAACCCTAGAGAATCTCAATCAATAAACTCTCCTCTAAGAGAAGTCTCTGTCTGATCCACGTGCTCCTCTGCATCAATTGGCTTTCCCCATCTCTTAGTTTAAAAATTGATCTGCAACCTTTTTAATGTTAAGTGCCAGCAGTCTGGATCCACTTTGGTTTAGGTGGAGCCCATCCTTCCTGTATAGGCTCCCCCATCCCGAAAGTTTCCCCAGTTCCTACTACATCCAAATCCCTCCTCTCTACACTATCGTCTCATCCACTCATTGAGACTCTGAAGCTCTGCCTGCCTACCTGGCCCTGCGTGTGGAACTGGGAGCATTTCTGAGAATGCAACCATAGAGGTCCTGGATTTCAGTCTCTTCCCTAGCAGCCTAAATTTGGCCTCCAGCTAATCATGCATTTTCCTTCCAGTCCTTCAGGGACTCCCAATAATCACAAAGTATTCCTGTGTGATCTGTTTTTCAAATTCTTCTTTTTTCTCTTCAAGACTGGTTAGTCTTTCCCTCAAGGAAACATTCTCTGTTTTAATCTCCTTCAGTTCTATGACAGTTTTTCTTAGTTCATTATTTAAATAGGTCAAACAAGCTTTTGACTTTTTCCAAATCTTTAAAGAGCTCATGTATATCATGTATAAAAGATCAAATCTGGTAGTTAGAAAATCTTTCATACCTGCAGAGTCCTGCCAGAAACTGGGTTTCCTTGGCCTTACCTTTCTCTGGAGACTCAAGCTCGGGCCGTTTGGTGTTCCTATCTTTTCCAGCGGGATCCATAATAACACAACAAAAAGGGTCTCCCTCATCTAATTAGTAAATATCTGACAGAAAGTTATGTTTTAGATACCTTAATTGATGTGGATTAGTGCAGGGAGTTGAGGAGACTAGAAGTTGGGGAGGCATCTTCCGTACATCTTTTCTTCATGTGACCCCTGCCCCCACCCCCGAATTCTTAGACGCAAACTTGAGCAGCGCTGGCACTAGTATGTCTAGGTGAGATGGGAATTGCACTTTCAGCTCTAATACAGAGTCTGTAGCCAAAATATGTGAGTAAGCACAGAAGACTTTATGAAGTCTACTCGGAACCCAGCTAAGTAGCTCTGATTTTCCTTGGAAACAGTGATACTACAGTAATGGGTGCTATAAAACACTCTCTAAACATAAATAGTCCTGAAATTCCTCTTTAAAATGAGGAGGTAGTAATCCTTATGAACTATAAAGGTGTGTTGTGTGGTTTACTTAATGTTTGTAATGTACTTTTGAGATCCTCTGATGAAAGGCACTACTGTACGTAAGTGCTGAGTATTACCATTATTAGTGAAAGGACTATAATGGTTCTCATTTTAGAATTATGGTTCAACATAGGGTTTACACTTTTTGCCTGGGTTATAGCCAAGTACGTCTGCTAGTAAGCAGCCCCTGTCAGTTATAGAGAATGACATATGTAAGAGAGTGCCTGTTTGTGTCACATTATTTTGATTTGAAGAGTCAGCAGTAGGAGCATTCTGAATGCTAAAGCCCCATCAGAAGATGAACATGTTGATAATAAGAGCATAAAACTGCCAAAGGCAGAAAAGCCTTAGGATGTCTCCAAGCAGTGTTGTCTTCTGTGCACTACCTTAACATAGCCTCTGACCACTGGAACAAATATTGTGTTCTAGATCTTAACACTATTGGTGTTAGCAAAAATTAATCCTATAAAACTGCTCGTAATAAGGATTTCCGTCTATATTTTCTACATTCCAAAATGACAGTGTATTTCTTTTTAAAATTAACTGCTAGATTTCTTTTTGTTAGCATGTTGTGCTGTTTAGAAACTTAGGTTTTATGCTTAGGATTTTTGTTGCCTTGTCAAATACTTGCTTAGAACACACGTTAATATGAATTGTTTGGTCTTAGTTCCTGTTATATATTAGTTCATCTCACAAAGCTACCCCAGGCTTGGCATGAATAACAGTCTCTCCTGAAGAATGGGCCATACGCAGAGTCACTAAACAGGATTTTGAAGTGACACTGAACTCTTTGAGAAAGCATGCACAATGCTGGCTGGTTCTAGCCACCCCTTAAGTATTGGTACTTTCAAACAAAGCAATATTGGATAGAAAAAAACCCACCCAACCAAAGCAACTAAACAAAACAGTCCTGTCTTTTTGGGAGGAACCCAGAACGATTTATCTGATAGGTTCAAAGAGGAAACAGAGGTAAAACATGCCAAAATAAAGACCTTAATGAGAAAAGATAAGTCCACTTCTTGTGGCTACAACCTGGGAATATTTTGTGTGTGTGTGAGAGAGAGAAATGATGCCTTCCACCTTTTTGATTGAGTTAAATTCTAACATTCTTTTTTTTAATTATTCAGGCATCCTGCTTCAGTAATAGATTAGACATGCTGCTAACTTGCCCATGTGCTCATAAACAAATATGTACATTTGACAGCTACTCTTTTTTCCATAAAAGAAACATTTTTATTTTTGGAATTCACACTGTCTTAGTCAATAAAATATAGATAGGCTCCAATGTAAAGCACTCTCACAGCAAGAACAAAATGCTGTCACAGAAGTGATCTACCACACAAACTTGCCTTAGTCTTTGCAATCAGAAAATAGGAAGCCTGAATTATTTAGCATATGAGAGAGTGAAGTGATATTGATGTAAAAGACCAGCAAATGAGATAAATTACGGTGTTGAGCTGGAGTATTGAGGCAGGGCAGTCACAAGTTTCCAGCCCCCTAAGACATTTGCAAATCTTGTACCCACAATAGTGCTATACAGGTTAGCTGGACCATACTGCCAAATATTCCTTTTTTGGCTAAATACTATGTCAAAAATTTATCAAGAAATGTCAACAAATATCAATAAGGAGTTCACCAGCTCTGTATTTAAGGTTACAATGAGTTTTCTACTTAACAGAGTTTAATTCCCTTGATTAAATGTGGTAATATACAAACATTCCCAGACATAGGATCCAATCTTGGCTCCATTGAAATGTATGGTCCCTTTGATTTCAATGGGGCCAGAATTTCCCTCATGAATTTTTTTCAAGCAGGAAGACTCACTTTAATTTTTCAGGCACTTCTTGCACTCCTTAGCATTTTCTTTACACATTTGTGAATCACTTTTTTGAATATTTGAGATATTTTTAACTGTTTTTGTATATCAGGGTGATCAGAATCTTAAGAAGTCACATATTTAGTCTTGCACAAGGCTTCTACCTGCAGAAAATCCCAGGGCATGGTAATTTGGGGGATTTGGCTGGGGGATTAAAAATACACATTATGCCACAGACCCTTCCCCCACTTTTATTGTAGAAATTGATGGGGACTGCAAGAGTTAAGAGTTAGGGACAGAATTAGGCAGACAGACAGAGGAACTGGGATTGGTGGGGGTGCTGTTATACGTAGTGAATTACACATACAAAACTATATTAAAGGAGCACTAAGATTGTAAAGCTGAGCACTCATTAGCTTGGAAATGCCAGAATTAAGGTTTCGGGGGCCTGCAAGATGAAGAAAGGATTGCCTCATGACTTAAGGCAGTTGAATGATGCTAATTGAATTCTATCCCTGGCCGGTCACAGAGTCCCATACAATTCTAGGTCATCTTCCCCTGGTGGTTATTAACTGTGTGCTTCTCATTTTCTGAGTACCCAACCTGAAATCCCTGGGTTCTGATTTGCAGATGTCTTGAGCAATCACAGCTGCATCAGAAGTCAATGAGAACTGTGCTTTGAACATATAAAGAGCTCTATAACGCTACATATACTGAAAATAAGGACCTCAGTGTCTCAAATTGGACATTCAAAATTAGTGGAAACTTTTTTCCCTTAATCTCTCTGTGCCTCAGTTCCCTATCTGTAAAATGGAAATAATACTTCCTTTACCTCACTGGGGAATTGTAAATAATAAATTGTTTGTGAAGCTCTCAGATATTAATGTCATAGAAAAGCACCAGAGGAAATTAATAATTATGTCTTTAGAGCAGTGTTTGAAATAAGGCCTAGGGCCAGACTTTAAACAACAAGGATAAAACATACTATTGAATAACTGCTTTTTAACTGAGAACCATCCATCCTGTACATTGAATGATAGTGGTCCTGTGGAAAAACAAATAGTATGTGATCATCTAATCAAAGACTGTATCATAATGTATTTGTATAAAAAGGGCAAAATCAAAGGTGCCTGTACAAACTTAATTCTGATATTTCCTAATTTGAGTGCTTAATTTTGCAACCTTAATATTCTTTATGTACAGCATATTAACATCCACATGGTTCATAAGTAGGGCTGGAACCTTTAAATCCACCGCACACATCTCTGCTTCTTGAGCTAGCAGAGAAATTGATAGTAGTAATAGGTTATCATCCTCGACATTGAACAGCACTAGAGAGGGATGAGACATATACTTTACTAGTAGTTTCACTGATATTTGCTAACTGCAGAGGAATGGTGAGACTTGAGAATCTTGGGTTACATTCCAGGTTCTGAAAGAGAGTGTGATAATGGTCAAAGAGTCTTCTGCCCCTGTCCCCAGAAGCCTGTCAGTCCTGTGTCTTCTTCCCTGGCTCCTTGTCCCAGTCCCAGTCTTTTTGCTTAGTCAACCCATCTCCCTCTCCTGGGTTTACTCATCCAATCTCAGTTTTCTCCCTTGGGGCACAAAGTCCATGTCTTCTTTCCCAGCCAGTCCAAGTCTCTCCTACTTCCCTCACAGGCTTTTCATCCAATCTCTGTCTTCTTTCCCCCTCCATGGGCTCCTTGTCCCAATCTACTTTCTCAATTGCCATCTCCCTCAAGTTCGGCTTTTGTCCCCTATGCATTTGAGTCAGGCATCTTCCTCCTCCACAGTGTCTGGGCATTAGAGGGGAGCATTGAATATAGGAGGAAGAGTACCTCCTCTCAGTTCCTGCCCACAGCACTCAGAAGGGTCAATTGTAGGGAAAATACTGCTCAGGCCTTATAGCCCTGAGGTGCGACATGCTCAGTTGCTTTGTGGGGATGGTGTACATGCAGTCTGGTGACATGTAAGAATGGTGAGAGGACAGAGCATGCCTAGAGCAGATGGAATCTTCTGAGAACTTGTCTGCCAAACAAGTCTTTACTGAGCATGCACAAACTGCAGTTTTTCTGACCCTTATAACTTGGTCAAATTTGGGCATTTTTTCATCGGAATAGCAAAAGGCACACCCCAAGTGTTAGGGTAACCCCCCTGTATTTGGGACATAGATATAGGACTGGAAGGGACCTCCTGGTTCATCCAGTCCAATTCCCTGCCATTGCAGGCAATACTATGAGATAAGCCCAATCAAGCTCCATTTTAAAAAGTAATTTAGGTTGTTTGCCCCACTACTCCTATTGGGAGGCTGTTTCAGACAAATCAATCTTTGTTTTGTTAGACTAAACAAGCCAACTCTTTTAGTCTCTTCTCTTAAAATAGCCTCCCCATTCCTCTAATCATCTTAGTGGACCTTCTCTGCACATGTTCCCATTAGAATTCATCTTTCTTGAACCTGGGTAGCCAGAACTGTACACAGTATTCTGAATGAGGTCTTACCAGTCCTTTGTACAATGGTTTGAATACTTCCCTACCTCTACTGGAAATATCTCACCTGATACATTCTAAGATTGCATTTGCCTTTTTCAAAACTACATTACATTAGTGGCTCGTAGTCAATCTGTGACCAGCGAATACCTCCTGGTCTTTTTCTTCCTCCATCATTCTCAACTGATAAGACACTAGTTTATTGCAGAAATTCTTGCTATTACTCTGTAAATATATTTAGTATCTGGGCCATAGCTAGATTAGCCATTAACTCTATCTCATCCTGGATGCATAGTGCCCCCAATTCAGGTTCCTGCTCCAAAGCATGGAATTGCTATAGATTCTCAGCTAAATGATTTTAAGATTATTTTTTAACATGGGAAAAGCATATTTCCCCCTAAGATCATTACTGGAAATGGCTAAAGCATTTTGCAGAAACATTTAAAGAACACTCAGCTTGCGGCAGATACCTGGCATGTGAAATTTCGCTTCAAACAATTAAAGACTGACAAAGTTATAAGTAACTGAATTGAACATCTTATAATGGGAAGCCCTGGGCAACTTTTAACTATAGGTGGTGCTACAACCACCACCTGTAACTCCTGTAACATTTCCAAATGGGATTTGTGATGTTAATAGTGTTGTGTGGAAATCTCTACCTGCTGCTTAGAAATTATTAGGGTTATTATACTAATGAAGTGGTTTTTGTTTTGTTTTGTTTTGTTTTGTTTTTAACGCAACCGTAATTAGTTTGTCCATTTGCCAATCTCAAATAGCAAGGCATTTTGCTTCAAGGATGATTTCAGTGCTGTGTCAGAAAACTTGAAGCTTTAAAGATAGGATCAAGCAAGCATCAACAGAGCACTAAACACAAGTCTGGACTCTTGAAATTACTGTCTGGATAATTTGAACTTTTTTTTAATATAACACTCATAAAAAAAATCCCTATAGAGATATAGTAATTCACATAGGTTTATCCAGCTGTGTTTTTTGCTTCTGTACTTACAGCTAAAATCAGCCCTAGTGTAAGAAGTTGCATTTTCTCTGACTGTATAAATTGCTGTGGTGTTCAGCACCTCTTATGTCAGGCCACTTGTATCTAGGTGCTTAACTTCAAGAACACATATTTGAAATGGTTGGCCTAGCTGTATAACTAGCATGTAATAGGCAGAGATAAGCAAAAGTATTAACAAAACTCATGTAAGAGAATGAAGATACCATGCAAACTTAGAAAAGTGTGTTTCCTATGCCCAAGACTGCTATCAGTAAGAAAAGATGACGAGAACATGAACACGGACAAGATGATTGTGAGACTTATTTTATGTCCATAATGCATTCACTCTGCATATGTGTTATATGATAAAGACTGTCCTTCTCTAAGTGGCAACTTTAGAAATATTTAAACATGTCTGTAAAGGCTCATATTAGAGGGAAACTGAATATACATTGTCTTGTTCATTATGGCTCACTATTTTCCTACATTATTTGTTGTAATCAGCATAATTCTACTATGGTTTCAGTATCCAGTGCAGTGTGTGTGCACGCACGTACACACACACACACACACACACACACATATATATAATTTTTTTTAGTGAAACAACTGTGCCATTAGAAACCATCCTACTGATAACCCCCTAGCAAATCTATAACACAGTATCTGTGGCTTGCTGTCTTATAACACATGAATAATTCCTTTTTAAGATGGCTGTGTTTGGATTAGACTTGGGACAAAGGCAAACATCTGGATCTAGGTGTGAGTCTGAGTTCAGTCTTTAAAATCAGTCAGATCCAAATACAGATCCAAATGCCATATACTATAGGACAGTACGGATCAAATCTGGATTTTCCTTCCAAGGTAGGAATTGTTCATAACTAGAGTTTTGATTTGAGTTGACACCTTGTCTGGAAGCAACATATGTTACTTCTGTGAACAAGGAGCTTTGTACGTGTGCATGCAGGTTCAGAGGCAAATCAAATATGTGGCATGTAGTAGTGCAATCATGGGGAGGAGGTATTTAGTACTGGCTTCACTTTCTTTTTCAAAAAGTTCCTCCTCTAAGAGCATTTCTCATTCTTCTTGGTCAAATTGGGAGCTCTGCCATAATCACTGCTCTTTTCCTGCCTCTGAGTGTGGTGCTACTGAAGTTCCGTAAATTGGCCAATTGGGAGGTGATCCTGGAAACTGTAGATTTTGCCCCCATCACAGAGGACATCTGTAGGCAGTGTATGGCCTTCTGGTGGGCTAGGGAGTTGGACATTTCAGACAAAATTTACAAAAAAGGCCTACTAATTTTGGGAGCTTCAGTTTTTGAGATGTCTCAGGTTGGACACTAGGGTGCTCAGATCCCATAGTAACAGGTACTGTGCAAAAACCTAAACAGAATATAAAATAAACATAATAGGCCCTGATTTTTCCAGAGATCATCCAAACTTCACATGAAGTCAACAGGAACTGTGGGCTCTCAGCAGCAATAAAAGTCAGGCATTAGGTATCTCAAATTGGACAAGCACCCAAAAATAGCAGACACTTCTGAAAACTTTGCTTCTAATGTCTCTTATGCTGCTCTATGCAAAAGACCTGCCAGGCCACCAGGAGAATAGAGAAATTTAACTGAGGAGGGTCAAGTCCTTTAACACTCACAGTCTATCATTTGTTACTGAAGCCATCTTTATCCTGTTAATAAAGAGTTAGGCATTAACATTTTGTGTAAATGAGTATAATTTATTATGTGAGGGGAAAAGAAACAAAGAAAACAGATAGCTCTAGAGAACAAAGAAATACATCACTGCAAACACTTGTAACAAATGTAATTTGTAAAACACTTTTAATTAAAATTTCGACTTTGAGTTTTCCACTCACAAAACATGGACGCATTTTAGTAATCCAAACTTCTCCCACTTGCATTCAGACTGTTTCTTTCTTTCCAGAATACAGGAAATGAATGTTGAGATCACACCACTCCCTTATTCAGTGAGTTGTCCTTCTCATGCAGCAGCTGCAGTGCAAGACTTGTTCCTCTGGCTTGCTCAAGGATCTGTGCTTCTGTTCATCTCTGTTTTCACCAGGTTAAATTATGCCATTTAACCTGCCATGGCTTATTATGCCATTTAATAGTAACAATTTTTGCTGCTGCTGTTTTAGAAAATAAATTAACTCTCTTCTTATTTCAGACTATTTTAAAACAGCCAAAAACAGTTATCTATCAGCCTACTTATATGGTCCCCAGCACCATAGTATTAAAACACGTATATGTATCTATTTATATGTATATCTATAAAGAGAAAAATTTAGCATAGAATTAAGGCTTCCGTGGCCTAGCATAAGATGGCTGCTTTCTTTGTGCATGTGAGTTGAACAGGTCATTTCAAACAAGATCCTAAACAATCATTACACCACAGCACCAGGATAGAATTAAGTCATTGAGAGCTACTTCATATCACCTTTCCAAGCATATAAAACTCCCTCTTCAAGCCCTTTAGAGGTGCAAGATATCAGACCTGAAACCTGTCCCTGATCAGGAGAACTGAATCTTGCCTGGGTACTTGTAATTTTTTGGGAAATAAAATATACATCAGATTTGTGACGGTGATGATGAGATATGTAAAATATGAATTTAGCATACACCTTTGCCCATCTACTAATCCCTTTCTCCTGGGATTTCAGACTCCTGAGTAATTACAGATAGCAGCCATTTATTTTAAAATCAGTCTTCCAATCAAATATTCCTCCTTCTTTCACCCCCAGAGGTGGATGTTTTGGGAACAATTATCCCATACTCAAGATAAAAGAGATTTAATCTGAGGGGAGGGACATCTTTTCTATTCATGCAAGTATCATAGATTTAAGCTCCTCCATTGTAAACTAAGGTACATCAGTGGAGCATGCAAGAAAGCTTGCACTGCGGTTACCTAGGCAGTTCTTCTACTGTGTATTAAAGAGAGAAGCTTAGTTCTCAAAATGTAATCCTGTCCCTTCCACATGCAGAAAATTCACTTAAGGCAAATAAAAACAGCATTTTATAGTGAATGAACAGTTTAGAAAAGTTACCTTTTAAATAACCTTTAAGAATAACCAACAAATCAATTCAGTACAAAAGAATAAATGTCTGGCTTCTTTATCAGAGGAATTTTTCCAAGCCTTGAAAATACTCTCAAACAGCTTTTTCCATTGACCTATATTTTTAAATTGAATTTGGCCTTAAGTTTTTACAATCTCTTAGTTTTTCACTCTGCCAGGAAGAGAAGAGGATTCTTAAGACTCTCTTCACAGAAACTCATGGGAGAGAAATTTTCTTCCAGGCTTAAGGAACCCCCCCCCCCACCTTCTGTGCAGACTGAAAGCTCATTATTCTGTTTTCCGGAAGTTCTGAAGATAGAAGCCTTCTTCTGAGACATGGAAGTAAAGACTCTCAAACTTTCTTCTCAGTCTTAGTTAAATATGAGAGTTTCATTTTACCAGTATTTCAAGGCGCCAATATTTCCTTTAATAATAGGTTTCATTGCCAATTCACCTTCCTCCTGGGTTGTAGATCTGTATAAATAATTTCACACCAAGCAAAAGTGGCAAAAATTTATTTCTGCTTAGTATTTCATGATTTATCTGTATCTTTGCTCAAGAACATTTCATATGTCAGGGAGCACTTTGTGCTCCACCGTTGCCCACCCAGGCTCACTACTGCGTTGTTAAATAGCTAAGAAATGGCTGGAAAACTGTTCTGGATATCTCAGTGCTGCAGATAATCAACTTGCTGCACTTTGCAGGCCCATGTGGCTCACATGTGAGGATTTGCCACCTCCTGAAGGAAACTGGCAGCACTGGTTTGTTAATTACTTATCCTATTTGCTCCAGACAAACCTTGAATTACATTTTTTTTTTGGCTTTTACAAGTAGGCCAAATCGCACCAGCAGTGCCATTACTGTGATTAAGGGAATGGGTAGACTGGCAAAGGCCATAAACAATACTTGGACTTTTTCACTGTCCATACCATATACTTGGGGCAGGAACATCCTTCAAGCCTCCTGTGTGAGAGTTAAGTGAAAATCATAAAGTGCCTGATTGTCCAGTTCCTAGAGAGGATCAGAATGTGTTATATGGGGTGGTTCAGCGTTAGCTTGGTTAAAGCCGCTTATACGTGTTGTAGATGTGGGTGCCTCTGTCTGTGTGCTCTTTGTTTCTTCCTGCCTCACCACATGACACCCTGCACACATTCAGGACATACTTGCAACCATCTCTGAGCATATAATTGACATCAAATAGGAAGCATAAAGCAGGGAATGTCTTCATTTACAAGACTATTATAGCATCTTGGACCAGGTAATATTTTCTAGATCTCCTTGTTTCTATAGGATACAATAGAAACTGGAAATGTTCAGTGTAAAAGATTTTACGGAGTGACTCAGTGCTTAATTTGTAATGAAAGAGGTGCTGGGGCTTAAGCAATTAGATACTGGGTTCAAGCAATTTTTTACTTTCATAACTGACATGACAAGCTCAGAGGGTCCAGGGCTATGAACTGCCAATCCTGGAGATGCCGAGGCTCAGACCTGACAAGCCCTGGCACAAATTAAACACTGGCATGATTGCCTTTTTTCTTGCAAAGATCCAAGAGTGTCTATTTCTTGTTTTTGAATCCATTCATTTGTGGAATTGACAGCTACCAGTAGGTGGTGCTCATGTACTCTTCTTGATTAGAAGCTGTGAGAAACATCTGACCATTGTTGACCATACCTAGGGTTTAAGTTTGATTTGCAGTCACAAACCAGAAGTATTTAGTTTATTTATGTATGTCTGGGAAAAGTTTGCTGCAATTGGCTACAAACATTTTGCTCTTAGGAGCATAGAATTGGGAAAGCTGGATTCTGGTCCTTCTGTTTTCAAGGGACTTGATCATGTAAAAAGTATTAGTGTTAGAACTGCAAAGAACGGGGAGTTCTGTTCAGTGGTGCTTTTCAAACGATGTTGATGGAGAAAACTTGCATGGTGGAAGTCACATGGTATTTTTCCTGTATCTCATTGGATGAGTCATTTGAAGCCATTTCATTTGATATGGTAAAGAGGCAGTGTTTTAACTGAACTCTTCCACCCACCTGGAAAAAACCTCTATAGAATGGTTGAACTATAGAGAGAATAACATTTATCTTTGTATGTTAGTAAAGCAGGTTGTGACTTGGGCTGGCACAATCTCATTCTTAATTCCATGTAATGGTAAAAACTGTTTCAGCCTCATCTCATATCGTTGTTATAGGTTTGCACTGGAAAAGTTCCTGGGCTCCAGCTACAAATGGAAAGTCCCTTCCATCAATGATCCTCTTTTGCTCCCTCACACCTCTTGCATAGTGTGACTCCCAGGGCAACTCATCCTGTCCTAACAGATGTGGCTGCAATTTAAGTATACGAATATCTGCTTAAGATCAGGCTTTTGGCCTAAGCCCAGGCTTTAGATGGATGGATCCCTTAGATCCGTGGCGCTCCCTATGAAATGCCATGTTTTTTAGTGATGCTGCAGCCTCTTGTATCACAAGTGCCCTGGCTACAGGCACCTCAGACACTAAAGTGATGTTGAATAGAACAGAGCAGGAACAGAGAGAGAGAGAGAGAGATCCTCTCCAGGCAGGCTGCAAAGAGGCAATTGAAAGCCACGATTGTTTGGATTCATATAAGAGTTGAGAATATTCTTCTTATTATTACATTGTTCCCATGCCGATGTCCAGAACAGAAACCAGTCTCTTCCGCCCTCTCTGTCATTAGCTGCTGCTTCCATCTACTCTATAGCATTGAGATCAACCATTCTGCCCTCACTGCTAAGGCTGCTTCTTAAGTTTTCTCTAGGACGACCGGACAGCAAATGTGAAAAAGCGGGACAGGGGGTGGGGGGTAATAGGAGCCTATATAAGAAAAAGACCTAGAAATCAGGACTGTCCCTATAAAATCGGGACATCTGGTCACCCTAGTTTTCTCACAGCAGTTGGTTTGCACTTGACAGCTTGATGTGGGAGACTGTTGGCATCAGGAGTACGTGACCCAAATATGTCCAATGCTTCCTTCTAATTTTTCTAATTTTCCTTCTGACTTTAACAAGCTGCTGGTTGGTAATTCTTGGATCTCTTCACAAGTAATAGTCTTTCCATCCTATACCCAGAATCTTTCACAGGCCCTTATTTTAAAAGGCATTTAATTTTCTTTCTAAGATTTTAATAGCTCTTCAGCTTTACGTTAGCACTGAGATTACATTTGAGTAGAAAATTCTCAGTTTTGTTTTAGTACTATTCATCTTTGATTTCCATATGTTGTCGACTTTAGTGGATGCTGTGTATGCCTTTCCTATCCTTGATGTCACTTCTTTCTTGAGGTCTCCATTGGCTACTATGGTGCGGCCCAGGTAAATGTTCTACTTTCTTGACATTTTTGCTTTCTAATATGATGTTACTGCTTGACATCTGGGTTTCAAAGATGTTTGTTTTGGCGTAAGTGATTTTGAGCCCTGATTGGCCTGCGGTTTTTGCCAAGGTGTCTGTCTTTGTTTGAAGCTTTTCAGGTGTGTCACTGAATAGCTCAATATTATCAGCAAAATCTATGTCTTCTAAGCATTTGCCATCTACCTGTGCTACACCAGTGTTTGTGTGGGTAATACTCTTCTTCCTTATTCAGTCTATGGCAATGCCAAACATCAGCTGAGATAGAATGCAGTCCAGTTTCATACCCATGGCCACTCTGAACTATTCTGTTGTCTGGCTGTTCATTCTTATAGTGCACTTTGCATTGCTGAACATAGCACTGATGATATTCGCTAGCTGGAATTCCATATTGAATGCCTATGCAGACTATCAAATACCTTTTGAAAATCAATGAATTTGATAATGGGGGGGAGCCTGCCATTCTATATGTCTTTGATGTGAATATCTGATCTGCACAGGATCTCTTGGGCCTGAATCCAGCCTGTTCTTCCCTAAACTTTGCATCTGCTGCCTTTCTCATCCTGTGTAGAATCGCACTACAGAAGGCTTGCCCTACAACAGAGAGTAGTGTGACTCCTCTCCAGTTATTGCAGTAAGTAAGAGCACCCTTTTTGAGCAATCTGACAGTGATTCTATGTTTCCACTTATCAAGAGGGGATATCTTTTTCCCAGACTTCATTGAACAGCTCTGCCAATTTTGACATGGGTGGCAGTTTCAACTGCTTTTAGCATTTCTACTGTGATTTGATGGTCTCCTACTACACTGCTGTTTTTCAGCTTCTTGACTGCAGACTTTAATTCTGACCCCTCTGTTAGACCAATGCTGATTTCAAGCTAATCGGGTTCAAATGGTTCATCAAATTCTGGTGCTGAGGTACTGTTGTGTCCGAGGACTTCTTTGAAATGCTCTGCCCATCCATTATTCTGTCCTCCTTCTACTGTAAGCATTTTTCATCTTTATTTTTATTGGCCCATTTCCTGTTTTGAAGTTTCCATGCAGGGTTTTAGTCACTTGGCAAATGACTCTGATTTCCTAACAGCTTCAGCTGCTAGGCCTTCAGCATATCTCCATTCATCTTTCCTTGCATTGCTTTTCACTGCTTTGTTGGCTTTCTTGTACTCTTCCTTTGCTTTCTCCAGTATGTCATTGGTTTTCGAATTCAGGAGTTTTCCTTTCAGGGCTTTTCTTTCCTCAGTAAGACACATATCATCCTATACCCAGTTCTTGTGCTGTCTGTCGATATCCAGCTGCAACTAGTTCAGCTTGAATCACACGGGCAGTGCTCAGATTTTTTTTCCAGTCCAATCAGTGTCTCATCTATTTTCCCCTCTGATTCCAGTTAAATAATAATTAATAATGATGAATCAATTTTTGCTTTCAAATGGCAGGGAGAAGCTTGTGGCAAAGTATCAAGCAATTGGGAAATCTCACACTCTTCAGTTTCCCCTCGTAAGCCAGGACAGGTGCATGCACACACCTGCACAATCCTCATTGCAGCAGTGTTGTCCTGGCATCACACAACCACTGCCTTGACCAGCCTCTCCTTCTAGCACCCCTTATTTTTTTTATTAAAGCACTTCCATGTACTGGTGGTTTCCCTCATACTGTCCCAGACCACAGCTCACTTCTTTGTGTCAGAACATTCAGAATGGTCTCAGACATCAGACCTCTCTACCCTGGCAACCAGCTGTAGCAGGTTAGAGTTGGAGGTGCAGCTTCTTTCTCCTACTACTCTCCTCTTCTTCCAATGTCCCTTTTCTCTCCTCAGTAGTAAGATACGAAAAAGTTGCCGGTACCCTTTGTTTCAGTGTAATTTGACTAGCAAGAAAGGGGCCACCTTGCTATCATTTACATGATGCTAAGGGTGAAAAAGGTGACCCCAAGCTCCCACTGCCTGCCTGCCGTTACAGCAGTTGGAGTTATATATAGATGAGCCAGACCTGACTCTTGTTGAGCAGGTAAATAATTTCCCTTTCTTTTGAATGTTTTTCTTTTAGACTCAGACTCAGACTCAGACTCATAGGTCAGAAGGGACCAATATGATCATCTAGTCTGACCTCCTGCACAAGGCAGGCCACAAAACCCTGCCCATACACATTTATAACAACCCTGAACCCATGACTGAGTTATTGAAATCCTCAAAATTGAGATTTGAAGACCTCAAGCTGCAGGGAATCCACCAGCAAGCGACCCATGCCCCACGCTGCAGAGGAAGGCGAAAAACCTCCAGGGCCCCTGCCAATCCGCCCTGGAGGAAAATTCCTTCCCGACCCCAAATATGGCGATCAGCTAAACCCTGAGCATGTGGGCAAGACTCACCAGCCAGCACCCAAGAAAGAATTCTCTGCAGTAACTCAGTTCCCATCCCATCCAACATCCCCTCACAGACCATTGAGCAGACTTATCTGCCGATAATCCAAGATCAATTGCCCAAATTAAACTATCCCATCATAACATCCCCTCCATATACTTATCAAGCTTAGTCTTAAAGCCAGATAAGTCTTTTGCCCCCACTACTTCCCTCGGAAGGCTGTTCCAGAACTTCACTCCCCTAATGGTTAGAAACCTTCGTCTAATTTCAAGTCTAAACTTCCTAATATCCAGTTTGTACCCATTCGTCCTCGTGCCTACATTAGTACTAAACTTAAATAATTCCTCTCCCTCCCTAACGTTAATCCCCCTGATATATTTATATAGAGCAAGCATATCCCCCCGGAGCCTTCTTTTGGCCAGGCTAAACAAGCCAAGCTCTTTGAGTCTCCTTTCATAAGGCAGATTTTCCATTCCTCGGATCATCCTAGTAGCCCGTCTCTGAACCTGTTCCAGTTTGAATTCATCCTTCTTAAACATGGGACACCAGAACTGCACACAATATTCCAGGTGGGGTCTCACCAGCGCCGTATATAACGGCACTAACACCTCCTTATCCTTGCTGGAAATACCTCGCCTGATGCATCCTAAAACCGCATTTGCTTTTTTAACAGCCATATCACATTGGCGGCTCATAGTCATCCTGCTATCAACCAATACCCCAAGGTCCTTCTCCTCCTCCGTCGCTTCCAACTGATGCGTCCCCAACGTATATCTAAAATTCTTATTATTAATCCCTAAGTGCATGACCTTGCACTTTTCACTATTATATTTCATCCTATTACTATTACTCCAGTTTACAAGGTGGTCCAGATCTTCCTGAATAGTATCCCGGTCCTTCTCCGTGTTAGCAATACCCCCCAGCTTCGTGTCATCCGCAAACTTTATTAGCACATTCCCGCTCTTTGTGCCAAGGTCAGTAATAAAAAGGTTAAATAAGATCGGTCCCAAAACCGATCCTTGAGGGACTCCACTAGTAACCTCCTTCCAGCCTGACAGTTCACCCTTCAGTACGACCCGCTGGAGTCTCCCCTTTAACCAGTTCCTTATCCACCTTACAACTTTCATATTCATCCCCATCTTTTCCAATTTAACTAACAGTTCCCCATGCGGAACCGTGTCAAACGCCTTACTGAAATCGAGGTAAATTAGATCTACCGCATTTCCTTTGTCTAAGTAATCCGTCACCTTCTCAAAGAAGGAGATCAGGTTGGTTTGGCACGATCTACCTTTAGTAAATCCATGTTGCAATTCGTCCCAATTACCATTGACCTCAATGTCCTTAACTACTTTCTCCCTTAAAATTTTTTCCAAGACCTTACACACGACAGACGTCAAGCTAACAGGCCTATAATTACCCGGATCACTTTTATTCCCTTTCTTAAAAATAGGAACTACGTTAGCAATTCTCCAGTCGTACGGCACCACCCCGAGTTTACCGATCGCTTAAAAATTCTCGCTAACGGGCTCGCAATTTCACGCGCCAGTTCCTTTAATATCCTCGGGTGGAGATTGTCCGGTCCCTCCATATACTGTTCAATTGTCCTTTACCAATCCATCTAATTTTGTTGTTTTATTCCCCCACATGCAGAGAACCTCTTCTGGCTGAAGTTCTTCTCGGCCAGGAATGCCCCTTGGTTGCATTTCCCTATCCAAGGTATATAGTGTATGTGCAAAATATTCCATGTAAGTAAGTCAGAAGACATGGTTCTTTGCTTCCTGTCTGCTGTGGATGCTTTGAAACATCTATGAAAGTGCATAAAACTGTTGTAAACATTTAAAGAATGAAACTTTTGCAGCTAGTATGGAAGGTTTGACTTTCTTGATACACCTAACTTCTGGACGCCATCGAAATAACTGTTTGGTACTATATTTCCTGATTCTTTTCAGTTCTCTTTAAAACACTTCTGGGTTTTGTGTATGTTGGTTTTTCTCAGGACGGCATCAACACTTCCCTTAACACATCTTCCAGATGGCTAATATTGTAAAGCTGGTTGCAGATGAAGTCTTGCTAACAAAATGATCCAGAGTTTTATTGGGCAAGTGTTCTTCATAAATTAATCCATAGTGTTGTCTTAGGTGTGGTTCTCTTTCATAAGTCCTCAGTCTGTATATAGGTCTAGAAGGCAATGCTCTGCAGTCACAAAACTCACAACTCTTTATGCTTTCTGTAAGAGTGAGTGAAAGGATATTAATGCTCTGATTGGTTTCCCATACAGTCTCAGGAGAGAGAAATACTGCAAGGGACCTCACAGTACACTGGGCTGTTCCAGAAAGGTCTGCTCTGAAGGAAGGATTTAAAAGGATTATGACTAAGATCAATTAAAATGTTAGAATTAAATTGCTAGATGAGAGGAAAAAGGGCAAAATTCCTCAGAATGACAGTCTGTGCTGAAGTCTTTGGCAGATCCCCCATATCCTGCTCTGAGGTTCTGTCACATAGTTCAGTGGCTTATCCTTCTGACTTCAGGTGTGACCACTGCCTCAGTTCCCCTCTTTTGTGTAAGTTAGTTTATCCCTTTGGCTATAATAAAAATCTCTTCCCTTGCTAGTGCAAACTAAGTTTAAAAACAAAGTCTCTCTTCTAGAAGGGGTTTGATTTTAATAGCTCAAATAGCGTCAACCCTCCTGAGTCTGGCTCACTTATACACACAAATGTCTCCAAACCGTTATATATCAAACCCTCTCATTCTGAGCCTTCCTTCAGGCTTGGTTTTTTCAAGCCTCACTGGGCCAGTCTATCACAGATTTTCAAAGCCTTCTTTTTCAGGCTTGATTCAGCAGCCTGGCTCTACATTTCCTTTTCCGAGTTTCCTGTCATCTGGGAATCCTATTTCCAGCCTTACACACTCTAAGTCTCTTGGCATCACACTGGTAAGACCTTTCTAGTAAGTGCTTTTCTCTTCAGGCCTCTCTCTCTCTCGAAAGAAAGGAATGTTTTTTTATATCCCTGCCTTTCCAATATGCCTTGCTAGGCTACATCTCCCATCAGCCCCCTGTCCAAGTCTCAGAAAGCGTAGAGTCTGGCCTGAACCTGGAACATGGTAAGGGTGGGTTCTTGAATCTCTCTTAACAGGATGACTCCCACTGTGAAGTACACATTGCCTGTCCTTTACCTCATGAGCCAGAAAAGATAAAAATCCATAAAGGCACCAGGTATCGTGCTGGAGACAGTTGTTTTGTAAAACCAGCTTTTTCTGTGTTTTTCATTCATGCTGTGTTGTGCTGTTCATTACAGTATGTCAGTTGTATTATTCTCTTATTTACAATTCTTCCTTTCTTTTCAGCTGCAGGAATGAAAAGGAAAATCAGTGCCATTAGAGAAGGAATGATGAGCTAACCTCCTACAAAGTTTGTGCTCATCTATATAATTTCCTCAGAGGCCACATCTCTGAATATACTGCATAGATTGTGCATGTGATGGAAATATGGCAGGAACTGTAAGAAAAAAAATTCCAAAAAGGATATATGGTGCCATAGCTCATTATATTAGATAAGGATTGAGGACAGTCCAGGTCAGATCACCATACCCCTCCTGCCATTACAGAAACTGCCCCATGATTAGAAATGTCAGGAAAGAAACACAAGAGAAAGACTGAATGAAATGGCACAGGAGACAGGGTTTCAGATGTAATTTTCAGTGATAAAACAACATTCATACCTCAGTAGCATCATTGAATCTTGCAGTCAACCTGTGCATCACTCCATAAAGCCACAGACAAAACAGGTAATAAAACTCTACATGCGGGGTTCACCACCCAGAAAGAGCAGATGCCCTCTTGCAGTCTTTGGAGTTTCAGCACAGCACTGCTCTCTAACAGCAGGATCATCTTCCATTGTACACCATGTTTAATAAAAAAAATCTTTTCAGGATCATGAGCTGGGAGTACTTAGCACACAGTACAGTGTAGCCATGGGCACAGATATTTATAAGCCTTTGTTTCTTCCAAAGTGAGGATGCAGCACTGTGATATTGGATGATGCATCATAGTATAGCTTATAGTATTATATATCTGCACTGCGTATTTCAATGTACTGTTGCATGTCTTGCTGAGGATGTTGTATTACCCTGTGGGGATATGTACCCAGTTTATTTCCGTTGCTGTAATGACTGAGGCAAGCATAGGATGTTTTGAGTGGCTTACTCATAAAGTCAATTGAGAGGTATTATTCACTATTGAAGTCAACACCATTTGTGTAGCATGTCACGATATATCAACCTGCTGGGCTAATATAAAGCCCTTAATTAAGGTACACTCAAAAATAGCACAAGAAGAAGACATTGTACAAGTATTAGACAGTTACTAGGTCAATATTTTGTATGTTGGGTTGTTTGCCAATTGCTTGACATTGCCTATGTTCTGCTGGTATCACAGTAAAACCAAAATACAGCCTGATTACTTAATATGTAATCTGTAAGTAAGGTTATTCAAAGAGCAGGATGAGTGATTTTACTCAGAGGTGCTATGTTTGGACACAAAGGAAAAGCAACAAAGCACTACATTGTATCAATATTTCTCAGTTTCCTGAATAATAAATATACTGTACTGCATGTGGATATTCCCAGAGATCCTTTAAAGTTTGCAGTGTCAGGTCATTTTGGGATAAATAGCTAATGCTGGTGAATCTTTTTGTCTGTCCATGGAAGGACCCCTGAAGGCCATTCTGAAGCAATTAAAATGCTCTGATTTCCTCAGAGAACATCAGAAGTTGCTTTATGGGCCCTTTATTGTGGGTGGTGTGGTTGTGTAGTTTCATGGGACTGCAAAGAAGGAATGGGGTGGGAAGGTCTGGTCTGGCTGTAGTGATGGGATTGGTGGATTTTGGGAAGGGGGTGGGCTGGAAGGCTTGCATCTCTTTTGAGCCAGAGTTATGGTTGTGGTGTGTTTTCTGCCATGTGTGTGATGTTTGTGCTAGTGGTGAGGTATCTCTGCATGGAGGAGCAGAAGCTATGTACTGTTGGATACCATAATTTTCCATTTCCTTGGGTTTTTTCCTTGTATTATGAATGTTATGCATAGACCAACATTGGCTGACACAGTGTATTAATTAGCAGGGAGGGTGTGCATGTGGTCTTGTAAATTTACACTATTGTAAATTATAATGGACAGTCCCATA
Source organism: Chelonoidis abingdonii (assembly GCF_003597395.2). Taxonomy (NCBI): domain Eukaryota; kingdom Metazoa; phylum Chordata; order Testudines; family Testudinidae; genus Chelonoidis; species Chelonoidis abingdonii. The sequence continues at coordinate 50,420,536 of NC_133771.1, forward strand.
TTTATCAGCTTTTCTCTTCCCTGTCCTAGTTTTGGTGTCCTTTCCTCACTCTCAACTCAGACTCAGTTCCCTCTTCCATCCTTCTGCAGACTCAGGATCTGCCTCTCTTCACCACCCAAATGCTCAACTGTATGTGGAATGAATTTAAATGCCTTAAATACAGAATGTTAATCATCCCATGCTATTCTCTCTCAGCTATTTGGTCTGTTTGTCTTTGCCTGGGTGCCATGTACAGTGTAAGCACAGACAACCCAAAAAGAGACCTACAGAAAACATATTTCTCTCCGTAGTTCTGACTGATGTTACTTCTGTTATTCAAAGGGAGGTTTTTTTATTGTAAGTATGATGGGGTGGAATAGGTCCAGAGGCCACCTGCTAGAGGGCAGTAGAGAGGTCCTCAAGCTGCCTAGAGCTGTTGTATGGGAAGCAGCTAATCAGGGCCCATCATGCTAGTATAAGAAGAGCTGCAGGCCTAGAGTGAGATCAGTTCTTTGCTAGACCTGGAAGAAAGTGGAAGGTGCACTTGGCTGGCTGATGGAGCTATAGGACCTTGGACATAATGGTGCTGGCAGAAGCTGAGGGGAACACAAAGGAGCTCTGGACTAGCTGCTGGGACTCCACCAGGACAATGCCCTGAGGTAAGGGTGAAGAATGTGCTGGAGCCACAGGGAAGTGGCCCATGGAATTAGAGCAGCAGTGCAGCTTAGATAAAGAGACAGGGCACAGCTGCTATCTACAGAGACCCTGGGCTGGGACTGGGTGCCCCCCACCAGCCACTAGGAAAGTGGCCTGGACTTTGAGGCACCTCAGAAGGGGAACTGAACTGTAGTGGCCCAGCTGGAGAGCTGTGGCCAGAAAGGCCCTGACAGGGTGAACACATTGCTTCTAGGGAGGGAGCCCTGGGGCACCGCTCTATACTGGAGTAGGGACAGCTTGCAAGAAACGTTAGAGGGGACTGAGAGAGGCCCCTGTCGGACTTGTACCCCAGAAAGGGTTTGCTTTGTTTTTATTTCACATACAGATGGTGTGACTTGGCCGGAGGACTGAGTCACTGAAGACCCACCACAAACAGAGAACGCATGTGCGGGCACACACACTCAGCCAAGGGGCTGCTTGTGAGAGGGTGAGTGCACCCCATTACAGTGAGCATAACCTGGTTGTTCTTCATTCTTCTGCCATTGCCATTAGAGGGAGGCATATGCAAAAGATGGGTCCTTACATTGCATAGGAAGGCGTACTAGGCAATTCTGATCTCTGGTGGCAAGTTGGTCCAAAGATATGGGCCTTTGCTGAAAACACACTACAACTAGCCTTAGAAAATTTCACTCAAGGCTCTCAGCATCCATATAGATTGCAACAAGTGTGGTGAATCATAAAGACTAAGGAAGTGTGTAAAATGTCTAGCTCCTAGCCCAGTAGGGCTTTACGTCTGAGGATTATGACTTTGAATTGGAGTAAGAATTCTATAAGGATCTAATGTAGAGAGCAGAGTACAGAAGTTAGGAGGTTTTTTCAGTTTTTCTTGCCCAAGATATGGGTTGCTGCTTGGCCTTCCCATTAATCCCAGGTGAAGTAGAGTGCATTGCAGTAATGTAACCAAGTGTCCTTAACCATTAGCTATTTACCAGCTGGGAGGGATATAATTACGGAAAATGTTTTGTTCACACAATGGATTTCATTACAATGTTTACAAGTATTCTAAGGAATACTCCAGCAGTATTAAGTATATTGTTATTTACTTAAAAGAAAACATGTAAAGATTTTATTAGCAACCACTGTATCCATAACACACTGTTTTATACTATATAACTCAATGTATTTTATACATCATATATGCAGTCTATTTCCTGCAGGGGACAAAATATTTCTGTTCCCGCCACATTGAAGAACATTACACAAGAAATACCTGTGTTTCTTTCATGTAATCAGCACCATCTCTAGAAAAGAGTAAATAGCTACACATTTACCTGACACTACAAATGCTGAACATGCTTGTAAAATGGCAAGTAGGGATTGAGAATTCGCTTCACAAAACCTTTCTAAATGTTATAAATAAAGAAACTAGATAAAAGATGTCACTTTACAAAGTGAGGTGCACATTCTGGTTTCAGTTATTACAGAGATCATATTATTCCTTCATACCTCAGTCACTCAGTCTGTCTGCTGTGTGCGCGCGCACACACACACATACACACACATTTTTACATGTATGTATCACAGTCCTAAATGCCTAGAAAACCATTTTGTGGATCATATACGTACATATACATTAGAAAATTAAATGTGCATACAGATAAATGTGCATATACAGAAATAGTCAGATTAATATAATTATACATATAATTATGAAGATTATTATTGAATGTGTATAGATATATGTATATTCTATGATGTATGTGTGTGCATATGTGATTGAAATAGAATGGCTGAATAGGAATTTTGGAGTGCATGCACTGTGATACATGATAGCTATATAATATAGATAACATATAATACTGGTGTGTGTGTGTGTGTGTGTGTGTGTACACACACATACACAATTCCATAATGCCTGTGTGTGTGTGTGTATGCACACAGAGAATGGTGCTATGAGAGAGTTTAGGAGTGCATGCATTGTGATAAATTACCTCCAGTGTCTGGATGCCAATTTGAAAGCTAAGCCATTGCATGTTCTGTTCATACAACAACACTACCAAAGGGCAGAGAGTTGATGTTTATAATCCACAAAAAGATGCTTCAGCAGCTGTGCTATCAGCTACCAAGTCTGGCACTTCTTTGCTGCTTCCTTCAGCCACAATAGATTGTAATTCAATAGAATTCAAGTCTTTTGCTGCCTGAGGCAGCCGGGCAGCAGGCCCAGAGGTCCTTTCAAATTGGGAGTTTTTACAGTTCTTTCTAATCCACGGGAGATCCTAGTGTTCTTCTGCTTTACAAAGACAAGCAAAACTGCAGAAACTCAGGGAGGTACAAATCCTTTAGCGGCAAGTTCAGGTAGAATGCACTGCAGAAAAATGAGGACAGGTGCACAGCAGTCTATTGTGCTAACCATAGACCCAACTGTCCCAGGAGATCTGTGCCAGATGGGAAGCTTCACACATGGCTCTTACCCTTTACTTCTCAGAGGGCATCAGCTGCCTCCACAGCATCATTCCCCTGACTCAGATCCTAAAGGAAGACTGAAGCTGCTTGACCTTTTCTGCAACCCCTTTTGCTCTCAAGGATCCCCTTACTTTAATCTTGTCCAAAGATAGCTGGCAATGGAGGGAGCTGTGGCTGCCCAGCTCCAGTGGAGTCAAAGATAGGATTGGGAGCCAGTATAGAGGCAAATTGATTCACTGTGGATACCCCTGAATTTCAGAGTTTAGAGGCAGAATCCCATGTTCATATGAGGGGGCTTCCTGGAGGAACTCTATAATGGTGGCTTCCAGGGCCTTCCTCCCCATTGAACAACAGCTCTTGGGTTTTGCTTCTGGAGGGAGCAGTCAGGCCTCTCAAGAGTTATTCTTCTTTGATTGTCTATATGGATTCTGCTTTGGGTATGCATGTGCCCCGTGTGTGCAAGATCAGATTCTTTTAGCTATCAATGTCTGTTCGGGCTGAGACTGTGGCCTGGATGACCCTGCCCTAAGAGCATAAAGGGTGGAGTGGGCCCAGCTGTTTTTCTGCCTGTGGCAGTGAAATGGAATCACTGCTGTATTCAATTCCGTGCACAATGTGTGACTTTGCTACTCTTGGAGATATCTCTATAAAGAGAGTTAGTATAGTTTTTCTCCTTTTTGTCACTGTTGGCCTTAAAAAAACAAACCGCTGTGATGTGGACAGTATTGGGATTTAGCTGCTGTGGCTGAAACAAAGTCCCCAAGGTTCCAAACTTCTCTCGTCTGATGCGATTATTCCACTTAATGATGAGCCCTCAAGGTGCCTTTTTTGCCTCCAAGAGGGGCATATCCATAACTGATGATGGGTCTCTCACTCTTTCTCCATGAGGACACAAAGCACGGGAGGCTTATCTGAAACTTTTGCCATTACTATCCTCATTAGAGTACCCTGTATCTTGATACTGGCCACCAGTACTGCTATGACACCAGTTCCAGTGGTTGTGGAATTCAAGTTCACCCTAGAACTCCAGACAAAGTAGCCCCACAATTGTAGGAGAAGTACTCATTTTCTTCTTCCTCTTCAGAGCACATTAGGGAGGTATCCCTCATCCACTCACCTCACTCCCACTCATGTGACCACCACTGGTCTGACAGGGAATCTAGGAGCTGCTACTATAAATGTAAACCCAAAGGATCTTGGAGAAAGTGCTCACCATGGTATCCACCCATAGGCCCTAGCCCCTTACCCCTTACAGTATGCATCCTTGGCCTTATTGGTTCTGTTTGGTTCTCTTTGGATATGCATCTGACTAGGCAGTCTGGCTCTACTGACCCTCCCGACTGAGTTTGAATTCTCTGCCATAAGAAGCTCAAGAAGGACATTCGTTACAGTCTCACACTGTGTGCTAGGAAGAACGGGAAAGTGAGGAACACCTACAGGTGATGGAAGAGCAACTGATACCAGCAGTAAGCTCTTCCTCACAAACTGAAGCAGTAGCGACCTCTGCTCCTAGTCAGCTGGATAACTAAAAAATATTTCAAGAACTTTTGCCCTCATGGGGGAAATTCAGACCCTTATGCCTGGCCTACATTGTGCTGTCTTTCATAAAGACAAAGTGTCTCTTAGGACCCACCCTAAGATTTTACCAAAATTGTTTCCAATTTTCATTTAAATTGGATGATTCACCTGCTGCTTTTCTTTCCCAAGCCTTACTTAATCCAAGAGGAAGTCAAACTGTACATCCCTGATGTGGTTTTAGGGCTCTCTCATATTACCTGGACAGAACAAGACCCTTCAGGAGCTGTCCCAGGCTGTTTGTAGCATTTGCAGATAGGGTTAAAGTTCAGGCAATGTCCCTCTGAAGACAGAGGGCTTGTCTACACTGGCAATTTACAGCGCTGCAACTTTTGCGCTCTGGGGTGTGAAAAAACACCCCCCCAAGCGCAGCAAGTTTCAGCGCTATAAAGTGCCAGTGTAAACAGTGCACCAGTGCTGCTAGTCATGCCCCTCATAGAGATATTGGTTTTTTTAGAGCACTGGGAGAGCTCCCTCCCAGCGCTCTGCAGTGACTACACAAGCCATGTTAAAGCGTTACCGTGGCAGTGCTTTAGCACTGCCAGTGTAGACTAGTCCTAAGAGTATTTAATCACGCTGTGACTTTGGGCGTTCACCTGCATGAATGAATCTATTCTTTCTACCAGGGCTCAGGCAGATTCTTTGAGAATGTGGGAATATTGATAATATTTTTGTGATTCCAATGTGTACCTCAGTTTGCCTATGTGCTTGGTTTGCTAAGCACTGAATGTAAAGAACAGGAGACATGAGGCATTTTTGTCATTTAACTGTCTCAGGTGATGTGAATAGGTGGTTAAGGACTTGCTGGGGCCAGTCCTTACTGATGAAAGATCCAACAGAGACAATGGAAACCCTCCTGGCTTAACAATTGACACCTATTAATGGAAGGCTCCCAGCTTGGCTGTGTGGAGCACAACACAAAAGGAAAACAATAAGGGGAGGTAGCAGGAGGCATTAAGAAGAACTGGGTTCAGAAAGAGACACAGATCCCTCTCCAGGAACTACGACAAAGGGACACAGAGAGAGGAAAAAAATGATGATGGTTTCTACAGCAGCATAGCTTAAGGGATCCATAGTATGAACTATGCCTTAAACTTTGCTTCTCTGTGTTAACCTAGGGACTTCCCAATTCTGTATTCCAGTTGACTGATAAACCCTACTTTGTTTTGAAGAAGAAGCCTGGTGTCACTGCAAATACTAGCTGAAGTGCACTGATCCCTGGAGTGGGGGAAGTCTCTGAACAGGGGTCTACCACAGTTGGATTCACTGAGCAGAGCTCATGAAGTGAAACAGGAGTCCTGGAGCCAGAAGCTCAGTGTTGGAGGGATTGAAGCCAGTGGCCTACCCTTGTGGAAAAGTGAGACCTCTTGGGTTTTGAAGCGATACCTCCCAAGGATAGTTTTAAAAATTGAGACATAGTACAGATCCTGTGGATCCGTGACAATCCCTATTTCTGAAATTTGCATTGCCGCTACATGAGGATCAGCCAACATTTTCACACAGCGCTATTACTAAGGCCATGTCTACACTACAGAGTTAAATTGACTTAAATTACAATGACAATCATACGCTGCTTTTGATACCGTCTCGCTTGATCACCTCATAAAGAAACTAGGGAAATACAACCTAGATGGTGCTACTATAAGGTGGCCGCATAACTGGTTGGAAAAGCATTCCCAGAGAGCAGTTATCAGTTATCGGTCAAGCTGGAAGGGCATCTCAAGCAGGGTCCTGAAGGGATCAGGTCTGGTTCTGGTTCTGTTCGATATCTTTATCTATGATTTAGATAATGGCATAAAGAGTATACTTATGAAGTTTGTGGATGATACCAAGATGGACTTAAATGCAGCAAGGGGGATTAGGTAGGACATTAGGAAAAACTTCCTACTGTTAGGGTAGTTAAGCACTTGAACAAATTGCTAGGGAGGTTGTGGAATCTCCATCACTGGAGATTTTTAAGAGAAGGTTATACAGATAGCTGTCAGGGATGGTCTAGATAATAATTAGTCCTGCCTTGAGTGCAGGAGATTGGACTCTCGAGGTCCTTTCCGGTTCTATGATGCCTCAAGATCAAGTGCCTGCTTTGGTGGAGCTGTCCTGTAATCATTACTTGAATAGTTACCTTCTGACTATGAAATTACTGCTTGCTAGTCACCAGAAGTGGAGTCCATGTGGACAATCTATTGAAGGTTACTGACCTTACAGTAACTGTGGTTCTCTGAGATGTGTTCTCTGCATGGATTCTATGACCCACCCTCCTTTCTCACTACTATAGAGTCTGATAGCATTTGGATTCTGTATTGGTAAAAGAACAGAGGGACAGGTGGGGAAGTGGTGCGAGAGCATCCAAAGCATAGGCACAGACGCAGTGGATACAGCTGGCCAAAAGAATCTGATCTTGTTCAGATGGGATGCATGAGCCCAGATGTGAGATGCGTATGAACAATACACCTTGAAGTTCCACCACTATTGTAGGGTGTGGAACCATTCTTTTTCCACTCCCAGGGGCAGCCTCAAGGATGATCTTAGAAAATTAATAGCAGCTGATACCAGACATCCTGGAATCATTAACATTAGTACTTGCATTGCAGTAGTGCCTGAGGCCCTGATCAGACATAAGGCTTCATTGTACTAGGTACTGCATGCACATATAATGAAAGGAATTGTCACTACCTCAAAGAGCTTATATAACTAATGGACAAAACCGCACAGAAGGCTGTAGGGAAAGTCAAGGTAACATTAAAATACACAATGCTGCACTTCGTGTTATCAGTTACTTCTCTGGCCCCTCTGCGGATAATTTCTACTGTGTGTAAACTGATAATGTCAGAGAGTTTAGGCAGAATATTTCAGATTAAAAACAGTTTTACAAAATCAAATATGGACAGAAATATTTTCTTGAAAAAAATAATGAAGAATGTGATTTGGATTTATTCATTCCCCTGCAGCATTTTTCACCTCAAATACTACATGATTATACTAGTTCATCAGTACCAGGATAAAAAAATAACTACGGGGAAAAAAAGTCTGGTCTAGTTTTTCTTGTCATTGGCTGAATGAAATGCAAAATGAAAACAAACTATATAAATGATGAAAATAACATAGCCAATTGAAACAAAATGATGAAAAGAAAATAGGGGTTATGTAGTTTAAAATAGAAACATTTTTCCCATGTAGCATTTAAGACTGTTAAGAAATTACCACATATGGTAATATGCAATCAAGTTAAAACTGTTACAATTCCTGCACTAAGGAATAGTTAATGCAATTGCTGGGAAATGTTCTGGAAAATTACCTAGGAGTGTGACACGGTCCCTGGTGCTATGAAGGCAGCAAGGAAACTGTCATGCTCCCCTTAACATTTCTTCAGTTTTTCTTATTTGGAGCTGTGACATTATTAACATAATCTGTAACTGTATAGACCACTGTTGCAACCACTATCATATATTTGCAGCAAATGTTGTACAAAGCTTGTCGTGTAAGGTGTCTATGGAAATGTTATGGTTTGCTGGTTATGATTATGCCATCTGTATGTGCGTATCATTTTTGTATTTAAAGTTATAAGTATTGCTGCTATACTGTCTGTATTTCAAACTTGTGCTATGCTTCTGGGTGACACCCTCGACAGTTTGGCATCAGGACTGCCTAGCCTGCTTCACGGCTCATTAAGGACCATCAGCTATACAACTGACCCACTGAAAGAAGGCAGATACACCTTATGACTCAGCAAGGCATGCAGGGACATGTCTATGAACAGAACTCTTAAGGTTTTTTCATGCCATGTGCTGGAATGCTTGTCTTTGGAACAAAGAAAGAAAGGCCCCAATGACAAGAGACTATAAAAGGCTGCTGCAGCTCCTCCATCTTGTCTTCAATCCCGCTTCTTACTCCTGGGGGAACTTGGCTGCAAACTGAAGCTCTGAACAAAGGACTGAATGACTCATCCCAGCTGTAGATGTACTCCAGAAACTTGATTTGAACCTGCAGTTTATTCCACTACTGCTACAAGCCTGAATGAAGAACTTTGCCATTACTGTATGTAATTGATTCCATTTAACCCATTCTAGCTCTCATCTATATTTCTCTCTTTTTATGAATAAACCTTTAGTTTTTAGATTCTAAAGGATTGGCAACAGCGTGATTCATGGGTAAGGTCTGATTAACCTGGGTCTGGGACTTGGTCCTTTCGGCTTGGGAGAACCTTTTTCCTTTTACTGGGGAATTGGTTTTCATAACCATTCATCTCCATAATGAGTGGCACTGGTGGTGATACTGGGAAATTGGAGTGTCTAAGGGAATTGCTTGTGTGACTTATGGTTAGCCAGTGGGGTAAAATGGAAGTCTTCTCTGTTTGGCTGGTTTGGTTTGCCTTGTTGCGCAAAGGAACCCCAGCCTTGGGCTGTAACTACCCTACTCTAACCAATTTGTCCTGAATTGGTACTCTCAGAAGTGTCCCACCAAAGGCAGTGTCGTTACCAGAGCGTGTCTACACTGCCCTTCAGTTTGGACTATGGGGGCCTGAGTAGCAATGCACACCAAAGTGCTGCACTGTAACTTTCCAGTGTGGATGCTCTGGGAAAGAACTAAAAGGTTCCCACTTTGCAAGTTGGCAGGGCTTGATTAAGTACATCCTAGAACACTCAAGGAGCTGACTGAGTAGATATCTGAGTGTCATAGTATACTTTCCTCAATCTGAACCTTAGAGTCCAAAAATGAGGTACTAGCATGAATTTCTCTAAGCTTAATTACCAGCTTAGATCAGATACGCTGCCACCAATCAGGACTCTGAGTGCCTGATAAACTCTGGTCTCGGCAGCGTATCTGATCTCAGCTGGTAATTAAGCTTAAGAATTCATGCTAGTACCTCATTTTGGACTCTAAGGTTCAGAGGAGGAAAGTTTATACTATGACACTCAGATATCTACTCAGTCAGCTCCTTGAGTGTTCGAGATGTACTTAATCAAGCCCTGCCACTTGCAAAGTGGACCTTTTAGTCTTTCCCAAGCATCCACACTGGAAGTTACAGTGCAGCACTTTGGTGTGCATTGCTACTCAGGCCCCATAGTCCAAACTGAAGGGCAGTGTAGACCGCTCTGGTAACGACACTGCCTTTGGTGGACACTTCTGAGAGTACCAATTCAGGACAATTGGTTAGAGTAGGTAGTTACAGCCCAAGGCTGGGTTCCTTTGCGCAACAAGGCAAACCAAACCAGCCAAACAAGAAGACTTCCATTTTACCCACTGGCTAACCATAAGTCACACAAGCAATTCCCTTAGACACTCCAATTTCCCAGTTCACCACCAGTGCCACTCATTATGGAGATGATGGTTATGAAAACCAATTCCCAGTAAAAGGAAAAAGTTCTCCCAAGCGAAAGGACCAAGTCCCAGCCAGGTTAATCAGACCTTACCATGAATCACGCTGTTGCCAATCCTTTAGAATCTTAAAAACTAAGGTTTATTCATAAAAAGAGAGAAATATAGATGAGAGCTAGAATGGGTTAAATGGAATCAATTACATACAGTAATGGCAAAGTTCTTCATTCAGGCTTGTAGCAGTAGTGGGAATAAACTGCAGGTTCAAATCAAGTTTCTGGAGTAATCTACAGCTGGGATGAGTCATTCAGTCCTTTGTTCAGAGCTTCAGTTTGCAGCCAAGTTCCCCCAGGAGTAAGAAGCGGGATTGAAGACAAGATGGAGGAGCTGCAGCAGCCTTTTATAGCTCTTGTCATTGGGGCCTTTCTTTCTTTGTTCCAAGACAGCATTCCGGCACATTGGCATGAAAAACCTTAAGAGTTCTGTTCATAGACATGTCCCTGCATGCCTTGCTGAGTCTAAGGTGTATCTTGCCTTTCTTTCAGTGGGTCAGTTGTATAGCTGATGGTCCTTAATGAGGCGTGAAGCAGGCTAGGCAGTCTGATGCCAAACTGTCGAGGGTGTCACCCAGAAGCATGCAACAAGTTTGAATACAGACATTTTAGCAGCAATACTTATAACTTTAAATACAAAGATCGCACATACAGATGGCATAATCATAACCAGCAAACATAACATTTCCATAGACAACTTACCACGACAGCTTTGTACACCATTTGCTGCAAATATATGATAGTGGTTGCAACAGTGGTCTATACAGTTACAGATTATGTTATAATTTCCACAGCTCCCCACTACCTTGCTCAGTTTAAGCCTATTGCTTCTTGGCCTATCCTCAGAGGTGAAGAAGAACAATTTTTCATCCTCCTCCTTGTAACAGCCTTTTATGTACTTGAAAACTTATTATGTCCCCCTCAATCTCTCTTCTTCAGACAAAACAAACACAATTTTTCAATCTTTTTCTATAGGTCATGTTTTCTAGACCTTTAATCATTTTTGTTTTTCTCCTCTAACTTCTCCAATTTGTCACATCTTTCTGAAATGTGGCACCCAGACTGGATATGATACTCCAATTAAGGCCTCTGAGGGCTCAGTAGAGTGGAGAGTTACTATTCATGTTTTGCTTAACACCTCCTGCTATACATCCAAGATGATGTCTTTTTTGCAACAATGTTACACAGTTTACTCATATTTAGCTTGTGATCCACTATGACCCCCAGATCCCTTTCCGCACTACTCCTTACTAGGCAGTCATTTCTCATTTTGTATGTGTGCAGGGCCGGTGCAAGGATGTTTCGTGCCCTAGGTGAAACTTCCACCTTGTGCTCTCCCCCATCCCCGAGACCCCACCCTGAGGCGCCCCCATAACAGTTCCCCCCTCCGACCTGAGGCCCCCCCCGGGGAGCCCCCACCTCCCACCCTCCGCCCTGAGCACGCTCCCCCGCTCCACTCACCCCTGCCCGCCTCCTCCTGAGCATGCCGTGCAGCTTCACTTCTCCCGCCTTCCCTGCTGCCACCCTCCGCTTACTTGCTGCAGGCGGCCCTCCCCATGCTCCCCTGCCCCAGCTCCCTGCCTAAATGCGGCAGCAACCGGAGAGGCCAAAGATCTGGCCGCCATGGTCACTGCTGAAAAAATGCCTCCCCTCAATGCCAGTGCCCTAGGCAACCGCCTATTTGCCTAAATGGTTGCACCAGCCCTGTATGTTGGCAACTGATTGTTCCTTCCTAAGTGGAGTACTTTGTATTGTCCTTATTGAATGTTATCTCCATTTATTTCAGACCGTTTCTCAGTTTGTCCAGATCATTTTGAATTAACCCTACCCTTCAAAGCACTTGAAATGTCTCCACTTGGTATCAGCCACAAACTTTATAAATGTACTCTATGGCATTATCTAATAATTGATGATATTGAACAAAACTGGACCCAGAACTGATCCCTGACAGACCCCATTTGATATGCCTTCCAGCTTGACTGTAAACCACGATAACCTACTTCTGGAATGGTTTTCCAACCAGTTATGTACCAACCTTATAGTAGCTCCATCTAGGTTGTATTTCCCTAGATTGTTTATGAGAAAGTCATGCAAGTTAGTATCAGAAGCCTTCCTAAAGTTCAAGATTACCACAGATACTGCTCCTCACTATCCACAAAGCTATTAGATTGGTTTGACGTGATTTGTTCTTGACAAATCTATTCTGACTGTTATTATCAGCTTATTATCTCTAGATGTTTGCAAATTGATTGGTTAATTATTTGCTCCATTATCTGTCTAGGTACTGAAGTTAATCTGATTTTCTGTAATTCCCCATATGTTTTAATTGTCCTTTTCATAGATGGCATATATTTGCCCTTTCTAGTCTTTGGAATCTCTTTCCATATTTCATGAGTTTTGAAGATATCACTAATGGCTCAGTGTCATAAACAGATAGCTAAGGGTTAATGTCTCTTTCACCTGGAAAGGTTAACAAACAACACCTGACCAGAGGACCAATCAGGAAACAAGATACTTTCAAATCTCGGTGGAGGGAAGCCTTGTTTGTGTTTTTGGGTTTTGCTTTGTTCTCTCTGAGTCTGGAAGGACTAGATGTGCAACCAGGTTTCCTGCCAATCTCCCTGCTACAGTCTCTTATATATTCAGAATAGTGAGTATTAAGTAGAAAAGTGGTTATAGTCTTTAAATTGTTTTTCTTTATTGCAGATTGTGTTTGCTGGAAGTGTGTTAGATTGTATTTTGCTGGGGGAGGTCTTCTCTGTGTCTATAAGCTGAAAGACCCTGTAATAATTCATTGTGTATTTACAGAGATTTCTTATTTTCTTTTTTTATTAAAACCTTCCTTTAAAGACCTGTTTAATTTTTCCTAGTTGAGGCTCAAGGGAATTGAGTCTGTACTTACCAGGGAAGTCGTGGAGACAGGGAGAAGAAGGGAGGGGGAAGGGGAATCCCTTTGCTTAGATTCACGAGCTTGAATCTGTATTGCCTCTGGGTGAGGTGGAAAGCCTCTGTTTTAAGATTCAAGGAGTTGAAATCTGGTGACTTCCAGTAACCCAGGAGGGAAAGCCTAGGAGAGGCACTAGCGAGGGAAGAATTTACTTTCGTATCAGGATCCAGGGAGTCTGATCTGGGGTCCCCAGGGAAGGGTTTGACACAAACAAAGGCTTCCCTCCACCGAGATTTGAAAGTATCTTGTTTCCTGATTGGTCCTCTGGTCAGGTGTTGTTTGTTAACCCTTTCCAGGTGAAAGAGACATTAACCCTTAGCTATCTGTTTATGACACTGAGCCATTAGTGATTATCTTCAAAAACTCATGAAATATGGGAAAGAGATTCCAAAAGACTAGAAAAGGGCAAATATAATGCCCATCTATGAAAAGGACAATTAAAAACAATATGGGGAATTACAGACAAATCAGATTAACTTCAGTACCTAGACAGATAATGGAGCAAATAATTAACCAATCAATTTGCAAACATCTAGAAGATAATAAGCTGATAAGTAACAGTCAGAATAGATTTGTCAAGAACAAATCACGTCAAACCAATCTAATAGCTTTGTGGATAGTGAGGAAGCAGTATCTGTGGTATATCTTGACTTTAGGAAGGCTTCTGATACTAACTTGCATGACTTTCTCATAAACAATCTAGGGAAATACAACCTAGATGGAGCTACTATAAGGTTGGTACATAACTGGTTGGAAAACCATTCCCAGAGAGTAGTTATCTGTGGTTTACAGTCAAGCTGGAAGGGCATATCAAATGGGGTCTGTCAGGGATCAGTTCTGGGTCCAGTTTTGTTCAATATCATCAATTATTAGATAATGCCATAGAGTACATTTATAAAGTTTGTGGCTGATACCAAGCTGGGAGACATTTCAAGTGCTTTGGAGGGTAGGGTTAAATTCAAAATGATCTGGACAAACTGGAGAAACGGTCTGAAATAAATAGGATAACATTCAATAAGGACAAATACAAAGTACTCCACTTAGGAAGGAACAATCAGTTGCACACATACAGGGCTGGTGCAACCATTTAGGCAAACTAGGCGGTTGCCTAGGGCACTGGCATTTGAGGGGAGGCATTTTCTTCAGCAGTGACCATGGCGGCCAGATCTTTGGCCTCTCCGGTTGCTGCCGGCATTTAGGCAGAGGGAGCTGGGGCAGGGGAGCATGGGGAGGGCCGCCTGCAGCAAGTAAGCGGAGGGGTGGCAGCAGGGAAGGCGGGAGAAGTGAAGCTGCCACGGCATGCTCAGGGAGGAGGCGGGCAGGGGTGAGCTGGAGCGGGGGAGGCGTGCCTCAGGGCGGAGGGTGGGAGGTGGGGACCTGCTGCAAGGGGGGAATTTAAAGAGAATTCTCTTTATTTTTTCTTTTGTTATTAAAACTTTACCTTTATAAATTAGTATCTGTTTAAGTTTGTCCTAGTTGAGGCTCAGGAAGAGAAGTTGAGAGTCTGTACTTTGAGCACGATGCGGAAGTCTCGTTGGTGGAGGACAGGCTCTGGCAGAGGCTAAGGGAGGGGGAGCAGGCGGGAGAATACCACTTTGTCTTAGGAGATTACAGAGGAGAGACTTGAAAATCTGTATGCAAGACACAGGGTGAGGGGTGGAAAAGCCTTCTGTTTTAAAGATCAAGGAGTTGAAATCCTGTGAGCTTCCAGGGTAACCCAGGAGGGAAAGCCATAGGAAGCACTAGCGAGGGAAAGATACTTTCCTGTTCGGATCCGGGAGTCTGGATCTTGGGGGTCCCCAGGGAAGGGTTTGGAGAGACCAGAGTTTATCAGGACTCAGAGTCCTGAATTGGTGGCAGCGTATCTGATCTAAGCTGGTAATTCTTAGAAAATTCATCTAGTCGCCTCTTTGGAACTCTAAGGTTCAAAGATTGGAGGAAAGTATACTATGACACTCAGAATATCTATCATCAGCTTCCTTGAAGTGTTTCTAGAGTACTAATCAAGCCCTGCCAAGTGCAAAAAGTGGGAACCTTTAGTTCTTTTCCCAAGCATCCACACTGGAAAGTTAAGTGCAGCACTTTGGTGCAATTGCTACTTCTCAGCCCCCATAGTCCAAAACTGAAGGGCATGTAGACACGCTCTGTAACGACACTGCCTTTGTGGAACACTTCTGAGAGTACCAATTCAGGACAAATTGTTAGAGTAGGGTAGTTACAGTCCCACCCGCCCAAGGTGGGGTTCTTTGCGCAACAAGGGCAACCAAAACCAGCCAAATCAGAGAAGACTTCCATTTACCCACTGGCTAACGCATAAGTCCAAATCAAGCAATCCCAATTAGATCACATCCAATTTCCCACAGTATCACCACAGTGCCCTCTTATGGAGAGAATGGTTATGAAACCATTCCCTCAGTAAAAGGAAAAAGGTTCCCCCAAGCCGAAAGGACGCAAGTCCCAACCCAGGTTTAATCGACCTACCATGAACACGCTGTTTGCCACCATCCTTTAGAATCCAAAAACTAAAGTTTTATCATAAAAAGAGAGAAATATAGATGAGAGCTAGAATGGTTAATGGAATCATTACATACATAATTGGCAAAGTTCTTCATTCAGGCTTGTAGCAGTAAGTGAATTAAACTGCAGGTTCACATCAAGTTTCTGGAGTACAATCTATACAGCTTGGGCTGAGTCATTCAGTCCCTTTGTTCAGAGCTTCAAGTTTGCAGCCAAGTCCCCCAGGAGTAGAAGCGGGATTGAAGACAAGAGGAGGAGTGCAGCAGCCTTTTATAGTCTCTTGTCATGGGCCTTCTTTCTTGTTCCAAAGACAAGCATTCCAAGCACAAGGCATGCAAAACCTTTAAAAGAGTTCTGTTCATAGACATTGTCCTGCATGCTTGCTGAGTCATAAGGTGTATTGCCTTCTTTCAGTGGTCGTTGTATATGCTGATGGTCCTTAATGCGCCGTGAAGCAGGCAGGCAGTCCTGATGCCAAACTGTCGAGGGTGTCACACAGAAGCATAGCAAAAGTTTGAATACAGACAGATAGCAGCAATACTTATAACTTTAAATACAAAATGATAAGTCACATACAGAATGGCAATAATCATAAAGCAAACCATAACATTTCCATAGACACCTTACAACGACAAGCTTTGTCAACATTGCTGCAAATTATGATAGTGGTTGCAACAGTGGTCTATACAGTTAAGATTATGTTAATATTCAAGCAGCTCCAAATTGGGGAGCTGTGGAAATTATAACATAATCGTAACTGTATAGACCACTGTTGCACCCACCACTATCAATATATTTGCAAGCAAATGGTGTACAGCTGTCGTGGTAAGTTGTCTATGGAAATGTTATGGTTTTGCTGGTTATGATTATGCCATCTGTATGTGCGATTTTGTATTTAAAGTTATAGTATTGCTGCTAAAGTCTGATTACAATTCTTGTGCATGCTTCTGGGGACACCCTCGACAGTTTTGGCATCAAGGACTGCCTAGGCCTGCTTCACGCTCATTAAGGACCATCAGCTATACACCTGACCACTGAAAGAAAGGCAAGATACACCTTAAGATCAGCAAGGCATGCAGGGACATGTCTATGAACAGAACTCTAAGGTTTTTCATGCCAATGTGCGGAATGCTGTCTTGGAACAAAGAAAGAAAGGCCCCAATGACAAGACTATAAAAGGCGCTGCAGCTCCTCCATCTTGTCTTCAATCCCGCTTCTTACTCCTGGGGGAACTTGGCTTGCAACATGAAGCTCTGAACAAGGCTGAATGACTCATCCCAGATGTAGATTACTCCCAGAAACTTGATTTGAACCTGCAGTTTTTATTTCCCCTACTGCTACAAGCCTGGAATGAAGAACTTTGCCATTACTGTATGTAATTGATTCCATTTAACCCATTCTAGCTCTCATCTAATTTCCTTTTTTATGAATAAACCTTTAGTTTTTAAGATTCTAAAGGATTGGCCACAGCGTGATTCATGGGTAAGGTCTGATTAACGCTGGTCTGGGCACTTGGTCCTTTCGGTTGGGAGAACTTTTTCCTTTTACTGGGAATTGGTTTTCATAACCTCTCTCATAATGAGTGCCTGGTGGTGAGACTGGGAAATTGGAGTGCTAAGGGAATTGCCTTGTGTGACTTATGGTTAGCCAAGTGGGTAAAATGGAAGTCTTCTTGTTTGGGCTGGTTTGGTTTGCCTTGTTGCGCAAAAGGAACCCAGCTTGGGCTGTAACTACCCTACTCTAACCAATTGTCCTGATTGGTACTCTCAGAAGTGTACACAAAGGCAGTGTCGTTACCAGAGCGTGTCTAACTGCCCTTCAGTTTTTGGACTATGGGGCCTGAGTAGCAAATGCACACCAAAGTGCTGCACTGTACTTCCAGTGTTGATGCTTGGGAAAGACTAAAAGGTCCACTTTGCAAGTGGCAGGGCTTGATTAAGTACATCTCGAACACTCAAGGAGCTGACTGAGTACGATTATCTGAGTGTCATAGTATACTTTCCTCCTCTGAACCTAGAAGTCCAAAATGAGGTACTAGCATGAATTCTTAAGCTTAATACCAGCTAGATCAGATACGCTGCCACCAATCAGGACTCTGAGTGCTGATAAACTTGGTCTCTCCAAACCCTTCCCTGGGGACCCCCAAGATCAGATCCCTGGATCCTGATACAGGAAAGGTAAATTCTATCCCTCGCTAGTGCCTCTCCTAAGGCTTTCCCTCC
The DNA here is from genome assembly GCF_003597395.2 of Chelonoidis abingdonii. Classification (NCBI taxonomy): domain Eukaryota; kingdom Metazoa; phylum Chordata; order Testudines; family Testudinidae; genus Chelonoidis; species Chelonoidis abingdonii. Next base: position 50,438,265 of record NC_133771.1, read on the forward strand.
TGGGTTACTGGAAGATCCAGGTCAACTCCTTGAATCTTAACAGAGGCTTTCCACCTCACCCAGAGGCAATACAGATTCAGCTCCGTGAACTAAGCAAAGGGATTCCCTTCCCCCCCCTTCTTTCTCCCTGTCTCCCACGACTTCCCTGGTAAGTACAGACTCATTCCTTGAGCCTAACAGGAAAAAATTAAACAGGTCTTTAAAGGAAGGTTTAATAAAAAAAGAAAATAAGAAATCCTGTAATACACAATGAATATTACAGTGTCTTTCAGCTTATAACACAGAGAGAAAGCCTCCCCCAGCAAATACATCTAAACACACTCCAGCAAACACAAATCTGCAAATAAAGAAAAACAATTTAAAAACTATAACGCACTTTCTACTTAATACTCACTATTCTGAATATATAAGCAGACTGTAGCAGGGAGATTGGCAGGAAACCTGGTTGCACATCTAGTCCTTCAGACTCAGAGAGAACAAAGCAAACACCCAAAACACAACAAAGGCTTCCCTCCACCGAGATTTGAAAGTATCTTGTTTCCTGATGGTCCTCTGGTCAGGTGTTGTTTGTTTAACCTTTCCAGGTGAAAGAGCCATTAACCCTTAGCTATCTGTTTTAATGACACTGAGCCATTGGTATCTTACAAAACTCAATGAATATGGGAAAGAGATCCAAAAGACTAGAAAGGGCAAAATATAATGCCATCTATGAAAAGGACAATTAAAAACAATAGGGGATAAGATAGTACTCAGTACCTAGACAGATTAATGGAGCAATAATTAACCAATCAATTTGCAAACACTAGAAAGATAATGCTGAATAATAACAGTCAGAATAGATTTTGTCAAGAGACGGAAATCCACGTCACCATCTCATAGCTTTGTGGATAGTGAGGAAGCAGTATCTGTGGTATATCTTGACTTTAGGAAGGTTCTGATAACTAACGCATGACTTCTCATAAACAATCTAGGGAAATTACAACCTAATGGAGCTACTATAAGGTTGGTACATAACTGGTTGTGAAAACCATTCCAGAGAGTAGTTATCTGTGTTTACAGTCAAGCTGGAAGGCATATCAAATGGGGTCTGTCAGGGATCAGTTCTGGGTCCAGTTTTGTAATATCATTCATTAATTAGATAATGCCATAGAGTACATTTATAAAGGTTTGTGGCTATACCAAGTGAGACATTTCAATGCTTTGAAGGGTAGGTTAATTAAAATGATCTGACAAACTGGAGAAACGGTCTGAAATAAATAGATAACATTCAATAAGGACAAAATACAAAGTACTCCATTAGGAAGGAAACAATCAGTTCACACTACAGGGCGGTGCAACCATTTAGGCCTAAGGCGTTGCCTAGGGCACTGGCATTGAGGGGAGGCATTTTCTTCAGCAGTGAACCATGGCGGCCAGATCTTGGCCTTCCGGTTGCTGCCGGCATTTAGGCAGAGGGGTGGGGCAGGGGAGCATGGGGAGGGCCGCCTGCGCAAGTGCGGAGGGGTGGCATGCAGGGAAGGGCGGGAGGAATGAAGCTGCACGGCATGCTCAGGGAGAGGCGGGCAGGGTGAGCGGAGCGGGGGAGGCGTGCCTCAAGGGCGGAGGGTGGGAGGTGGGGGAGCCTTCCCGGGGGGGCCTCAGGTGGAGGGGGGGAACTGTTATGGGGGGGCGCCTCAGGGTGGGGTCTCGGGGATGGGGGAGAGCACAAGTGGAAGTTTCACCTAGGGCACGAAACATCCTTAGCACCGTCCCTGCACGACATACACTAATGAGAAATGACTGTGCCAGTAAGGAGTAGTGCGGAAAGGCGATCTGGCGGGTCATAGTGGATCACAAGTCCTAAAATATGAGTAAACTGTGTAACATTGTTGCACAAAAAGAACAATCATTCTGGGATGTATTAGCAGGAGGAGTTGTAAGCAAATACATTAAAGTAATCTTCCACTCTCTACGAGATCCTCAGACGCGCTTTAATTGGAGTATTAATCACCAGTCTGGGGTGCCACATTTCAGCGAAAGTTGTGGACAAATTGGAGAAAGTCTAGGAGAAAACATAAAATGATTAAAGGTCTAAAGAACATGACCTAATGAGAAAACGTTGAAAAATTGTGTTTGTTTTGTCTGAAGAAGAGAGAAATTGAGGGGGGACATAAAGTTTCAAGTACATAAAAGAGCTGTTACAAGGAGGAGGCATGAAAAATTGTTCTTCTTCACCATCTGAGGTAGGCCAAGAAGCAATGGCTAAACTGAGCAAGGTAGGTTAGTGTTAGACATAGGAAAGCATTCCTAATGTGCAGGGTAGTTAAGCACTGGACACATATTCCTAAGGGTCTTGTGGATCTCTGTCATGGGACAATTTTTTAAGAGCAAGTTCTACCAATTACCTGTCAGGAATAGTTTATAGTTTAGTTACCTAGCGTGTTAGAAATGGGTTACCTTAAGTTACCTAGGGTTAGAATGGGTTACCTAAGGAGGTGGAGGAATCTCCTTCCTTAGAGGTTTTTAAGGTCAGGCTTGACAAAGCCCTGGCTGGGATGATTTTAGTTGGGGATTGGTCCTGCTTTGAGCAGGGGGTTGGACTAAATGACCTCCTCAGGTCCATTCCAATCCTGATATTCTATGATTCTATTCTAGCTATTACTTAGGCCGGCTTTGTGTGCAGGGGACTGGACTAGATGACCTACTGAGGTCCCTTCCAGTTCGACACTTCTATGATAATTCTCCAAAAGCTGTGTAAAAATGTACAGAAGTGTATAGTCCTATGAACTATGTGTATTTGAGCATGGTGTTTATAAATCAGCATTGAGAAACTACAATATCAATAGATAATTATCAATTGGTAATATCCACTCACAAAATTTGGTTTGGAATGATCAATAAAACATGAAAATATATAAGAATTGTGTGCACAAAGAATTTAGTTTCATAGCTGAGAAAATCTCTGAAAAACACTGTAGGTGGATATGCAGCTTGTTCTTACTTTGTGGGTTTTGCAAAGAATATATTGTTCATATTCTCACTGATTAAAAACTGAGATACACACAGTGTGATTTAATCACAAATTAAACAGGAACAAAACATCTGCTTCTTTCAGTAGTGTATGTAGCTGAGCTGGAATGAAGTATAGTAGCTTTGCTATGTCGTGTTTAAAAATGAATTTCCATTATAGCGGGGTTGATATTAAAAAGGAAAGATTACTCTTATGGCTAAAGCAGATTGGGAAATGGAGTTTTTGATCCCATGGGAAAATTTTTGATGAAAATGATTTTTTTCCATTTTCTTAATTTTCCATGGGAATTTGGGGGTTTTCAGTGTCTTTGAAATTTTTCAAGGAAAGCAGACACTTTCCATGGAAATTTCAGTAACTTGGAGTCAGAATTGTCCGCTGAAATGGGTTTTGCACAGAAAAAATGTAACCATTCCCATCGTAGGGTGTTTAAATAACTTACCATGGTGTTACATGCTAAGCATAGTAAAATATCACAATTTCTTGCAGTAAACCCAAATGGCCAGATCCTGAGATCTGGCCATTTGCATACAACACAACTCAGATAGGAGTGGTGCAAAGGTGGCCTTATGCCCTGAGGCAACTGCAGGATGATCCCCTCCCCTGGCATAATGTAGAACAGTCTCCAGGTATAAGAATAGAATGAATATAATTGCTCATTTATTTTAGTTGTACATATTATATGTTGCATGTACTCCTATGCATTGCACCATTGTGCTAGATACTGTAGAAACATAACAAAGATATGGTCCCTGCCCCAATAGCTTACTCTGCACCTGCCCAGAGACCTGTTGAGTTTAAAAGAATTTTTAACTCATTTAAACACGTATAGCCTATGCTAAACATATGCTCTTTAGAGCCTCTCAGTACCCTTGTCCACTCTTCCCTCCTGTTACATTCACATCTTGTCTTAAATTACACACTGATCTTGCAAACACTCATGTGTGCGCGTCACTTCAAGCATGTGAGTAATCCTTTTTGCTTCAGTAAGACTATCCTTATGCTTAAAGTCAAGCAGGTGCTTGTATGTAGGATTGGGGCCTTAGATTGCAACCTTTTCAGGGCTTTGTATGTGTCTGTATAGTAAACTACCCAAGCAGGGCTCCAGCCTTGCTACTGTAATACAAATACTAATAATTTAGATGCCAGTGAACATATTCACTAGTTTCTCACTCTCTTACACAAACACTCATCCAAAGGCTGGTAGCATAATCCACTCTCTTTTTCCACAGTGGCTTTATAGGATGAAACCATGTTGCTACTGCTTCTCCTTGTAATTGCAGATAATAGGTGTAGATGCACAGTAAGCTTATTATTGCTGCTGTGTGCTCCAGTAGTACACTTCCAGTAATCTGATTGTCTCGACAGGAGTATTTTAGAGATACACTTCAATTCATTTATTCTGCTGGATGTCAGCAGGGCTAAGAGTATGACAAGGATTTAGGAATGTAGATGCTGTACAATGCCTGATGTTGGCTGACTAGATATTTCCTTGATCTGTCTTCGCTTTAATACGATTTCTCTATGTCAGGTTTTTTAATTGTGTGCTCATTTGAGTCTGGTCTACAGCAGAACCTAAATATGTCCTCATTCTACTACCTAATTAAATAGCCTCTATAAGCATAGTTCTCATTCACCTGTTAAGAGTTTATCTATGAATTTGCATTTGTACTAATGCACTGAAAAAAAAAAATCCCAGCATGATATCCTTACTATGTAACCTCACTCCTGTTCACCATCTCAGTATGGGGGTCACTGAAGATGTGTAAAAAGCCACAAGGCAGAATTATCTAACTTTGGGGGCTTGGGCCTGAGATTTCTCAGTATGCTCTGTGTTGTGTGCCAGTTTTTATTCACTTCAGACCAGACCCACTCAGCCAAACCACCAGAAACAAATTTTTATTCTGTAAGGAAAAATCAAACAGGATTACAGTCCAGCAGCTCCTCTGGTTGCCTTATGCTCCTAGCTTCAGTGCTGAAACTTCCTTCCTGCTAGGAGGGGAGAGGGTAATTTCTGGCAGGAACCAGGAAGTTCTCCCAACATGCAGGAGTTTGTAGTCCACAATTTGTAGTTTCATACACCTGTAATTCCATGCACGCGAATTGTACATTGCGCATACTAATAAGCTGGCCAGATTTGAACATTGTGCTTTACATGTCAAAGCTTCTAAGCAGCATTTTGGAAAAGCAATGTCCTAAAATTTCTTCTGTCATTGTTTTTCCATCTAGCCATTCTACTGGGTCTTCCATGAAAAGAATGGATGGGATGGCATTTTGAGAGCTTTATTGTGCAAATATTGCTGGATACACTCGATTGTATGCTTACAGTATTGGTGTAGTGCAAGTGTCTTATCTATTTTCCATTGTAAATGGAAATAAATGTACCTTTCCTTCTCATCAAACCCAACTGACACTGTGAGATAAACCTGAGCTATTGAGGGTAGCTTTGAAAATGTGTTCTGCTTATTTCACTTCATACACTTTGTCACACAGACCTATCTAGAAACCGTAGCTCTGTGCTTATTTCAGCTATGCAGTTCTCTGAAAACCACACAAAGCTACACTTCTGCAACATATAATGGAATACCTCTAGAACAGAAAATGTAAAGTATCCAAATGATAAACATAATGGCTGATTTTAAAATAATGCCAAAATAACAATCCTTTGAGTTCATATTTAATATAGATAATTTACTTGCGCTGCCGTTGTTCAGTGTATGAGGCTATTTATGCATAAATCACTTAGTTCAGCTTGGATTTAATATTGATAGGACATAATTGATCTTTAGAAGTTTTATGAAGGAATCACAGACTGTGAAATTAAAGGAGGTTCTGCTGTTTAACTTTGCATTTCTATCAGCTGATGGGAATATTGCAGGCAGTAGAAAGATACCTGTTTTTCTCTACAGGAAGAAAGTTTTACAGATAGTTTTTATACACATTTATTCTATTAACCTATTGCTGTAAAATATGTAGCAGCATGTTCTTTTCTAATTCACATCTGGAATTCCCACAATTATTAACTTTGTGCTGGTAAATTGATTCATGTTCATTGATTCAAGCATGTGGACCAAGGGGATATAAGATACAAGGAAAAAATCAAAAGAACGGAGGTCTAGTAAATTTATCATTTTGTATTCATTCCTAGAAGGCCATAGCTAACATATGATATTTATGCACATAACTCTGCACAAAAGTCTAGCAAACTAGCAGTTCGATTTTGTGGATGGCTCAAAGGCTGCTAAATATCCCCCGTCCAGATGTGCTCTGTCTTCTCAACTCACAGCTTCCTTTCCAGCCTCTACCTTACTCCTTTTAATTTCTACCTCTCCACTACTTGTCCTTCTGCTCTGCAGGAGAGTACTTGAGTCTCCTTGTTCATACACTCCTGCTGCCTTTGGTTCCTGAAGTCCACCCCTGCTCTGGAGGCTGTGGAGGCTGGCTAATGAGGATGTAAAGAAATAGGTCTAGCATGAAGAGAAACTAAAAGGATTTTTTTTAAATAAAAACAACTCTTTCTTTTTTTTCTTTCCTCTGGAGATCTCAGCTCATTCAGCTGAATGCTTGGTTTGTATAGTTATCTCTGTACATCTCTAATGCAAGGCAAAAAAAAAAATCACAGTTGTGGATCTCTTGTATCTACAGAGATTTTCATGCTGTTCCCTTTGTAACCATTAAGATGGAGAACTTACGACGTTGTTAAGATGTCGTCAAATATTTATGCTTACATGGACTTTCGGATTTTCATGAGGATGACAAATATCTTAGCACTTTAATTTTGGATTTTAAAGTGCCAGCTGGATTTCTTCTGCTTCTCTTTCAGATATGCTAATCCAGCAGCTCAGTTAGACACCTTGACAAATGTCGATTTTCCAGAAATACCCAAAAGATTGGTGTAAGGGGATACATAAAAATCAACACAATTCAAAGGGTTTCTATCCATAATGCTCCTTGAATATGAGACAGTATAGGAATACAGTAAAAATCAGGTATTCTTATAGTGCTCAGTTGGGACTTGGACTACCTGCCCATTGCAAAGGAATAAATGGGAGTAAGAAAACCTTGCAATTCTACATTACCTACTTGGAAAACTTTAGCTGGCTGCGCAGGGGTAAGTGGGACTTATTTCTTCCTGGAGATCAGGTGGGCATGTGGTGAGGAGTGAACACAATCATGGCTCTTTCCCCACTACATGCTGGCCAGCCTGGGAAGGCGTATGTACTACTTTACAACTAGTATACTCAAGTGGTGAATTCCCTTTCTGGGAATCCTACCCTGGGGTTGTCATAAACAGATAGTTAAAGGTTAATGTCTCTTTCACCTGTAAAGGGTTAGCAAACAGTGAACCTGGAACACCTGACCAGAGGACCAATCAGGAGAGAAAATACTTTCAAATCTCAGTGGAGGGAAGCCTTTGTTTGTGTTTTTGGGTTTTGCTTCATTCTCTCTGGGTTCTGAGTGTGACCAGACGTGCAACCAGGTTTCTTTCCAATCTCTATGATACAGTCTCTTATATGTTCAGAATAGTAAGGACTAGGTAAATAAGCCAGTTTTAGTCTTTTGATTGTTTTCTTTGTTTGCAAATGTGTATTTTTCTGGAAGGATTTTAATTTGTATTTGTGCTGTGGGGAGGACTCTCTCTAGTGTCTATAAGCTGAAAGACCCTGTAACATTTTCCAACTTGATTTTACAGAGACAATTTTTATTTTTTCTTTCTTTTATTAAAAGCTTTTCTTTTTTAAAAGACTTGATTGATTTTTTCCCCTTGTTAAGGCTCAAGGGAATTGAGTCTGTACTCACCAGGCAAGTGGTGGGAGAAAGGAGGGAAGAGAGTGGAGAAGGTGGAATTCCTCTGTGTTTTAGATTCACGGAGTTGAATCTGTATTACCTCTTGGTGAGAGGAAAAGAGGAGAGGGGAAGGTGACATTCCTCTCTGTTTTAAGATTCAAGTAGTTGAATCACAGTGATCTCCTAGTGTACCCCGGGAGGGGAGCATCTGGGAGGAAGAAAGGAAGGGAGGGGGAATGGTTTATTTCCCTTTGTTGTGAGACCCAAGGAGTTTGGGGTCTTGGGGTCCCCAGAGAAGGTTTTTGGGGGACCAGAGTGTACCAGGCACTGCAAGTCCTAGTTGGTGGCATCACTACAAGATCTAAGCTGGTAATTAAGCTTAGAGGAATTCATGCTGGTACCCCATCCTTTGGATGCTAAGGGTCAGAGTAGGGGTTATACCATGACAGGGGTGTTCCTGGAGCTGCACAGATATATGCTGTTCCTGGCTATGGCCCCAGTCCAAAATCTAGCCCATCGTAACTGGTGTATTAAAAACTAACTTTCTAATAATAACCAGCTGTTGTTGGCATATTTTTAATAAAGCCCCAACTCCTCCCTCCCCTCTTATTGCCCCTTGGCTTTGAGCTAATTGCTCAATGACTGATTTTTCTTTAATTATTTAGGTTTTAAATTGCTGCTTATGTAATGAGTAATCCCTGCACAACCCTTCTCTTCATCCCGCCAGCTGTTTATTTTTGAATGTGTCAAATATTTCTTCTGCACATTTTTCTGAGACAGGAAAGGCTTTAAAACTGGAAGTCATGTATTTTATATTTCATTGGGCATCAGGGCTGTAGAGAAGGAATTGCTCCCAAGGTCCATGTGCTTTCATGGACATGAACAATAAATTGTTTAACCTTTGAGATGGGCCTTATGTGCTGTCCTTGCTGCCCACAATCCCCAAAGGCAGAGCAGAGAACTTTCCCTGCTGCTCTGAGACTGCTGGGCTCACAATGGCTGGGACCTGAGACCTCTGAAGACTCATTCTTATTCTCTTGCTTGGTGTACCCCAAAGTCTCTCTGGACCCTGGGTGATGTCCTCGTTACCCTTCGGTTCATTCCTAGTACTCAGGGCAGGGAACAGAGAGTGACGCCGACGACTATATGAATTGTGTAAGGGGGACTGCTGGGCTACAGAACTGTGTAGATGAGCTGAATGCTTCTGGAACTGAAGCACTGCATGTGGGATCCCAAGTGCATTACCTACATTTCTTATAAATTACTGAGATGATGTAGTAAATACTGTGACCAATTAATGAAATAAAATATCCTCTGATTTAAAACATATTTCCTTCACTCCCTTACTGCTTCTTACTCCTGGTACCATCTAACTGGGTTTATAACATCCCACTATAGGCAAAATTATAATGAAAAGAGTATTTAACCAATACAGGGATTAGAATGAATGAGAAATATCTATCTCATAGAACTGGAAGGGATCCTGAAAGGTTATTGAGTCCAGCCCTCTGCCTTCACTAGCGGGACCAAGTACTGATTTTGCCCCAGATCTCTAAATGGCCCCCTCAAGGACTGAAGTTACAACTCTGGGTTTATCAGGCCAATGCTCAAACCATTGAGCTATCTCTCCCCCTGATATGCCTATGTGTTCTGCAGTATGATATTACATTTTATCGTATATAATGTATGGAATTACTTATTAGGATTTTATGTTACTCTATGCTAGGATCCTGTGCACATGGTAACTAGCTTCTAACATTATACTTGCAGATGTGCAGCTCCAAGTCAGCGATGCACAGTCTGATGACTGTCAAACTCAGAACACTTTGTCTGATTCCTTAGTACAGGAAAGCAGCTTTATTGTAAAATCAGCTTCCGGCAGAGATGCAAAGGTCTGCTGTGTTGAAGAGGCATATGGGGAATGTATAAAGTGGCGAGCACTTTCACCGTACAACAATTTCTGTTATCACAAGAATCAGAAATCTCTCTACCCAGACATCCATGAGACTGTCAGAACTGACCCATCCCAAAAATTCACAGGAGAAACCAAGAAAATCAGTGGGAGATGGGGGAAGGGACACCTCTAGAAGACTTCAAAACTCAGCCTGGATAATTGGGACATCGATTATAGATCTTCAGATCCATCCCCATACAACAAACTGAAAATACCACAGTACTGGAATTGGTGGATAGAATTTGTGTGTCTGTGCGGAAATCTGTAATTGCTTTAGATTACAAGTCTGTAGTCAAATCATGTTGGGAGCTTACAATGAAGGCAATGGAAGATTCAGAAACAGATTGCAGAGTCAGGGTGGATCTTTCACTGGTGTGAATTGTCACAGCTCTACAAAAGCTTATGGAGCTATGACAATTTACGTCAGCTGAGAATCTGTCCCTTACTTCCTAAATCATCTACTTGAAGACAGGTAACCTGTATAGAAGAGGGTAAGAAAGATGAAATATCACAGGGTAGGTTTTCAGGTTGGCAAATTAAATAAGCAACTCCCATTAACAGTCTGAAAATTCCCCCCGTGTTGAAACAATGTCACTGTATTAACTGTGTCATGGAATAGTATATAGTATTTACTTTACAACAATGCATTACAGCATCAATACATTCAATAATCAACAGGAAAAAAATGTGATCTAATAATTTCTAGTTTTACAAAATCAGGAAGCAAGAATTAAAGACAGGAGAATGGGTGTTATACAGGATAAAGCTCAGGCTGCAAAGCCTGCAGCTAAATTTCTCATACTCAGTAAAGTTTGTATCTACACCTTTAACAAGAAAGCAGTGTGGTACTGGTTTTTTTTGTTTGTTTACTTCAGAATAATTCCTAAACATGGACAGGTGGTATTCAAGGAAGCTAATGAGGAGAATGACTTGGCCCAGAATGGCAGAGTCAGAAGACACTTCACAGCTGGCCTGTCTCAAAGGGACTGAGAATGAGACAGACATTTTCAATTACTGCCCAATGTTGAGACTCTAGTAATATCTTCTCATCAGCCACATGCTCTGAGCAATAATCACGTACACTCTTCGTCTGTTCAAGTGAGTGCTTTAGAATGGAGAACTCTAAGCTTTATCTTGTAAATACATCTTGTTTCAGTTGGTGGTGTTGGCACATTTTGTTGTTGTTATTTCTGCTGAAACTCAGCTAAAATATGACAGGCTTTGATAGAGTGCCTCTGTTGTTCTTGTTTTTTTTCTTTTTGATAATACCTATCACATTTTGTACTTCTCTATAAAAATGAAGATTGCTTGGTGATAGTAAATGTAAGGTGTAAGAGAAACATGACAGAAACAGAAAAATTATATTGTGTATGGATTTGATAATGTTGGTTCAAATGTCCTGCACAAATAAGTCTCTCTTTTGATTTCTTTGAGTATCCATTCAGAATCAAAATCACTGTGAATATCTTTGAGAAATCTGGCCTAAGGTCAGTGCTTAATTTGTAATGAAAGAGGTGCTGGGGCGAAAGAAAATTTTTTACATTCATAACTGACACAGCAAGCCCCAAGGTGCAAGGGCCATGAACTACCAAGCCTAGAGGTGCCTGGGCTCAGCCATGGCAAACCCTGGCACAAATTAAGCACTGCCTCAGGTAAATTATTAACATCATGGATTTCACCAAAACTTTTATAGAACGTTCAAGAGATGTAATGCACTGAGTTCCTCCAGAACAGGTTCAGTGGGGCCAAAAGAAATTGATGCCTCATTTTCAAGCAATATCATTGAAGTCACAGCTTTATACCTTCTAATTTGGTACTTTTCTAAACTCAGTTTTGTTGTTGTTCCCCACTGGGTCTGTTCTAGGACAGAGGTTCTCAAACTTCATTGCACCGTGACCCCCTTCTGACAACAAAATATATTACATGACCCCAGGATGGGGGTCTGAAGCCTGAGCCCAGCTACCATGGGTGGCAGGGCCAAAGCCCGAGCCCCACCATCCTGGGCAGGGGTAGGGGCAAAACTGAAGCTCAAGGGCTTCAGCCCCAGTGAGGCAGCCTGTAACCAAAGACCTGCCAGCCAGGGCTGAGGCCCTTGGGCTTTCTCTTTAGTCTCAGGTAGTAGGACTCAGCTTTGGCTTCGGCCCCGGCCCCAGGCACCAACAAGTCTGAGCCAGCCCTGGTGACCCCATTATAATTGGGTCCCTACCCACAGTTTGAGAACTGCTGTTGTAGGAGTATTAATGGTTTTTGTTGTCTGCACTAACCAGCTGAGGACCTTGGCATAAGGCACTATTAGCAACTTTCATCACCATAACCCTTCATTCATTCTCACAGCATCCTTGTGAAGTCAGTGAATATTATTGTTCTTACTTCACAGGTGGGGAAATTAAGGCAGAGAAATGAAGGGATTTACCTAAGACCACACAATGAATCAGTACAGGACTCTCTGACTCCCAAGCCTGTACTCCTTCCTCCAGACTTTGCTACTTCCTGTGTCTCAGAACAACATGTCCGTAGAAACTGACATGTAGGGTGAAATTTACCTCAGTAGAGAGCCTGGAAGTGACCTTATGTTGTACCTAAGGTCAAAAAGTAATCCTGCTGCCAGTTGTCATAAGAAATGCTTTTCTCAAGAAATTAATAGTGGTAGGTTGGGTAGTAAGTGGCTTATGTATGAGTGGCTCTTAATACTACAAATCTTGTCTTTGCACAGATAATACATTTCATGACATTTTTCAGATCTGTAGTGAGGGACAACAAAAATGGGCTAGGTTAAGATTTGATGCCCTGCCTACCTTCTGGACTTTACCCTTAAACACAACAGAGAATGTGAAGTCTATGTGTTTTGACAAATGAACCAGAAACTAGAGTGAAAGTAGCTCTGCCTATCATATGAGACAGCTATTCGTGACATACAACTTTACTGATGAAGACAGAGAATGACCTGGGGCCCAACTCTGGGCATGTGCTTAGTGCCATGGCTTTGATGGGATTATTTACAGTAGTAAACACCATGCCCTGTAGTAAGTGTTTGCCACATCATGCTCCTGGTCTTTCTCTGTCTATCTCAGTAAACTTGCATTTTTGCAGGAGCAGGTGGAATAGTTGCAGAAAATTGCACAACTAGCCAGACAAATACAAGAATACTTGGGGATCCAGACATCATCTTATGTGGCATCTTCATTATTGGAGATTTCCCACCATGGTAGCCCACTCCATATGATTCTCTGCTAATGTCTTTGTGGATGAATATCACCAGCATATCAAATTTTCCATCCAAGATCTTTTTCTGCCTCATGTTCTTATGCCATCTACTTTCCTTTCCAGTGCCTATAAGCAGCATTGGCCACTGACTCTGTTAAAATGTGCCCAGCAAAATCAACTCTCTTTGAGTAAGATCTCTGACTAGTGTTTGCTGAGTTCCAATCATCTCCAATACTTTTTCATTGATTATTTGGGTGCCATGATTTTCTCAGAATTCTTCTATAACATTATAATTTGGATTTGGTTTGAGCATCCATTTTTGGAAAGATTCCTCCATGGTGTTTAGGATCCTGTTCAAAGTGGACTTGATGTCACTGAAGGTGGTTGCTTGGATTGCCAGGGCAAGATCATCCGCATATGCAAATTTGAACAACTTCATTGGAGACATGCCGCCCGTGTAAACATTGAAAAGCATATGTGTGAGTACTGAGCCTTGTGGCAGTCCATTGTTGAGGAACTGAGGTGAACTGACTTTGTTGCCCAAGTGGACACATAGCTGCCTATTGCTCAGCATCATCTATAGCAGGCGTAATGTTTTGCAGCAGGGGACGATCCTTGCGAGACTTTAACCGTGCTGTGCTTGAAATTTGTGTTTTGAAGTTGTTGTTTATGAAAACCCAGTAAAGAGGTGGAATCCTAAAAATACAAGTCTGAGTCATGGAATAACCTCAGAGAGTGGCAAGACAGGGGGAAACCTTTTGAGCTTTAACTTACACTGTTCTTAGGTGTAATAATGTGTTCCCTAGCATCTGCACATATGTGGTCACTGTGGAATTGTGTTGCTACATGTGGCATTTTTACATATCTGTCAGCTAAATCAGAGATCCATATGAAAAACAGCACCCAGGCACATCTGGGTGGATTTATGACACTATCTGGACGATTATGTCTTTGTAAAGCAATGAATGAATTGTGTGAAAACAAAAATATGTCTTCTTTAGCAGATGTAACCTTGCTCCAGTATTGTTTTTTAATGTAAAAGCAAATTGTCCTCATTTTCCTCTAGATCAGCATTTTGAAATTTCCAAAGAAACAGAAGCATTTCTAAGCATGAATAGATGACAATTAATGTGGAATCATCTTTTAAAACTTGAAACCTAATATTTACTGCTGGTTTTATTTTGCAGCACTGTGTATGATTGAATGCACAACAATGAAAGTTGTCTACAGTGTTGGTCCTGGAATATTAGCAAGACAAGGTGGATGAAGTAACATTTTATTGGGCCAACTTCTGTTGGTGAGACGGAGAAGCTTACACAAAGTTGAAGATACTACCTCACCCACTTTGTCTCTGTAATAATAAAGGTTGTTTATTCAAAATGAGGTTGCAGGATTTATCAGACACCATGTCACACAAGATTTTTTTGAGTGTACAAACCAGGGTTGTGTCATGTCTTAGCCTATTTGTTTTATGACAGAGCCTAAGTAACCTAACACAACCAATTCATGAGACAGATTCTCAGCTTGAAGTCAATGAAGCTATGACAATTGACGCCAACTGAAGAACTGCCCCATGAGCATATGAAGCCTACTGAAATTAAAATCCTGCAACCTCTATATTGCGTAAACCTGCAGTGCATAACAGGTATATACAGAGTTTTGTGAGGCTATAGAACTCAGTGTTTGGAAATAGTCTAATTATTACACTGCTGTTGTGACAAAAGATCATGCAATCCTTTTACAGATGTAGATACAAAACATTGCGATGACTCCAATATTATGCTACTTAGACTTACTTCTATATATGAGATGAGGTCTTTTTACTAAATGGAGATGATCCATTGTGAAATACTTTCAATTTATACATGGAGACTCTGCTCTCTTAGCACAATCGTAAGTATGTTTTCAGATAATGATATTTCCTGTTAGGAAGATAAGCAGGCTTTCAGATAACAGAATTACTAAGGAGCCTGCTGTGTGCTCTTAAGGCCAGTCAACAAAGAATCTTGTATTTGCAAAATCTTAACTCAAAATATAGGGTCCTGTATTAGGTACACACTGACTGTGTGTTTCTGAAGCAAGGAGTTCCAAACCAGTCTGTCAGCCAACTCTTGACACTGAAATCTACATGGGTGGAAGGGGATAATCTGAGAGACTTTTGGCGGCCTTCAAGCGCAGATCCGCTGCCCTTTTAGCTTAAACACTTTGCTTTTTAAAGGGGTATGATATGACCCTTCACTTACTTCAAGAACTTCATTTACTTCCACACTATACATGTGCCAAGTTATCTCACTGATGAGCTACTGTTTTAGCAGGTAAACTGGATGATGAAAAGTAGTTGAGTATTGATCATGAATGAGATCCTGTAGTAGCCTGCTCTTCCATGACAGCTTCACATGTACAGTTCTATTATTAACACCATAATAAGCTTCCAACACACCTAGCACTATATTTTAGAAGCGTTGCCATTCCTTTGTTAGTTGTAACTAGTATGTTAGAATTGTCCCCTTGGTGACAGAAAAAGCTGCAATCAGCCCAGTGTACGAGGTACATCCAGAGTGAAAAACAATGGGAATAACTTGCACATGTTGAAGGAAGAATAAACCTTTAAATTATAACGTCAAACAAAGCAAAGGTCTAAGCAAGTATCACCCACATATAGTTTAAATATAGCATCTATCCACACAGAGTGGTTGCATTTACTTTCATGAAAATATGTGCAGACAGGCGCTCACTCTCCCTCTCTCGTCACTGTGATACCTGGACTCCTCACACTGTGTTAAATGAATTACACTCATTCTTTCATCATTCGGCAACACAATTTTGCTGAGTGGTGGTGGTATGTTGTTTTGATGAGATTCTGTGGAAAGGTGAGTTACTGAGGTTGAATGGAAAGCTGTGAGAATACCTGATTTCTCAATTTATGGGCCATACTGAAAAAATGGAAAAAAAAATCATTTTGGGTGAAATGAAATATTTTACTCAATCAGAAACAAAATATTTAGTTTCATAACTGAGCAGTTTTTAGAAACTCCTGGTGGAATTGTTTATTTAAAAAAGTAAAACTGAAGTAAATTTTGAAACAAAAAGTCATTTCAAATTGACAAGTTGAAATGTTAAGTTTTGATAATGTCAAAACAAAATGGTTTGACTTTTTCAGAATTTTTCTTGAGGGGAAAATGGTTCATAACATGAATACGCAAAATGATTTAATCAACCCAAATCTCTATTTTATGGCTCCAAAAAAATAAAAATAAAAAAAAAGGTTTTGTCTAAAGTTTTTGCTCAGCTCTAACTGAAAGATCTTCTCTTCTGGAAGCCAGTCCCACATGTTTGGGCCAGTTGCTGAAAAGGGATAAATGTTACTAAATATCAACTGGTGTTTTTCTCCAGCTGGTGGCTATAGTGGCGATATGGTGTGTAGAGGAGGATAAAGGTGAGAAACCAGAGTGATATGTGGCAAGCGGGGCTCTGGGAAAGGGTATGAAGTGAGAGCATAGAAAGGGGCTAGGGGACCAGGAGGAGCATGGACCTGGATATAGGAGGCTGGGATGATAGTTAAATAAAGACAAAATATATGAACTGGCTGCATCCCTTAACTTTTCATTTCCAACCTTCACATTGTTGAAGTGGGTTTATTCTCCTGTCCACTCACAGTTGCTGGCTGTTCAGTAGACTCCATTGATATACACTTTCAACTTTAAGTAGTTCCTAACGATATTTTTTGTTTACTTATGTATGATTTCTTATAAATGCTGGTTTGAAAACAGTGTGGTAGGAATTGTTTTGTCTTATTCATACTCAATGTAGAGATCATTATGCATATTTGCTAGTACATTCCTAACACGTTTTGTTACAAACAACCAAACAAACAACCCCCTTCCCACAACCTGCCAGTGCTGAGAAGCTACAAAGCCTGTCAGATATCAAAACAAGCCTGGAGAGCAATGTGATGGCCAGCTCAGTTTGCATTTCTGCTGTTTTCTTACTACAGTTGGTGGAGCTGTTGGTTAACTGCTGTTCTCAATGTTGCTATCCCCTAAATGATGACTTATTTGCAGATAGTCATTCTACCTCACTTGGCTGACAGCTATTTGGGGCATCACTATAGTGAAACCGTATCCGAATCACTAGCATTATTACAGGTACACAATGTAACCCCGAACTAACAAGCAAGCCCTGACGCCGTGTTGTGAGCAGTGCCTGCTATTTTCCTAAAGGATTTTGTGTGTGGTGTGGAAAGGAGGAAAACCGGGCTACATATTGAAACAGTGGTGTCATGAGAAATCATGTTGCTTAGCATCTCTCTTCTCCCAAGTGATGCATTGCCTTAGATTTGCAGTGTAATTTTTATTTTTTTTTTGTTTCAGATTATATCTATGATCAGTACAGAGATTATGCACTTATCACCTCAGTAAATTTTTTTAGGCTGATCACATACCCTGGTAGCCCTGCCAGGCTCTCTGGCACCTCTTTCCCTGCATTTAGTTGTGGGCCATCTTTTCATCCTCTGTTTAGATCCTTCCAGCACAGCAGTAGCTGTGCCTGTACTGATCGCAGACATGCGTCAGGCAGAAATTACCCCACTCAGGGCTGCTGTTCCACTACATAACATCATAGAGTAAGAGTTCAACACTAAGCCCATTGTACTAGATTTGAAAGAAGGTAGTGGCTGAACATTCAGGGCCAGCATTGACTCAGTTGCTGGGGCAGCTGCAGAGAGGGAGAAGGAAGGAAGAGGTTCCATGAAGCACCAGCAGTTTTCCGGAAGCTTGTAAAATAGAGGTGGGGGGAAGGGAAGCTTGGGTGGCTAGCTATGTGGAGGGAAAGGGTATGGCTAGCTTGGTGAGTGCTTAGGGAGTAGGAAGGGATTTTGGTTTGCAGGCTAGGTTTTGAAGGGTGAGTGTGGGTGGCTGTTGGCTGGAGGAAAAGGAGGGAAGCTGGCATGACTGGTAGGAAGAGGAAGAAGTTACAAGATGTGTGGCTGGGTGGGTGCTGTAGGAGGGGGATGGAGTCTATCTAGTTAGATTACTTGGCTGCTGGAAAAGGAGATGTTAAAGAGAGGGTGGCTGGGTGCTAGGAGATGAGAAGAAACTGGCAGCTTGGAAAAGAAGTGTTTGACTGTGAATGACTGGAGAAGGAGAGAGGAAGAGTATGGCTGGCAGGGTGGGTAAGCAATGGGGGGAGGGAGGATCAGCTGCCAGGTCGGATGATGAAGGAGAAAGAAGGGCCACTTTTAAGCTGCAAGGAATGGGAGTTCATAACCCAGAGTGGAGGGAATAAGTGAAATATCAGCTTCCTTTGGCTTTGATCAGGGGTGGAGAGTGGGGGCACACCAGTTTTTATTATCCTATTGAACACTGATATAAATTAGTTTTGCTGAAAGAAAAACAAGTTACTTTGGAGAGAAGATGCACAGAAGAGCCTAGTTTGTTTATGCAGAAATGGATTATACAAACATCTGTAAGATGAAGCTATGATGTACCATGTATAGCGTCTTACACAAATATCAGCTGGTTTCTTGATGCTAACTGAAACAGTACAAGGTTTAAAGACAATGCTAATATTTCCATTCCGGATGTGCTGAAATTTCACAAACTCCATGTGGTTCGATCATATTAGGATCTGAACAGAAATAGGCTGCATATGGTCTTCCTCTGGAAAGCTCAGCAGTGACACAAATTTATATTCCAGCGAATGAGTATCTCACATGGTTAGTAATTCAGAAAGCACAAAATCAGTCCAAAGTTGTGGTGACCACAGCATCATGATAAATCTCTAGTGAGAAATGGGAAAAAAATCAGTTTCAGCCCTAGGACTATGTGCAGTGTTTGTAGAACCAGGTACATAACAGGTAAATTAACATGTGATCAAAATGATAAAGATTCTTATGAATTCTTTGCTAGTGATACTGTGAGGCCATTATACCATTGCAGTGTGCACAACCATCTTCCAAAAGACACAGGGACTAAATCCTTTGAGGGAGGGGATTTGCTTTGGTCTTCTCGGACATTCTGAACAAAGAGTAAAAGAGCTGTTCCGCTGCATAACGGTATTTTTGTAGCATTAATACTGTCATCACTGGTCTAGAAATTAGAAGTGGATGAACCTCCAAAGATCTGGAGAGTGTAGAGAGGGGATGACACAGGAACCACAGTGGGTATATGCCACTGAAATTTGTTTCTGGACTAGGGTGAGCTTCCTGTACCAGTTATCATAGCTTTAAGGCCATAATCCACTGCTGCATAGTGTAGAACCACCACAAAGGAACATCTGGGCCTTATAGTTTTTATCTTTTAGCCATCTGCAAAACTGTCAGAAATATCGCCAGAGTAGACTTACTTGTCAGGTTTCCCCATGCTCATTTTTCTGGACAAAGCCAATATTTCTCCTGGAATTCCATTAGTTGCTTCTGGCTCAGAGCTGGAAGTGCAGGTATATATAGGACAATGAATTTTTTTTTTAAAGTTAACTGATGTTTTTTAAATCTCACAGAAAGGTTCAGTTGAGTTTTGGGGAGAAGAATAGGGTCATTTATTTTACCAAAACCACTTAGCCCATTTCCACTATTTGCTAATCTGCTGCTGGCTAGATTGTTGGCTTTGCAGCAGCAGAACAAAAAAATCGTAAGGCCCCATATTGCAGGTTTCTAATAAAACAAAGAAAAAGCATCTCTCCATCGTCAGGAATTATACAAAAGTAGAATTTGGAATACATGCACTGTCAGATTATGGGCAGGTCCATCTTTAGTAACACTACTTGACACTTCTATAGCTTCCCAAGGTTCTCAAAACACTTCTAAGACATCAAGGAGTTAAGTGTCACAATAACCATGTAAGGTATGCACCATCTTGTTATCCTTATTGTGCAGATGGAGAAACTGAGGCACAAAACAGTTAACTTACCTAAAATCTCATAGAAAATCTGTATGAGACTTGAGGATAGAACCCAGATTTCCTGACTTCAGCATTGTGTTTTAGCTACAAAACTTCCCCTCTTAGGTCTCATTTAGGCTTAAACCAAATGTCAATGTCCCTGTAATGTTTTGCAAATGATTCTTTGTGTGAGAGCTGGAATTTACTTGGGAAGATATTTTCATGTATTACTCTCTCATTCATAAAAGCTTACTTGACAAATAAAAGTTCCCTTCTTCCATGTTATGTTGCAGTTCTTAGATCTGAAAAAATGATTGTATTCTTTTCAAATACAGTATCTTTCCAGATTCTTGATTCTCCACTTTCTTGATTCTCTTGTGGTATTGGGGACCAGATAGTGTTGTTATCAAATTCCACTACTTTTGATTGTTTTTTGGTATTTTTGTCAGGACTCAATAACAATTTTATTGTGTCTGCCTTGACATTATTAAGGTAAAGGAATGAGGGAATTAATGTTTCTGTAAAGTCAGCAATAACTGCAATGCCCTTAACAATGAGGAATTCTTGTGGCACCTTAGAAACTAACAAATTTATTTGGGCATAAGCTTTCATGGGCTAAAACCTGCTTCATCAGATGCATGGCAATGCCCTTAGCCTGAGTCATCTAGTATTTGTGGTATGTACTAGATTTTTAACCTGTTTAATATTTCTATAATTTATAATGCTGCCACAGATCATATCTATATTCAGGCCTAAAATATCATCAGACAGCCTGTGTTGGTCTGACTCTGCCTTTCTGCATGGTACTAGATGCTTACCATATATCCATCTAGATAGCTCAAATCTGAACTTTCCATTTTCTATACAGAAGATTCCTATAACATTAGTTATTTAATCATTTGAGAAATTGTCCAATTTAATCTTTTGCTTTTACCTGCTTTAGGAGAAGAAACAAGATGGCCACTAAACATGTTAGAATATGAAATCAAAGAGTGCATAAGTTAAAAAATGTTACGTGATTTCTCAGTCAGGTTTATTATAGAGAGTGCCAGTAGTAGCTAAGGTTGCCCCCACTTTCTATTATAATTTTTTTTTGTTTTCAATCACCTATTTGCGAACTTATCTGTTAGGACTGAAATTTTCCATGAAGGATGTCTGGCTCTGTTGTTTGTTTATTTATTTATTTATTTATTTTAGGACTTGGGGGATTTGAAAAGTTTGTTAAAATTATTCAACCATTTATGAGAACTGGGTGGAGTGAATGTTGTTTTATCTCTGTTTAAAAAACCCTTCTTACAATCATTCCAGTGGTAAACTGTAGTGCTTCTATACTTTTGTGAAAGGGCTTTAAATTTCACAGGAAGGTCACTGGTATCAGGAATGTACCTTTTACCATCTCTCTGGAAATTTGTCCAAATTATAAACGTGAAAGAAACAAAAAATCCAACAGTTTTCACATACTCAGTCCAGAGTTCATTAGTGTTTGGCAACTAAATTATGTAAAGATTCTGCCTCCACTGAGCATGCTCCAACCCAGGGCTACAGGGACAGAGAAGGCCATTGCTCATTCTGGCTGCCAGGGCTGCTGTGGTGCCAAGCATTGAAACTGAAAGTGGGGCTACTATTTCTCCTATTCTCTCAATAGTCCCCAGTTGGTACCCAGACAGCGTGAAGGAGGCTAAAATTAAAAGAATATTAAAGTTGTCAAATCAAGCACTTAAAAGTTAGGAAATTCCAGAATTAAGGTTGCCTGTGCACCCTTACTTCAGTTGCCTTGTGTGAATGCATTGAAGACAGTCTTTAATTACCTGATTACATACTGTTTTTTTACACAGAACCCCTGCCTCATACAGTGCACAGGATGGGTTTCAGACCTACACAGGGCTCCAGGAGAGTCAGATTGTGACGAAGGCAGCAGCAGCAGGGCATTCTCAAGACCTAGGTCCCTGTCCAGCAGAGTGTCTTCATGACCTGGTTCTCTACTGATAGATTTGAAGTGGTGGGAGTTGGGGCTGAAAGTGAAGGAGCTTCAGCCAGAGCAACAGAGACTAGTGGACCAGGAGAAGCAGAGAAAGCATGAACTGGAGATGGAGAAGTGGAGGGGCAAGAGGACCCCCAGAAAGGTAAGTGAGGAAAGACAGCGGTATGCCAATTCTGCAGGGAACCTACATACCAAATTATTGTCCCAGTTTAACTGGGGAGAGATATAGATGCCTGACTGTCATAAGTAGATAGGTAAGGGTTAAATTTCTTTTATCTGTAAAGGGTGAACAAAGGGGGAACCAAACACCTAACCAGAGGACCAATCAGAGACCTGGGTTTTTTTTAAGAGTCTGGGAGGGAACTGGAAACTGGGGGTCTTTTTGTTTTCCTTGGCTGTGAGTAAACAAGCTTTTCTTCTAACTCCATCTTCTTTCAACTATTCTACTATCAAGTGTTGAGTACAAGGAAACGAGTAGATAGGCTTGTTATGTACTTGTATATACATGTGTGTGATTTTGCTGACTGGTTTTAATTGGCTTATCTTTTAAATCAGACTGTTTATTCTATTTTCTTATAAGCCAGCATCCCCTGTGATTGAAATTTCTTGAATTGCAGTGTTTAAGGTATATGTAGAGCTTTTTTTTTAATATAAAGTTTCTTTTCTATGTGGGCAGTTTCTGTTCCAGTGAGGCAAAGGGAAGAGAAATTTTGTTGCCCGGAGCTCGTCTACTCTGTGTGAAGCTAGGGAGGGGGAGCCCATGCTCTGTGGTTTACTTTCTCTTTGTCCAGGGCGGGAACAATCTACGGGGAAAAGTTACAGGGAATGAGGTAGATTAGTTCTGTTTCCCTTGTGTTGAGGAGGCGGTCTTCTTTGAGAAGAGGAGGAGGTTCTCGGTATTGTTTTATGATTGTAAGAGATTGCATCAATTCCCTCAGGTTGCTCAGAGCGGAACGACTGAGAGAGAGGGGGAAGGGAGGGGAGATAATTCCCTTACCGGTAAGACTCATACTTCTGAGTCTTGGGGGTCTTTCCAGGGGAAGTTGGGGAGGCCAGGGAGGGGGTCCCCCCCCAAGGAATATTTGGGGAACCCGGGCTGATAGGAGCCAGAATCCTATCTGGTGGCAGCGAGATAAGATCCAAGCTGGTACAAGCTTGGGGGAATCATAGTAAGCACCCAGATTTTGGACGCTAAGGTCCAGATTTGAGACAGACGTTTACCACACTGACTCACTGCTTTTGAGAAGGCTTGTGATTTGAACTAGGTTGACCCTGAAGACTGACTTTGCTGTATCACCCTCTTACTCAGACCCAAAGTGATAGAGGTCTACGACCAGATGGATGGAGGTGATACTGGGGACTGTGAACAGTTTGAAAAGACTCTACTCCTGAACTTTGAGTTGACCCCTGAGGCTTATAGGAAAAGATTTCAGGATGTGCAAAAGATCCAGTCTGTGACCTACATGGCAGCCACCACCCTGATGGGAGAATATCTCTACAAATGGGGTAAGGGTGCCTGAATCACTGGATTTTAAAACCTGGTTGGGTTGGAACAACTCTGAGATCTGTCCCTGCAAGCTTAAAATGTGGGTAGTGGACAGGAAGCCTAAAGATCTGCAGAGTGCAGGCCAGTTGGCAGCTGAGTTTGTGGACACTAAGTCTGGGTATGCAGAGACCCAAAGTGGAGTGGCCTAAGCATGAGTCCTGGAAAAGGAAACCAATGGAGAAACCCCAGAAGTGGGATTTGGGTAAACCCAAAGTGGGGGAAATCAGTTGATACAGGTTGACCTCCTCCAAGGGATTACAGAGAAATGAGAGTTAATATCTGCAGGTGGACAAGGTATATGGGGGCAAAATGCCCAAGGTTTGATGAAACAAGGTTTGCCTGGGACAGAGGGGCTATATCATACTCTGTCCAACCAAGAAGGCAGAAACAGAGATATGAGGGGGTGACCAGCTGTTTGAGTTGTGATCCCCATATCAATGGAGACCCTGAGAAGACAATGACAAATCTAATTGACTGGACATTGATACCTAGCAACTGATGACCCAGAGGGCTATAGATTCCCCACCTCTCAGCAGGGTGGCAGAGCAACATTCCCACAAGTTGAGATCAAAGGACTGGAGAGGTGTCAGGTTGGGGGGGACAAGTGTTCTTTGCTGGAAGGCAGTCAGGGCTCTCATCTGGAGTCTAACAAAGGAGGTCAGATGGATGGACTGACAGAGCTTGAACCAGGGGTTCACTACAGCTTGGCTGGGCTCTGGGCTAATCAGAATGAACTATGCTTTAGCCTTCAGTTCTCTAACTACAGCTTGGCTGCGCTCTGGGCTAATCAGAATGGACTATGCTTTAGCCTTCAGTTCTCTATACTATCCTAAGGGATTTCCTATGCTGTTAATGAATAAACCCTACTGTTTTGACAATGCCAGGCAAGTGTTGCTGCAAATGCTTGAAGTGGTGCATTAATCCCTGAGGAGCGTATGAGTCTCCATCAGAGGCCTGTCTCAGCTGTACTTGCTGAACGGAGCTCATGGTGTGAAGCAGGAGTGGTGCAGATCCAAATCTCCATTCTAAGAAGGTGGAGAAGCTGTAAGCCTTACCTTGGAGAAAGAGCAAGACCCCTACAGGGTCTGGCACACTGCAGAGCAGTGGTGGACAACCTACTGCCCATCAGGGTAATCTGTTGGTGGACCACAAGACAGTTTATTTACATTGACCATCCACAGGCACAGCGGCCCACAGCTCCCAGTGGCTGTGGTTCATCGTTCCTGGCCAATGGGAGCTGCAGGAAGCTGCAACCCTGCAACCCTCACAGCTTCTCGCAGCTCTGGGTCACAAGTTGCCCACCACTGCTGCAGAGGTTCCTCCTAGAGACCATTCCAAAGCTGTAGCACTGTGGCAAAGTACATGCCTCTCCTTTTGTTAGTTCAGTCCTTCTTAGCCTCGGAGACACAGGCTTGGGCAAAGTAAAAGAAAAAAATCCCTTCCCAATCTCACAGGGTCTGGCTGATCCCTTCTCAGCCAGCCCCTTGCTCTAGTTTCCTCTCCTTCTGGGGAGAATGCAATCTGCCTTGCAAGAAGGGTCTCAGAGTTCAGCTACCCCTACTTGCTGGCAGCTACTCTGCTTCTCTCTTTCTTCCTCCCCCACTGCTTCCCTGCCAGGGAGGTTTTAAAAAGGTCTCCAGCAACTGGGGCCAGCTGAACCTAATTAGTTCCTCCCCCCCGCTAACCCCTGTCCCAGCTGAACCTTATTCCTCCAGGGTCAAGCCTTCTGGGACCAATTACTACCCCTCTCCTGGTAGCTAACTGTCCTGAGTTTGCCACAAGCACCCAGAATTTTTAGGTGATGCTGAGCAGGTCACTTATGAAATGTTCACAGTTGATCATGAATTATGGTGTTCCCAGCATGAGATACCTGGGGCCAGATCTGCAGCTGAAGTTTTCGAGAGCTATGCTTTGAACATATTCTGTGCTATAAAAATGCTAAATATTCTGAAAAATAGCCCTTAGGTTTCTCAAGTTGGGCACCTGAAGTTACTGGTCATTTCACATTTTTGGCCTTAAACTCTCTTTTCCTCTCTTCCTCAGCTGTAAAAGGTGCATATTAGTCGCTTTATCTCACAGGGGGGTTGTGAAGATAAATTCATTAGTGTTTGGGAAACACTCAGAAATGGTAGTGAATACCATAGAAATGGCCTGGGGAAAATCAGTTTTGAATTCAATTCAGTCTTTGGATGATGTGCATTTAAAAAAGGCCTGGAGTAACACACTGAATGAGGAGGATAAAAAAGAAGTATTGAACTACTATTCACTCATTCACTGTGGGAAAAAATAGTACATGCTCATGTAATTAAAGACTAGCGTAATGCATACACACAGAGGGCTGAATTAAGTTTGCATGGGCTACCTTAATTCTGGCATTTCCAAATTTGTGAGTGATTGATTTTGCAACCTTAACATTCTTTCAACAAAGTGTTTTGGATGTTATTTGAAATAAGTAAGGGCTGTTAAGAACCTGCTCAGCAGTTTAAAGTGTCAGAATAAGTTTAGTGGAAGATGCATTAGGTGAGACAGTGAAAGGGAGATTATAAATGATCGTATCCTGTGATTCTTCAGTTTCATATATATATAGAACTTCACATACTGTACATGTGTACACATACCCATACCTCACACCATCTTTTATAACCTCTATGAATACAATGGTTTTAATACATTAAAAAACAAAACAGTGAAACATCTATCTTTATTTAAAGATTTGCTTACATAATAGCAACAAATAGAAACTGACTAAACAGATCAGACTAGTTTCACTGCCCAAAATATATATGAAGAATTAAAAGTAAATGAAGAAATGTTGTCAGGCAAAAATAAAAACTGTAAGGCTCTTGTCCACTAGTGATACAGAACCACTTGTGGATTATGACCCTAAAGCAGCCGTAGTTGGCTGTGGGAAGATCACCCTGTGGTAAATGTCTGTCTCAAATCTGGACTTAGCGTTCAAAATCTGAGTGTTTACTGTGAACCTCCCCCAAGCTTATACCCAGCTTGGATCTGATATCGCTGCCACCAACCAGGATTTTATTTAGGGTTCCTGGTTACTCCGAGTCACCCCAACCTTTCCCTGGGGGACCCCCCCAAGACCCAGACCCCTGGGTCTCCCTATCTCATTCCCAGCTCCCCCCCCACTTTTCCCTGGGTGAGCCTGGGCAATGCTATACTTAACTCCTTGAATGCAAAACCAAGAGAGCTATTTACCTCCCTCGAAGGCTATGGCTTCAAAGCTAGTCACCAGCTACAACCAGGAGATTCCCCCTCCCTGTCTTTACCGTGAGGGAGACAAGATAACCTGGTACAGAAATTTCTATCCCTTGCCGTCACTAGGAAAGAACTCCCACAAGTTTTAAAAGAGAAAACTTTATATAAAGCGAAGAAAGATACAACAATAATACTGCATTAAGAGATCAAAATAACAGGCCTTGCTTATAAGATATGAATAAATGTACTCAATTTTAAAAAGATACTCCAAATTTAAACCAGTCCGCATATCACACCCATGTAAATACAAAAATGAAAGAACAGTCACAGAGCCGATTACTTATGTTTCCTTGTACTCCATCACTGAGTAGAATATTTGAAAGAAGATGGAGTTAGAAGAAAAGCTTGTTTACTCACAGCCGAGGAAAACAAAAAGACCCCTGTTTCCAGTTCCCTCCCAGACTTTAAAAAAAAATCCAGGTCTCTGATTGGTCCTCTGGTCAGGTGTTTGGTTCCCCCTTTGTTCACCCTTTACAGGTAAAAGAAAATTAACCCTTACCTATCTACTTATGACACACCCCACTAGTGGCATAGCTAGTAGTCTTTAGCTAAAAATCAGATTTGAAACTGGCATTGCAGGAAATGTTTCTATATGCTGTATAATAATAATAATAAAGGGTTGTATCTCTCCAGAGCTTGTGATCAGTTTTAATATAGTTTGTGCTCTTTTTTTCAGAGCTAAATACAAAGTTTTTTAACTATGAAACAATCCTAATATAATTCCTAACTGGGTGAGGTGGCTGCTGTTAAACTGCATTTTATCCAATTAACACACCAACTATTGTTTCACTTAGCAAATTGCGTTATTTGCTCTACTTCACTTCCCAGCATGGCCTTCGTATAAAGAAATGTTGAGCAGTGTGTTACATCAGTTACAATATGGCAGGCACTATAGTTTGGTGTATGGGATTTATCTTTGTATTTTTTGATACTTCACCTTATGGCTCAAGAACCATTATATGTCCAATTAACTTTGGTTTATATACTATGTGTGTTTTAAGTCAGTTGAGCTATTTCACTAGAAAAATTACTTTAGCCCAAAACTTGATCATTTCAGCCAATACAGACCAAACTGAGGATGAGTGGTTTATTACCTTATTATGCATTAAAAGAGAACACATGTAACTGCTGAAAATAGGATTGAAAGGGGAGAGATACAGTTACTGAATATAGTCATACCTTAGCTTCTTCCAGGACTAATCCATACACTTGAATGCTATATTGGGACTTTTAAAATATGAAATAAAAGATTACTTATATTATTTTGGCCTACCAACCTGTAATAATTGAAACTATATGTTAAAGACCCTCAAGAAATTCATAAAATTTAATGCCACTAATTTCTTTTGGCAAAGAAACTGTTCAGAAAACAGACTATAGAAAAGTGGCCAGCTGATGAACCTATCTGTTTTTTGTCTTCTTTGTTTATTGAAGATGACATTTCCTACAAAGTTGATGTGGCTTTTTTTAAGACAAATCCTCATAGCATGATATGTTGATTTTTTTAGGTTGTTGCATATGAAAACTATATCATCTAAATATTATGATTTAAGCCAGGCAGTCAATATCTGAAAAACAAGTATAATTCTTATGCTTTAAGTGGAGTAAAACAGATATATATTTTGATAGATACGCTGTCTGAATTTATTTATTTTGATTTATGGAAATGCTAAAAAGGTCTTTCATTCACCTAGACTATAACATAAAAATACACCCTACATCAGCAATGTAAGATAACCCCTCATAATACTTCTTACTCCTTACCCAGCCTTACATTTCCAATCCCCCCCTCCTCCTGTTTCCAATGCCTGGGAAAAAATTGAGCCATGGGCTATGTTCTGAGGGTCATCAGATGTCAGACTAAAGTGAATTCTAAAGCCATCGAGTTCTCACGAAAAATGTGCTGCTGGCAGCCCTGCCGCTGTCTCATTTACACCAATAGGGTTCCGACCTGAGAGCCTCTGTTGATTTCATCTGTGGCAAATATGGTACAAGGAGAGAGATGGTCTCTCAGGTACATGGGTCCTAAACCACTTAGGGCCAGATTTTGAAAGGTATTTAGGCACATAGTAAGATTTTAAAAAGCATTTAGGTGCCTAAGTCTCATTGGTTTCAAAGTAAGTTAGACATCTGGATGCTTTTGAAAATCCCAGTAGGTGCCTAAATGCCTTTTAAAAATCTGGTCCTTAGGGCTTTCAAAATCAAAATCAACACTTTAAATGATGTAATATTTTTTCATGCTAAGAGAGTGTCAGTAGAAAATCGGAAAAGTGTCAGCACCTATGGCCACCTGATTTAATGCTGCTTCCAACAGGCCATAGCTGGAGGAGGGGGAGTTCTTTGCAGCACAGCCCTAGTATGACCAAATTTACAGGGAACCTGGAGAGAGCTGCAAGGGATATAAAGCCGCAGGCGCTGACTTTTGTTTTTCCTGGTGGGTGCTTTTAAAGAGGTGTGTGTGTTTGGGGGCAGGAGGGAGATAGCTCTGCCAGTTTGGGGATGGGGGGAGGCTATTTTAAGAATATTTATACACTTCTTTCATATTCTAGTTCAGGGGTCGGTAACCTTTCAGAAGTGGTGTGCCAAGTTCACTTTAATTTAAGGTTTCGCATGCCAGTAATACATTTTAACGTTTGTAGAAGGTCTCTCTCTGTGTCTATATTATATAAACTATTGTTGTATTTAAAGTAAGGATGGTTTTAAAAATATTTAAGAAGCTTCATTTAAAATAAAATTAAAATGCAGATTTTATCAATTTAGTGTGATCCTTTCCTGGGATCCTTGTCTGGGGTTCCAGCCACCAGCTCCACTCAGCCTGCTGTCGGTCTGGGGTCCCGGCCACTGGCCCCACTAAGCCCGCTGCCAGTCTGGGTGAATGGAACCCCAGGCTGGCAGCGAGCTGAAAGGTGCCAGCAGCCAGGAGTTCAGACTGGCAGCAGACTGAGTTGCTCAGCCCGCTGTCGGTCTGAGGTCCTACTCCTGGCCACTGGCCCCGCTCAGCCCACTGCCGGCTGAGTGAATGGAACACCAGACCGGTAGCGGGCTGAGCAGGGCCACCAGCTGGACCCGAGACTGGCAGCGGGCTGAGCGGGGCTGGTGGCTGCAACCCCAGGCAAGGATCCCAGGCCCTGCTCAGCCCGCTGCCAGTCTGGGCTAAGTGGGCTGAGCGGGGCTGGTGGCCAGGACCCCAGACCAGCAGCGGGTTGAGTCACTCAGCCTGCTGCTGGTCTGGGGTTCTGTCCGCCATTTCCTGCCAGCCGGTATCCTGGCCGCCGGTCCCGTCTCAGCCCGCTCAGGGTCGGCAGCAGGCTGAGTGGGGCCGGCAGCCGGAACCCCAGATCAGCAGCAGGCTGAGTGCTGCCAGCACCCCACTGAATGCTGCTGGCACCCCAGACTGGCAGCGGACTAAGCCACTCAGTCCACTGCTGACCCCGCTCAGTAAGCCACTGGCTGAGTGAATGGAACTCCAGGCTGACAGCGAGCTGAGCCTCAGCCCGCTGCCACTCTGGGGTTCTGGATGCCTGCTCCTGCCAGCTGGGGTCTCAGCTGCTGGCTTGCTCAGCCTGCTGCCAGCCTGGGGTTCCCTGGAGGTCCCTAGGCCAGCAGTGGTCGCTGATTGAGGCCGGCGGCTGGGACCCCAGCTGGCAATGGGGCAGCAACCGGAACCCCAGGCTGGCAGCGGGCTGAGCTGCTCAGCCCGCCTCCGCGTGCCATCAAAAATTGGATTGCGTGCCACCTGTGGCACACGTGCTGTAGGTTGCCAACCCCTGTTCTAGTTATTGAATGTGTCTTATCATTGGTATCTTTACTGTTTTAATAATGATTAAATTGTTATGAACTACATAATTACATTATCATGATTTATAGTATATTAAAATCATTGCAGTCACCTACAAGCTATCTTCAGCAATGTCCTAGATTAAAGATACTAAGTCTCACTGTAGCATTCTGGATGAAACCATCAGCAATCTTATTTACATCTAGTTCCCTGGTATGGTCTAGATGCATGTTAAGGACAGCTAACTTGTTCAGTTGCTTCTGTCCCATTGATGACTGGAGATAATTTTTAAGTCTTCTGAAGTTGGAGAATGAGCATTCCACTGTTCAGGATGACACAGGCACATTGAAAAGGATTCTTATAAGTTTGTAGGATTCTCGTTCTTGACACATAACAGCTAATTTAGGTCCTATCATTTTGTATTTATGGTTGGAGTTATATTTTGCCATGCGTACTACTTTGCATTTAACATTGAATTTCATCTACCATATTGTTGCCCAGTCACCCAGTTTTGTGAGATCAATTGTAACTCTCTGCAATCTGCTTTGGACTTAACTATCTTGAGTAATTTTGTATTATCTGCAAATTTTGCCACCTCACTGTCTACCCCTTTTTGCAGATCATTTATGAATATGTTGAACAGCACAGGTCCCAGTACAGACCCCTGGGGGACACCACTATTTGCTTCTCTCCATTCTGAAAATGGACCATTTATTCCTACCCTTTGTTTTCTATCTTTTAACTGGAGTGCCTGGCAATACTTTCAGGATCATACAGCGGTCCTTAATTTAACTTAATGACAAGTCTTTTGTTATCTTAATCACCATGCCTCTGTTTATAAACAAATTCCCTGCCTCAAGGGCAGAAACTGGGAGGAGCACAGAACTCATCACATTCCAAACTCAAGCTTTGGCTTCTCGATGCTAAGCAAACCCTATTTTTTTTTCTGTGGGTGCTTGAGCTTGGGAACACACATGGAGTCATCACCTATGAACATGGCCTTTGTGGAATCCCCCAAATCAATATGGAACTCAAGTGATCTGTGCTGGGGTGTGGGGCTGAAGCCACTTTTTAAGGGGGAATGAAAAGAGCAGGGGAAGGGAAGCCCACTAGCCTAAGCATCTACAGCTACATCAAAATATGAGGCTAAGTCACAGCTGGAATATAAGGCTTGATCTTAGCACATTTGCCATATGATGTGCATGCTTGA
Organism: Chelonoidis abingdonii; assembly: GCF_003597395.2. Classification (NCBI taxonomy): domain Eukaryota; kingdom Metazoa; phylum Chordata; order Testudines; family Testudinidae; genus Chelonoidis; species Chelonoidis abingdonii. Next base: position 50,469,881 of record NC_133771.1, read on the forward strand.
TCCAATGCACAGGATCAGTTATGCTCCCCCACACCAAGTTAATGCTCCCAGGGTATCTTAGTAAGGGGAGCAAAAATGAGGAGTCCTTGTGACACCTTAGAGACTAACAAATTTATTTGGGCATAAGCTTTTCTGGGCTAAAACCCACTTCATCAGATGCATGGAGTGGAAAATACAGTAGGCAGGTATAAATACACAGCACATGAAAAGATGGGAGTTGCCTGACCAAGTAGGGGGACATTGCTAACAAACCAATTCAGTTTAGATGGAAGTGAGCTATTCTCAAGGGTTGACAAGAAAGGGTGAATATCAAGGGAGGAAAAATCACTTTTGTAGGGCTAATGAGGCTAATGTAATCAAGGTGGCCCATTTCAAACAGTTGACAAGAAGGTGTGTGTATCAGCAGGGGGAAATTAGTTTTTGTAGTGACTCATCCACTCCCAGTCTTTATTCAGGCATAATTTGATGGTGTCCAGTTTGCAAAGTAATTCCAATTCTGCAGTTTCTTGTTGGAGTCTGTTTTTGAAGTTTTTTTGTTGAAGAATTGCCATTTTTAAGTCTGTTAGTAAAATGTTCTCCTACTGGTTTTTGAACATCATAATTCTTGATGTCTGATTTGTGTCCATTTATTCTTTTGCGTAGAGACTGTCTAGTTTGGCCAAGGTACATGGCAGAGGGACATTGGTGGCACATGATGGCATATATCACATTGGTAGATGTGCAGGTGAACGAGCCCCTGATGGTGTGGCTGATGTGGTTAGGTCCTATGATGGTGTCCCTTGAATAGATATGCGGACAGAGTTGGCAGAGTTGTAATTAAGGGGAAGCTCCTAAAGTTTCTAGTCTCCATGTGGACTGTTCCTCATAGGTAAGGCCAATGTAGTCCTTGATGAGCTGCCTCCCTGGAAATGCAAAGGCTCAGGCAGGAAAGCTGACATTAAAAAAAAAAAAGCAGTCAGTGATCTGAGTTGAATTTTGAAGATTGTTTGCAAATTAAACACAGATATAGCTGTGAAGACATTTTCTTATTCTAAACAAATATTCATTTTAGAATATGACAGATTAGCAAGTATTAAAAACCAATTAATAAATTGGTCTAAAATAAACAATTGTGAAGAAAGGAAAAGAAGGAGGCTTCATACTGTGATCAGCCTACGGAGCAGAGTTGGCTTATGGCTCCTCAAGGGCTTATTAGTCATATAAAGACTTTCACGGTAGCAGAACACACATATATTAGCTATAAATTTATTTGAAGCTCAGCTCAGTTCATGAAATGCATTTTCCTAGAATGATTTTTTTTGTCTGCCAAAAATATTTACAGGGTCTCCTTGCCCCAGCCCCAGCTGCTACTAAAGAGAACTCTGGACATGAAAGTGACACTGCATTGGCCCTATAGAACAGACTCTTAGGTTCTCAACATCAGATTTCTGCCAAAGTTGAGGCCAAGGTACGCCCTTCCCATGCCCACATAAGAAGGTCAGCCCACTGTAATGACAGAAGAATTCAACTGGGCATGCTAAGATGAAAGCATTACCCATGATGGGAGTTGGGGAGGAGAGAAAAGAAAAGGACTATCTCAAGCTGCCGGTCAGTAACTCTTTGGGCAGGTCCACTTTAATGCAGCCTTAAAACTACAGATGTGTAAAAACTAAAATAAAAAATTCTAAACATTGATCATGGCCCTGCAGTGAGTTTATCTTGTGGTAGCACCTAGAGGCTAGGCAAGTTGGGGGCCCCGTTGTGCTAGGTGCTGTACAAACATATAGAAAATCAGGGGCTCTTTCCATACTGGAGGAACAAGATAGAAGGAAAAAAGGAATACTGAGAGATTCTAAGGCCAGAAAGGTCATTAGATCATCTAGTCTGACTTTCTGCATAACACGGGCCATAGAATATCATCCAGTAATTGCTACAAAACTGAATGTTTATCAAGCTCAGTAATTTTGGGTTGAATTACCACATATCATTTAGGAAGCTATGGAGAAAAAGAAGAAAGGCAGAGCTTTGTGACAGCAAACCCAGGTTTTTATTAAGTGAATATCTTCACCTTTTGTCAGCTGGCTCCTTTCTGCCCCTTTGGCTTGCTCTTTCTCTTTCACACTCTAGCTCTGAGTTATAAGATCCCTTCTCACAACTGTCTGGTCTGGTCACATAGCTTGAGTGCTGCTGTTACCATTACTCTTCAGCGATACTGAAAGGCATTGCTTCTTCTTGATGCCACAAACTGCAGTGCATTGTGATTGGCTGGCTATAGCACAGCCTGTGATCAGGGCTGGCTCTAGCCATTTTGCTGCCCCAAGCACGGCGGCATGCTGTGGGGGGGCACTCTGCCTCTCACTGGTCCCACGGCTCCGGTGGCCTGCAGGAGGTCCACCGGAGCTGCAGAACCAGCGGACCCTCCACAGGCACGCCTGCGGGAGGTCCACCGGAGCCGCCTGCCGCCCTCCCGGCAACTGGCAGAGCGCCCCCGGCAGGATGCCGCCCCAAGCACGTGCTTGGCACGCTGGGGCCTGGAGCTGGCCCTGCCAGTGATCCAGAGAACAGCTCAAAGAGAGCTGGAAATTTAAAAAGTCTCCTTCTCTTAGAAACTTAAATTAAAGTTCTCATTCTTAGAGCTAGTGGGAATATTTTTTCAACAGTGTAATACAGATAATTAATCAAATAATATAAAAGTGGGGGAAGAATGTGTCGTAATGCAGGAAGGGCAGTGACTCGGTGACATTATTCAAAGTGATGGACACTGGAGCAGCAGTTCTCAAACTGTGGGTTGGGATCCCAAAGTGGGTTGTGACCCTGTTTAATGGGGTCACCAGGGCTGCCATTAGACCTGCTGGGGTCAGGGGCCAAATCCGAAGCCCAAGACCCACTGCCCATGGCCAAAGGCAGTGAGGCTCAGGTTACAGGCTCTCCCACCTGGGGTTGAAGCCCTTGAATTTTGGTTTTGGACTCCTCACCAGGGTGGTGGGGCTTGGGTGGGTGGGCTCAGGCTTCAGTTCCTGCTCCTGGGGTCTATAGTAATTGTTGTTGTCAGAAGGGGGTCGCAGTGCAATGAAGTTTGAGAACCCCTGCACCAGAGAGATCGAAGTTTTAAAACTTGTCTCATGCCCTAGGCATGCTTTTGTTTGCTTTTCAGCACAGTTTTTCCAGTGGTTTTAGTTGTTGCTGAAAAACAATAATAATAAAAATGCCTATTAAAAATCCAGAAAAAAAAAACAAAAAACATTTTTTCCCCTGGAAGTCTGACACCTCAGTTAAAAGAGAATCTTATGCTAGAATCCTGCCTACCTGTCTAATCTGTCTATCTTAGTCACCATCACGGTGTTTTATTTGAGCAGCTGCTGGTCCACTTACTGTACAATTACCTGTGAGTGTGTGTGTGAAGGCACACAGGAGGTTAACATTTCTTTTATTCCTTCAGTTTCTTAAGTAATAATTGTGCTTTTGTTCTCGTAGATTAGCTCTGCTGTCCCCCTTGCCCCCTGTAGGAGTGACGGGTTTTCTAGCTCCTTTGTCCTCTCTGACAGTCAGGTTTCCATCAATACTCAGTCTGCTACTTCCCCTGAAGGGAAGATTTTCCATTTGCTTCTGTAGTTTTCATTCTTGCTGTGTGACAAATGTGAAAAGATCAAGCAGGCCAAGCCTTGCAGGTCTGTTTCCTCTCCTTGGCTCAATTTCCTACATTTATGTAATTGTAAATGTTCATGGCTGCTGGCCTACCCTTCCCCCCACTCCTTTAGTTTTTCTTCCGTTGTTCTGCTGGGTGAATAATGAGGCCTGGCCTCTTAACTCTCCTGTTCCACCCCACTCAGAACCATGTTTTCACCCCCAACTGAAAATTAGAACTGGGTTTATTTCCAAGCCATTTTTCAAAATTCCAGGTATGAATCTCCATGTTAACATTTCTACCATAATTCTTTAACCTTCTTTTAACTTTCCAATTTCTCCAAGGGACCTGAAGGTTGTGCTCTAGTTTTAAATGCTTGTCCCTCAGACCCCTCCTTCCACTTTTTGGGATACTGAGTGGGAGAGAGGGGAGAACCAGAGAACAATACTTCTAAAGTTTTATGTGCCCTCCCGCCCCGAAAGGATCAGAGAGCCTGACAAGATAGCCGTGTTATTTCTGTGGAGATTTGTTTTCCATTTGCTCAGGCTAAGATCAGTCAGGGTGAACAAAAGGCTTTTGCAAGCTAAAATAAAAATTAAACCACACTTTTATGTGCCTTTTTTTCCCTTATGGATTTATTTTCTTTTTCTTTTAAAAGTACCTACAGTGCTGTTGGCTAAAAAGGATTCGGCTTGCCTCAGTGTGCCAGAGTTTAAGGGACTGAGCAGGGCACAATGAGATTTTTTTGTTTTTGACACATTTTACCTTCATAAATTCATATCATTGACTGCCTACTCTAGGCCTGTGTAGTCAGAGCTCCCACTGCACTCCTCTGGGTGGAGTATCCAATTCTGCTGGTAGGCCATTCATGTTTTCTGGCTGCTGATTTTAAAGTTAAGTGATTCCCTCTAGAGATAACATAGCCGTAGTTGCTGCTTCTGTTGTGCAGCATACTGTGAAGCCAGAGGCAATTCCACTAACCGGTTATAATATGCAACACACACACTGCGTCCAATATAATCTGCTAAAGCCTGGTTCTGCTTGGTGATGAGTGACTCAAGCAAGTTGCTTAGTTCCCTTAAATTCTATTAACTTCCCTGGGATTTCAGGATCTTCATCACTTCTCTGGATTGGCCCTTATTTACCACAGTTCATTTTCAAATTTAGGATTTGTCTGTGTAGAAACTTTTTGTGTGTTATACTGATATAATTATACTGGTATAGATAAGCCACTATACTTAAACTGGTATAACTTATTTGAGGATAAGAGTATCCTCACAAGGGGAGTGTCTGCACAAGCCGTTATATCAGTTATTCCAGAATAAGAGTGGCATTTTTTTCATGTGAGATTAAACCACTTTCAGAGTGGCTTAAACTAAACTGGATAAAGGCCATTTTATACTGGAATAAGAGTGTCCACACAGGGAGTTATACTGGTATAACTACAGTGCTTTAAATTCTCACCCTCCCTTATAGCAATATCAATTCTCTGTGTAGACAAGCACTTAGATTTTCTAGTATGGCAAAACAACACTTTTCTATGTGCCCATAGAAAGAACCTCTCCTCTATTTTGAGACATCCTCTAATCCAGGGATCAGCAACCTTTGGCACGCAGCTCACCAGGGTAAGCCCCCTGGCGGGCCAGGCTGGTTTATTTACCTGCCACGTCTGCAGGTTCGGCTGATTGCGGCTCCCAATGGCTGTGGTTCACCGCTCCAGGAGCATACCTTTTAGAAAAACATCCAATCTAAGTAAATATTGTCAGTGAGGGAGAATCCACCACGATCCTTCGTAAATTGTTCCAATGGTTAATTAGCCTCAAAGTTAAAAATCTATGCTTTATTTCCAGTCTGAATTTGTCTAGCTTCAACTTCCAGCCATTGGATTTTATTAAATCTTTCTCTGCTAAACTGAAGAGCACATTATCAAATATTTCTTTTCCATGTAGGTACTAACTTTTTACTTTAACTTTTTTTATTACACTAACTAGATTGAGTCTATCACTATACAGCATGTTTTCTAATCCTTTAATCATTCTCTGAACCCTCTACAAACCCTCTACGAATTAGCACATCCATTTAGACTTGTGGATACCAAAACTGGACCCAGTATTTTAGTGGAAGTCATACCCATGCCAAAAATGGAGTTACGATAACTTCTATACTCCTGTTTATGATTTCCCTGTTTATGCATCCAAAGATTGCATTAGCCCTTTTGGCAACAATGTCTCTCTAGAAGCTCATGTTCAACTGGTTATCTACCATAACCCCCCAAATCTTTTTCAGAGTAAGTGCTTCGCAGGATAGCACCCCACCATATCCTGTAAGTGCAGCCCTCTCCATTGTACCTAGATGCATACATTTACATTTAGCCATATTAAAATGCATATTGTTTGGTTGGTCCGGCTTACTAAGTGACCCAGATCATTCAAAATCAATGACCTGTTCTCTTCATTATTTATCAGTTCCCCAATTTTTGTGTCATGTGCAAACTTTTTAAGTGATTATTCTCTGGTTTCTTCCAGGTTATTTATAAAAATGTTAAATAGTGAGGGGCCATGAATTGATCCCTGCAAGACCCTATTAGAGAAACAGCCACTCAGTGATGACTTTCCATTTACGATTACATTTTGAGACCTATCAGTTAACCAGCTTTTAATCCACTTAATGTGTGCCATGTTGATTTTATATCATTATGGCTTTTAAAACATAAGTTCCCCAAGGGACCATTCCCCAGCTGGGTTTTTTTTGAACTACATCATGCTCCAACCTCTCCCCATTCTTGCTCTAACTTGTCTCCGGTATACCCCATTTGTGGGGAGGAAGGTGTAAGAACTGGCTCCATTGGCTTTACCCCTGGAAAGATTTTCCCACACTGCAGAAATCCCCATCAGGGTGGTTACAGGTTTCTGAACAAAGGGAGTAGGGTGAGACTCAGAATCTGACAACTTTGTCTGTGACAGTAATCATAGGGTACGTCTAGACTACGCGCCGTATCGGCGCGTTAAAATCGATTGCTCTGGGATCGATATATTGCGTCTAATCTAGATGGGATATATCGATCCCTGAGCGCACTTATATCGATTCCGGAACTCCACAAACCCCAACGGAGTTCCGGAATCGACATGGCGAGCCGCGGACATCGATCCCGCGCAGTGAAGACGGGTGAGTAAATCGATTTTAGATATTCGACTTCAGCTACGTTATTCACGTAGCTGAAATTGCGTATCTAAAATCGATTTTATCCCGTAGTGTAGACCAGCCCATACAACGGATCCTATCCTGCAATACAAACATACTGTTTTGTACTGCACTCTCAGGAAGTGTGCCTTATAAACAACCTTTGTCTTGTGTGTTTCATGCATGGTCATTTATTTCTTTGAAATGCAAATGGTCTCCCTGTATGGATCTACAAGGTTGCTGAATAACTTAATTTAATCACACCAATATTTTTTTTTAAATCATGTCATAATAAGAATCCTTGGTCCTTACACAGCCATTTGTAAATGTTAAGCAGTTCATGCCCAAAATGCCCATGTGAGAGAAGGACACAGATATTACTATATTCATTTTACAGAGTGGAAACTGAGAATGACAGAAGTTCAGTGAGTCCCTAAGACTACCCAGTGAATCAGTGACAGAATTAGACTTCAGGAGCTCTAGTCATCCAGCCCCATGCTCAACTGATAGACCATTCTGCTTTTCCTGTACACTTCATAGCAGTCCAGACAAGATTTTTGTTATATGCTTAATGTTTTACTCAACATATTGTCAGAACATGACTAATGAAGTTTACACTGTAAATGGAAGCTATTATTTTACATATGATTTACATCTAATAATGTATTAATCTGCGAACACTATGCAAATATGTACAGCAAGAAATTAAATCATGTATGCCTTTTAACATTTTGGTTAATATCAATATAAACTTGACATTAACACTAGTTTACAGAGTTATACATGTTGAGAAAGCACCGATTTACATTGGTGTGTGCATAAATCTTATGGCCTGAAACTGAAGTTTGGAAAACATTACATGCAATTCAGAATGTGTTTGGAAACTGGAGGACTCTGTTCTGAACACTAATTTATACATTAGAGTAGCTTCACTTGTCATAGTGATATTTAAGACAGCAGATTATTCATAATTTACTTTTTATGTTTTGAAATGATTTGACCCTGAATCACTGGAGTGTGGCACCAAACTAAACTAGAGCCAGAATATTCAAAGGATGGTAAGAATCAATTGCCATATAAAGCTCCCAAACGCTAGGGGATAAAACCCTACTTATTTAAGCTAAGATAGCTCCTCCATGCACAATCCTAATTGCTTGCCTTTCCAAAACCACAGTGAAAACTGACAAATGCCCAAACCATGCAAGTTCTGCAAGTCCTGCTTTGTCTTTAATGGGGCTGAGGTTGCTTGTCACTTCTCAGGAGCTACCCAGTACAGTAAGATCAAATCCTATTGCCTCAGTGAAGAAAGAGACTCTGGAATTCATGGGGGAAGAGAATGGAAGGTGGCTGCCTAAAGCCAGCCACAGATTTACTTAGGTAACTTACTGGCATGTGCAGCGAGGGAAAAATACAAAATCCTTTCCTTTGATCTACAGTAAAAGGGAATAAGCCTTAGCAGAGATGTAGTGAGAGGTGAGTGAACCCTGAACAGAGCTTTACTGATAAATGGAGGAAATTCACATAGTTCTGCAAATCAAGGATGACACAAAATAATAGGAATCCCTTTCCACAAGGACAAGGTAGCCCTGTCAGGCTACTAAGAGTAAGTTAAACAATATAAAGCTTCCTCTAGCACAAGTGCCCACAGAGCTCATTAAGATGTGTATGTCATGAGGAAAGTCTCTTCTGCATCTGGTCATCTGAGCGATTGCCATCCAAAGAAAAGACCAATGGTAGGAGAAGGTAAAAGATGTCCTCCTATTTTACCACATGCCTTTTTGTTGGTTGTTTAATTATTTAAAATTAATTTGTTTAAAATATTGTGTAGGCAAACTTATTGGGCCAGAGTCAAGTGAAGGAACCGGAACGAATAGGGTTTTCTCTGTAATCACTGTTTTCTGAATCATTCTGGAACAGTGAAAAATGTGCCATATCAGGGGTTGGCAACCTATGGCATGCATGCCAAAGATGGCAAGTGAGCCGATTTTTAATGGCACGCTGTTGCCTGCCGGAGTCCCAGCAGGCAGCAGCGTGCCATTAAAAATCCTGCCCGGCTCGGCCTGGCCCGCTCTTCTCTGCCCTCTGCTCCCTCCCCCCCCTGCGGGGGCAAGGGGCAGGGGGCAGAAGCTTGGTCCTGCCGGCTCCCCTGCCTCTTCCTGTAGTGTGCTGGGTTCCTGCCCCTCCTCCACCTCTCAGTCCCTCCCTCCCTGCTGGCTGATCAGCTGATGGCCCTTGCGAGGGAAGGGGTCGGGAAGGAGCAGAGTCTGCATGTGCTCGCTGCTCCCAGTGGAGGCAAAGAAGAAGCGGGGGCAGGGCCTTGGAGAAGGTGGTGGTGGAATAGGGGCATATTGCCTTCAGCCCCCTGCCCTGACCCCACCCCCATACTCCCTAGCCCTCTGCCCTGACCCCCCCATACACACCCAGCCCTCTGCTTGACTCCTTCCCCCCATGACCCCAGCCCTGACTCTTGCACTCCCCCACATACCCAGCTCCCCCTGCCCTGACACCTGCACTCCCTCCCATGCCCCCAGCCCTCTGCCCTGACTCTTGCACCTCCCACATACCCAGCCCGCTCACACCCCATGCACCCACCACATTCTGACTCTTGTACCCCCCACATCGCCAACTCCACCCTGAGCACCAAATGGGAGCTCCTACACCCCCGCCACATTTCCACCTGCAACCCTCACACCACATGGGAGCTGCCCAGGAGAGTGCCCCACACCCAAACCTCCTGCACTAACCCTGAGCCCCCCTCTCATTCTAGCTCCTGGCCAGACCCTTCACCCCCAGCCCTGAACTCGGTCCACTCCCACCCTCAGCTCAGTGCAGAGAGAGGAAGAGAATGGACCAGAACCAGGGAGAAGGTAGGTACCCATTGTATGTGGGCAGGGCCGGGACCCAGACTGGCAGTGGACTGAGCAGGTCTGGCAGCCAGGATCCCAGCTTGCAGGATGGTGGATGGAACCCCTGAGCGGCAGTGGGCTGAGCCGCTCAGCCCACTGCCGGTTTGGGGTCCTGGCTGCCGGCCCTGCACAGCCCGCTGCCAGTCTGGGGTTCTGGCTGCTGGACCCTTGCCAGCCAGGGTCCTGGCCGCCGGCCCTGCACAGCCCACTGCCAGTCTGGAGTTCCGGTTGCTGGACTCTTCCCAGCTGGGGTCCCAGCTGCAGGCCCCACTCAGCCAGTTGCCAGCCTAGGTTAACAGAACCCCAGACCAGGAGCGGGCTGAGCAGGCTGGCGGTATAAGATCAACATTTTAATTTAATTTTCAATGAAGCTTCTTAAACATTTTGAAAACCTTGTTTATTTTACAATACAACAATAGTTTAGTCATATAATATATAGACTTATAGAGAGATACCTTCTAAAAAACATTAAAATGTATTACTGGCACTGAAAACTTTAAATTAAAGTGAATAAATGAAGACTCAGCATACCACTTCTGAAAGGTTGCCAACCCTGTGCCCAGGGCCAGCGCTAGCATTTAGGTGACTTAGGCAGTCGCCTAGGGTGCCAGGATTATTCGGGGAGTGGCATTTTGCCGGGGGGGCGGCAGGCGGCTTTGGTGGAGCTGCCGCAGTCATGCCTGAGGACGGTCGGCTGCTCGCGCGGCTCCGGTGGACCGCCCGCAGGCATGGCTGCGGCAGCTCCACCGGAGCCACGGACCAACAGACCCTCCACAGGAATGACTGCGGCAGCTCCACCGGGGCCGTGGGATCAGCGCGGGGGGCGGCAAAATGGCCGTACGCCTAGGGTATGAGAAACCCTAGCGCCGGTCCTGGTTGTGCCATATGGTAATCGGAAAATTGATCAGGATAAAATGTGATCTATTGACTTTGTGCTCAAACTGCCACACAAAACAAAAGCCAATTTAAAGAAAGTTTGATTAATGTCCCCTGAGGAAAGGGCATCCATGTTTCCATGTGTTTTATATCCAGGGGGGATACCCTGCAGTCTCTACGTGATTCTTACTCAGTCAAAGTTCCACTGTATTCCTCTGGAGCCATGCATTAAGGGAACCCCTTTCTCATGGATTTATTTCTGGCAATGCAAGAATGGAGGGACCTGTGTAGCACCATCCCTCCTTTGTCAGCCTTTATGGGGGCTCTCCATGTGGAGAGGAGGGAGTGGGTTGGGGAGGATGCACATTGTCCCTCCTCCCCACACATTCTCCAGGGAATCTACTAAAGAGTTAAATCAGCATGTTTCCAAAGGGGCAGGAGGTAGTATGGAGGTACAAGGCCTTGGAAGATATGTCTGTGATCTCTGGTGGATTCTCCCTAGGTTTAGGAACTCTTACTCTTTGGCAGTGGTAGTAAATTATTATGCCAATGGAAGAATTTGTGGGAAATTCTGTGAAGGGGTCCTTTCAGAGTTTCCTTTCTCCTGCCCCAGGAAACTGTTCTTTCTTGTTAGATTCACTGACCCTGCCCATCACCATGGCATCTGAGTTCCTCACGATTTCTCAGTGTAGGGTGGGATTATGGAGTTAGTTTTCTGTGCCTGGGTGGGATCTTCACAATTTGATCAGTAGTGATTTTGTTATATACTTTGTTTATATGCATAAACAGATGTGTATGAAAATGGTCATTTAAATCTGAGTTTGTATCTTAGTCAACATATGGTCATATATATGTTCCATAAGGGAAACCAAATGGCATTCTAGGTATGTGATACAAAATGGTACTTCCCCTTTAATAAAGGTGTTTAGCTATCGCAGTGATGGAGACAGCATAAGGATGTGGGGAGATGGATGGATACTTATAATGCATTTGTAATTAAGTTGTTAAACCTGTATTTTTAAAAATTCTTTCCTTTTTTTCTGCCTCTGCACATTCTTATTCAAGCTAGATGCAGAAGTACTGAACAAGGGGTTGTGCTCTGGACACCACTGGAAGCCAGAAGTGTCCCAGGAAAACCTGTTCCCATGAGATTTCCATCCCAGCTTTGTAGATTCCAGTGGTTTGGATAAGCATTCAATGTGAACTGTTGCATGTTTTGAATTCCAGCCATCCCTAATGTTAGTGACCTCATTTTAACACATCTTGGTCTTTGTACCACAGTGGCCGTGATTAATTTGAGATCAGATGCTTCCTGAAAGGAGTCCCAATTTTAAAATTCCTTCAAAAAAGTGAGCACACCGATCGATTTCCACTGACTTGTGGCAAAAATCTCTCATTGGCTTCCAGGAGCAAGGCACATCTAACATAATGCTTGATGTGCCTCCATGTGAAGCTCCAGGCTAAGAAGGAACTGCTCTTAATTTCTTAAATGTCAATAATACATTGAAGTAGTATAAGTGCTCAATGTACTTCTTACTACACTGGATAAGAGAAATTATTCAATATAAAATGTGACAATAGGTTTTTATTAAATTATGGATTGAAATAATGTTTCTGAATCTCTGTGATAACAAAGCTATGTTGTTTTATTTAAAGGGAATATCATGGTAATAAGTACCACTTGATTCTCCTGCCAATGGAGAAATGAGATGAAACTGAACAGAGTCTGGAAGAAGGGGATTATGATTTGGAAATAAAAATGAAACCAATTTGGATACATAATATTTTTATGATAAACTGATAATACCATGAAATATATTTGTTTTAAATTTTGCCAATCTCATTCTTTGGGATATTTGGAATCTGTTGTATTTCAGGGCCATTTGATGGTAAGTGAGTCACAGCACAATTTTCTTTCTACCGGAAATGCTTTGTGTCAGCTAGAGAAAAGGAATAACAATCCATCCATAGGTTTATATTGTCCTGTTTTAACTATTTTGGAGAGCTAGAACTTGGGATGGAAACGCATAAGCACACACAAAACACAGTTCACTGATTGAAAGGTTTTCCGGAGATTACAAGTCTTTGAAAAATGATTGAGAAAAAAGAGACATGGTATATGCTCTCGTACAGACATGCTAATCTGTCTGTACCAAAAAACTGGAGCTTAGATACATAATTTACTTTGCCTTTATTTCATATTCAGTAATTCAGCATTTATACTGTTCCTTCATGAACAAACCCCCCAACACATGCTCTGTGTCCTTCCCTGTTTATGTTCTCACGGCTCTCAATTAGCATTCATTAAGCTGCACACATGTGGTGGCTTTATCCTTGGCTACTTTAACAGAAGCTTTCAACCTCCTGCTAAACCTACCTTATGCCATCCCTCTCATCCCCAAAATTAGCCTTTCAATTTGCCATGCTGTCAGTATTTACTTCTTAGCCTGCCAATAGCTTTAACACTTTTAATTGATTTACTACTGATTTTTCATTACCAGAGGAGTCATAAAAGAACCTGTGTGTGTATTTTACAAATGTGTTGTGCTACCCTTACAGTACAGCCTACAGGCACTGCAAAGTACCTCAGCGGGTCTGCAGTGTGTCATGTTTGTACATTTGGTAATTAGAACAAGAATAATGGTGGTAATAAAACCTGGCAATATGACATGAAAGCATCAGTTTTTCCACCTTTCCTGGGGACTCCACCTTCACATGGTGGGAAGCAGTGTGTTTCAATTTCTCTGAGAGCTATGCCAGTGAGTGTTTTATCTCCTGGAGGGTCACTCAAGCTGCAAGATCAAAGCATAAGAGCAAAAGCAGTTCACTGATCCTCCAGGTTGGAGACTGAGTGATAGGCTAACAACCTATCCTTGTAAAAATGTTAAATTGTAGAAACACAACAAGATGTAGCCATTTTGGCAAACAGCATGATTGACAGGGATGACAGAGCCTTGTTCATGCCCTAAGTGACGTGTGATGGCACAGGAAGGATTTAGATTCATATTGATCAGTTTTCCAAGGTAGATGTCAATTTGTTAGAATGTACTTATATCTTCAGTCTCAATTACACAAAATACATGGAGAAATAATTTACTGAAAAAAAATGGGTTTTTCTGAAAGATACATTTCTTTCTAAATTTCCCCCACTGGTTTTCAGATTTCACCAGAACAGAGCATTTACAAAAAGAGCTGTATGGTTAGAAATGAAAGAGCCTCTGTTTACTGCAAGAGAGGTGAGCACCCAGTTCAAACTAATGCCCGTCAGAAGGGGCAGAGAGAGATGGGAGATATAGTTGGTTTGATCCAGGGTTACTGTCATTATTCTATTATTATTATTTAATGTGTAGAACTGATAAATGAAATTGTTTTTAATTGTTCACTTTATTAATGTAAATTCTGTTCACCATTCACTACACTTGTCTGCATTGTAACTTCTGTTCACTGTTTGATTTTGTATTCCATATGACTTGGCATTGTGCCTCTCTCATACAACTTTGTATTAGAAAATTGGTAGAAAACTTTGTATCAGATGTTATAGCCCCTAAAGATAGTATAGTTAAAGTGAAAGAAACATGTGCCTTTTGCTAGAAGTAAAATAGATCTCCCCCCACTCTGTAATCAATTGCCCATTGACTGAATGAGGTGTGAATGAGTGAAGCTTGGAAGACACCACCTCAGACAGCTACAACAGTTGAAGAGGGAATGGAAGCCAGAGCAAAGGACAAAAGAACTTGTCAAGTGGCCAATGGAGGGGAGCGAGACATATTGATGACCTCAGGGATTAGAAGCAAGCACCTTCTTTAGAAACGCCCTCTTTGAGCAGCATTGGGACAACACCCAGAAAAAAAGCAGCACAAAGACCAACGGACACAGACCCAGATTTTGAATCTGGTCTGGATTTGCATAAGAGGAAAGCTGCTATAAATACAAGGTGTCTTGCAGAAGGACCCTGGGTCTCGTCTTGTCACCATCGGAGCATCGATCCGGATCGGCAGAAGCCCGCTCCACCCCTCCCCATCTAACTCACCTGGCCAGTGCAGTTAAGGGGAGCAACTAGTTGGTAACAGCAGCAAGACGGAGTGTGTTTGTGTCTGTGTGTGTGTGTGTGAATGCATGACTGTAATATATCATATGCATATGATAGAGTATTAATTAATACCTGTATTACTAATAAATGTGGCGTTTTGCCTTAAACCCCCTGAAAAGATCCCGTATAGTACTTTGAGTACAACAAATGAGCTTGTTCAGCACTGTTGCAGGGGCAGTTTTGTATGTGATTTTGAACTTGACATGGAAATTTTAATTTTGTGTGGAACTTAGAATTCAAAATAGGTGCTATAAAACTGAAACAAATAAAATATGTTACCAAGACTCTCTTAGACAGCTGTTGGGAAGAGCTGGCCTACCACACTTTTCACTCTTTAGAATCTATGGCATATTCTGTGGCCTTGCTGTATTTGAATAACATAGTTACTTACTGAAAACCATCTCAGGGAAGAGGCAAGCTAGTCTGTGAATTCTGATTCTTATACCACAGGAACCAACCAGTCAATAACTCCCCACTGAATCACCATAATAATTTAAGAACTGTGTGTAAAGCCAGTCTGCCCCTGCTCTCCACTGGTTCTTGACAGTAGTGACAACACATGCCTTCACTTAAAGACTGCCAAAAATACCCCACCAGAAACTACCTATTCCATGTGAACCTTAAAGTCACAGGGTGAACCTTAAGGTCACAGGATCAACTTCACCACAGGCCATAAACAGATGCAATCACTTGGACTTCAAAGGGGTCATACTGGATCATTTTCAAGCAGTGGAAAAGGCACGCACATGAGAACTCCATCGATTGTTAGCATAAGTAGTGTGTTTGGGACCAAAAATTGCTTCACACATCACCAAGATCTGATAATTCAGAAAATTTCTTTTGTCTCTTGGTTAGTTGATATTTGTAAATAACAAGAAAGCATACAAAATTACCCTCCCCTTCCCTGAATAATGCCTTTGGTATTAGAGCAGTTATTACTTGATTTTTAACAGCACATGGAATATATATTAGTTTAACGTATCAGGTATTGCAGCTTCTTCAGGCACTTGGTTGCAAAGGAAATGTATTCCTGTTCATATGATTAAAAATTTGCCAAAATGTGAAGTTTTAGTGTAGAGAATCTTTTGGTAGTTTGTTCTGTAGTTCTGTGTACCATGACTTAGCCCCTTGCTGCTGCTGGAAGAAGCACATGTTTTAATAATAAGTGATATGTTTCTTCAAATGAATAGAGCATTAAGATTTGTTAGGAAAATTTGGCTTCACCATATGAGCGTGTTAAATGGACATAGGTGTTAACTCCTTCACAAGTAGTTCAAGATGCTGTGAGATCTGCAGCATAGCCAATTACAATCTTTCTAAAAGAAGGGAATTTTGTTTACTTCTGATACCAATATTTAACCAAGATCAGATCAGGATAAGAACTCTGTCATTTAAGGAATCCCAGTTATCTAACTCTTTACACCATCTTCTTTTCATCAGAATGCACAGTTCTCAGAAGTGAAACCAGAGCTGCTCTCTTCTGTGACACACATACTGTCATGCTATCCACAGGGAAAGTCAGTTTCATCTGTGCCCTCCCGTCTGAAGACTAGATGGGCAATTTGTTATCTGTGTCACTACTTGCCAGTAAAGGCAATACAACATTCTGTGGAATTGTTCATAATAAGGTTGGGAATACTGTAGTGTGGAAGGGCCCTGAGAATGTGATTTAACTGGAGAAGTTGTATGTGTGCCTAGTTTATTGATGTTCATTCAACCCCTGAAGAAAGTAACACAAATCTCTTTGTACAACGTCTTGGCTTCTATGAAAAAGGAGCCCTATATCACCAAGGTCTCTCCAATAAAATCTAGTAACTTATGTTCTAATTACCATTGGTTGTTTTAGCTAGTGGTGTTATAAAATGACTTATCTAATTCTCTGGATAGCTATTGAATTCAGGTACTCAACTGTACACAGGGTATTTGAATTGTGAAATAATGAATTGCAACAAAACTTTTTGAACCTCGCAGCATAAGTCCTACTGGATGACGTAAGTATTGACCAATAGTTCTTACCAGAGTATCATCTTGCAAGAGTCAGGTTCCAGTTTTATTATATTTTCAAAGTTCTTAGGTTTTATTCTTAAAAACAAAATAGTCAGAGCTTTTGAGTTTAGACTGAAAAAAACTTTGTATAGGTCCTGGCCTGGGTTCTCTCATGGGTACTATATAAATGTTTAATCACAGAGTGGCTTTTATTGTTCCTGGAAGAGAAACATATATTTTTTGCATCTTGGGATTGATTTAGCTCCTCCATTTTCATATCTTGATTCTTCATGCTAGGCAATATCAAGGCCTGATCAACAGAGACAGTGTGTGCAACATTTTGTCATTATCATCCCTCGTAAATCATAAAAGGTCAATTAATAATTATATGCCCAAACCCTGTTGTCTTTAGTGAGTTTTTACTCCATCTTTACTCAGGTGAACACCCATTGGCTTGACATTGGTCTCCTTTCCATGGGGAATTCTATGCTTTGGAAGATGTAGACACCTTTGTTCAAGCTGGCCTTTGACTTGTTCTGATTGTTAAGACAATTTGAGCGGTGTGCCTGGGGGAGCACTATCAAGAAAACAAGTGATTGGTATAGTGAATGTTAACCCTTCTAGTTTCCATATTTTTATGCAAGTTGATGGCATCTAGTTAACTGCACTGTCAGTGTGACAGTATGGAAGCTGAATGTCACCTCCCATCAGCTGGGAAGATAAATTACAATAACATTTGACACTTTCTATACAGACACCTCTAATGGCTGCCCTGTAAACACCTCATTATACTCTGGTGGGTAAGGAATAAAGTAATCTCTTTGTCTTGAGATAGTGGAGCTTTCCCCCCTCTAGCTCAGCCTGCTGGGAATTCTAGAAACAAGGTGGATGAGGTCATATCTTTTATACCTCACCCACTTTGTCGCTCTAATATCTAGAGACCAACACAGCTACAACAACACTGCAAACAAAGTCTTGTAACTCTAATCACTCTTGTTGTTCTAGCCTCATGATAGCAAAACTTTTCCTATTAAATAGCTAATATTTGCCAAGTTTCAACAAAATGGTGTCTGCCTCCTTCTCATACCAGAGGATAAACCCCTCTCATTTGATTAGGAAATAATGCGACACCTCAACTACCATTGTGTGATAACTATTGGTAAGCATTGACTTTTCAGTGGCACTCACTGTAAAGAAATTGGCGTATATTGCCCATTTATTCAATGAAGTTTGTGGTGTTTTCTTCAGTTGCCAAGGAAACACCACAATGTGGTAGTATACTTGAGAAATGAACCTCTAGTACAAACACAAATGTTAGCAGTAACAGATGCACATATTTTACATTTGTAGTGAGAAAGTAGCCATCTTACATCCCACCCCCTGTGTTCAATGGATGACTTCAGAGAGCCAGTTTATGCCACCCATATTCTGATTTCAGTGGCACTGCTCACAGAGTAAGGCACTACTCAATGTTACTTAAGGGTGACAGAACTGACCATAAAATCATTTAGCTTATGAAACTATTAGTTAATTTTAAATCTTTAAGGGAGCTATTGTCTATTCAAGAGAGGGTGAATTTTGAATTATCTTTGGGATTTATTTACATTTAGTATTCAAATAAAACAGCATGTTTGCAATGAACTGTTTATTTTTTAAAAATACCATGGGAGTACCAATCTACAATCTGGCAGACAGAACAACCAATTTAATATAAGCAGAATATTTTGAATAAAGGGGAGGAGAAATTAATACAGCATTTTAGTAACTTCCAAAATGAAATTAAATAAAATTTTAAGGAGCTGATTGCTAATTGTAATGGAATGCTAAACAATTATCCTGTTCCTCCACTAGGTGGAACTATGTATAAAATACGTTATTTAAATAAACTTCAGCCATAGCTGGCAGAATATTAAAGGATCTTAAGATGAATACTTTTAGTGTAGGAGCAGCCTCTGTAGCCAGTCCATATCTTGGATTGAAGAACATGACATGGTGTGAACAGTGAGATTAAGAACAGACACAGAAGGAAAACAGCAACAACAGTTGCAGACAGAAGGAACAAAGCAACAGAGGTTACAGAATTGTGACATGCCACTCTTCTATGCCCCAGAGAACTTCAGCTTTGACAAATCTTCAGAATAGACAGACTGGAAACAATATTTTGCAAGACTTCTTATTGCTACGAAGCTGTACAAAGAAATTGTAGATGTGCCAGTAGAGTCTTTAATATAAAATGAGGGGAAGAAAGCAGAGCATATATTTTAATCCTTTGACTTTACTGAAGACAGTCACAAAGATGACTATAAAAGGGTTCTCGCTATGTTTGATGTACCTCAGATAAATGTGTTTTATGAAAGGGCATGCTTTTGCCAGAGAATTCAAGAACCAGTGCAAAATGTGAAATGTTTTATGTCAGCTCTGCATACTTTGGCTGAAAACTATGATTTTTGGGGGGAATGCAAAATATGAAAATAACTAGCCTGTCTCTGATACTGGGTTAACAGATAAAAAACTCATAGCGGCTACAACTGAAGAGTTAACTCTAACCCCAGGAACAGGCACCAGCTTCCTCTGGGCCCCAGGGGTGCTCAATCCCCTGCTCTTCCCACAGAGTTGGTGCCTATGGCTACAGGTATACACATAGTAAACTAGTCAGAATTAGTAAAAACCAAACAAAAGGCAGGAGCAACTTGAAAAACCAGAAATGAGTTTAGAAGCTGTGAACAGACACTTGAGTGTTGAAAAGTTATTGCCATAAAACCCCAGAGGCAAGCAGAGAGAACTCCCAGGCTAAGAGGGACAAATTCCAGATACATGCACTAGGTGTGGAAAATGTTATATCCCAAGAGATGATGTATGTCAAGTCAGAGGTGCACGGTATAATGATCGCATGAAATATGGGCTTTTTGCAGCTGTTTGCCTTACTAAAACAGTCAGGGAGTTGGCTCATATTATAGACAATCAAGTTCCTGGTATCTATCACTTGTGATGGCATAGAGCCTATCTGGAGAGTGAAACTGAATATTCATGGCAAGACTATTGACTTTAGAACTGATTCAGGAGAAGATGTCATAGGCATTTCAGAAAGGATTTATAGTAAGCTTCAACCCCTCCTAGAGATGAAGTCACCTGATACAGTCCTGGAGGTATTCTGAACAGCATGGGCCAGTTCATCATAGAAACAGCATACAAAGGCAAAAGCTATGGATTCAGAGTGCACATGATCAAAGATGAACAATGTTTTCAGCGTGATGGGCCTTGTGAGAAAGGTGTAAGAATTCGATGGAGGGTTTGATGATATTGGACTTTTGAAGACATCTACTATTACTATTACATCTACTACTAATCAATTTAAGAGACAACGCTGAATTAGATAGTGTACAAACACCTCTATCAGAGAGAACTTGGAAGAGACACCTACAGACTGATGCATCATTACCTGTTCATCATGGACTATTTTTCCAGGTATATAGAAATAATGTACTTGAAAGACATAACATGTTGCAGTGTTATTGCAAAACTGAAGTGCACTTTTGCTCACTTTGATATTCCAACACAACTAATGATGGACAACAGACCACAATTCACTGCAGCAGAATTTACAGTAATTCCAAATGAAATATGATTTTGCTCCTATTACTAGCAGCCCACATTATCCACAAGCAAATGGGGAGGCTGAGAGAGCTGAACAGCAAGCCAAGAAAATCCTACAGCAGGAAGATCCATTGTTTGCTCTTCTGAATTACAGATCAACACCAATAGAAGGTACTGGATACAGTCCAGCATAACTGTTGATTGGAAAACAACTCAGAACTACTGTTCCAACTTTGGGAAAAGAAACTAACTCTGAAGTGGCCAGGCATGAAGAAAATAGCCAACTTGGATAAAAGAATTATGAAAACTTTTACAACAGATGTCACTCTGGGTCTAGAACCTGGTGACCATGTTCATGTCAAATTGGATGGAAAAAAAGGAAGGACAATTCTAGCTGTTGTAAAGAAAAAGAATTCAGCGCCCAGAGCATACGTAATTGAGATGGACATTGGAGATTTCAACAGAAATCAGCAACATCTACAATTTATTCCTCAGAAAGAAAAATCAACAGAGCAAACTCTACAGGTGACAGATGCAGAACAAGAAAAAGAAGACTCATGGATTTCAAACTGTCAGTCAGTCATTGCAGCTAGTGGACAGCTAGACAGAGGCATTGACTTTTTGGTTCCCCTGGGGGTACCCCCCACTCCACCCTAAGCCGTGTCCAAACTCCACCTCTTCCTCTAAGGCCCCACCCTGCCCCACCTCTTCCCACCCCATTCTGTCCCCCTTCCCCAAACATAGCCCGCCCTCACTCCCAGGGCCAGTGCAACCATTTAGGCGACCTAGGTGGACGCCTAGGGCACTGGGATTTGGGGGGGTGCCATTTTCTTCGGTAGCGACCGCGGTGGCTGGATCTTCGGCCACCCCGGTCTCCACTGGCATTTAGGTGGAGGGAGCTGGGGAAGGGGAGCGTGGGGAGGGCCGCCTGCAGCAAGTAAGGCGGGTGGGGGGCGGCATGCAGGTGAACTCCTCACCCCAGCTTACCCCTGCCCCACCTCAGCTTAGGCACCACAAGCCTGGGAGGCGGGAGAAGTGAAGCAGCCACGGCGTGCTTTGGATGGAGGCGGGGCAGGGGTGAGCTGGGGCCGGGGGGTCCCTCAGGGCGGAGGGTGGGGGGTGGGGAACTGCTGCAAGGGGGAGGCCTCAGAGTGGAGAGGGGGAGCTGCCATGGGTGCCTCAGGGTGGGAGCGCAGGTGGGGGAAGGGTGCAAGGTGGAAGTTTCACCTAGGGCGCGAAACATCCTTGCACCGGCCCTGCTCACTCCACCCAGGGCCGGTGCAACCATTTAGGCAGACTAAGTGGTTGCCTAGGGCGCCAAGATTTGGGGGCACCAAAAAGCAGCGCCCCCCCCATATTTTTTTAAATGGTTGAGCAGCAGCTGCCTGCAGCCATCAGCCCAGGGCGCCCCCAGGGTCAGGGCGCCACCGCGTCAGCCCAGGGCACCCCCGGGGTCAGCGCGCTGCCACGGCAGCCCGTCAGCCCAGGGCGCCCCTGTCATAAAGCATAAGTCCCAATTCTGAACCTTAGCGTTCAAAAGGTGGGTGCCTGCATGAAACCTCCAAGCTTAATTACCAGCTTAGATCTGATAGCGCTGCCACCAGCCAGAAATTCCAGTGTCTGGCTCACTCTGGTCTTCCCAAACCCTT
>NC_133771.1:50495648-50498111 GCF_003597395.2 Chelonoidis abingdonii
GTTCTACAGTAATGACAATGTATCCGTGGACCCATTAGACATAGACTGTGGACCCCCAGGGGTTCGCAGACCACAGGTTGTAAACCACTGAGCTAGGCTGACTAGGTGTAGATCAGGCCCAAGATAGTTAGAAAAGCTTAATAGCTTCTTACATGGATTTAGAAAACTGAAACAATAGAAGCCTCCACCAAAACACAGGCACATGTCACTGTCCAAAACACAGGCATATGTGAGTAGACGGGTTTTGCTGGCTATTGTTTGAGTAGAGGTGCATATGAGAGAGAGAAAATATACACAGGCATAGAGCTGGGAGCAGTAAAAGCCAAGGATGCACTCAGAACAAACACTGGGAATTTGGTGCTGAGACACCTTTTGGTTTAAACGCTGACTGAAAAAGGTCTTGTTTGATTTTTGCTGTGTTCAGGGAAACAGGACTTTATAAATAATCAGAATTGCATCAGAGAAACACCTGACTGTATCCACCAGTTTCTGCCCTTGACTGGAATAAACTGCAAGACCCTGAATTTTTGGCTAACACAGTTCAGGTACAGCAGGATTACAACAATTTTGTTTTTTAATGTACTTAAGCAGGCAGAAAAAAGGAGAATTGGTATTTATGACTAATTATCTTGCCGTATACCACTACCAAGCACTGCTCAGTGGCCCATCAGTAAGTGGCACATGGCCCAATATTTGGGAACTGTTAACATAAGAGAATTCTCAGGGAGGAAAAAATTCATCAATGTAGTGTGTCCTGGAAGGGGTGGGTATGGAGAATAAAATTTTTTTTTACTCTTTTTCAATTTATTAACTTTTTGCTTTTGAGTAGTACTTTGTGTACAGACTGTTTCACTGTTGTATAGTCATTCTGGGTGTGTAGGTCTTTCAACAGCAGCGGATAAATATTTTTCTTAATGCAAAAATATATAAATTACAAAAAAAAAAGTGTATAACCATAGATGTTTCAGCAGGATAACTCTGTGGAGGAAGGTGTAGACCTATAAACTTAACATGAATTTAAACTGGCTAAATTTAAAGTTGGCTTAATGTTGTACATATAAATTTACCTATTCCTGGTTTTTTGTTTTTTTGTTTTTGTTTTTTTTTTTTTTAGGGGGAGAAGAGAGATTTTAGAAAAGTGTTGTGTTTTTTTCCATACGCAAACTTCAGCTTGGAAATGGCTATTAAAGCTACCATTGTAATAGAAAGTAATGGAAATACCTAATTATGGTTACCCCAAAGCCATAACAATTTGCTTTTGCATTTCTACTTTCAGAACAACTTGAAACCTGGAGGAAAAATTGCATTTTTAAAGGTATAGCCTGTCACCAGAAAGATGTTTTTGCCTTCTCCCAAAAATGACTGTGTTTGTAACAATGCCACAAAAGGCATACAGGGTTTCAAAGCCCAATGTTGTCATATTGTGAAATTTAACATAGATGTGCAGCTATGAAATCTGCTACTGCAAACAGTTTAAGGGTTGGATCCAAAATTAGGTAGCTGACATGCAAGGATTCAGGGTAGCTGATGAAGGATTTTTGTTTCGTCGCTTTAGGTTTTACAAAATCAAAGCCACATACTTGAGAATTCCTTTATTCAGCAAGCAAGCAACACAAATATAATGGATTTGGGAAATGCAGGTTTTCAGAAAGACTTTACTGGAATGTCTCATCTGTACACCTTGTGCAACAAAGGGAAGTGTTGAAAGCTAAGTTAGCTACTCTTTTTTGAATTTCCAGGCTTATATATGTTGAGGGTTGTTCCAGAATGCCAGTGCTATCAAGGTTTTTTATCACGTAAGTGATTAGTAGGTACTATCTTAATTCCAGATGAATAAATATTTTTGCCCTAGCTGTACCTTGTTTTTCTGATATTTCCTCTGAAAAAAGATGAATACCGAATAACAGCTCCCATATTCATAAGGTTAACCAAAGTTCATTTTGAAAGTACAGCTCTGACAAAATATTCAATACCACTTCTGCCTTTAGCATTCTCTCTTTCTCACTAACAGAGTAGTTTAATTACAGAGAACTGACAGACTCTGCCTGATTGCCTGTATGCGTTTGGTGCGTGTGCATATATATGTATACGTGTTTGACCATGCAGGCAAAAAACCTAAATGGAGAAAGACATCAGTTCTATCTTTTACTGTTTTTATGTGCGGGACTCAAACAAAAAGGGGGTGACCATACACAGGAGAGAGGGGAAACACTTAAACGAATTTATAAACTTTATTAACACTAAGAGGTAGAAGATGGTTCTCTTTTGTCAAAGGAAAACATTTAAATAACACTAAATAGGGACAAAACTGCAGAAGTAAAATTATTAGAAAAATGTTGATGTAATATTTTGTGGTAAACATAGCTATTTTGTAAAAAAAAAAAAAAAAAAAAAAAATAACTTGTGTATAATGAACTCTACTCACAGATTATTGTCTTTGGCCCTGTCCCCTTCCTCTCCTCC
>NC_133771.1:50512504-50576169 GCF_003597395.2 Chelonoidis abingdonii
TGGGGGGGGGGGGGCACAAGATGGAAGTTTCGCCTAGGGTGCAAAATATCCTTGCACCGGCCCTGACTCCACCTCTTCCTGTCCTTGCTCCTACCCCTCCTGTTCCTCCCGGCATCTCCTGCACCCTGCTGAACAGCTGATCACCACCAGGTGGGAGGTGCTGGGGGGGAGGGGAAGGAGCTGATCAGTGGGGCTGCTAGTGGGGGCTGAGCACCCATTATTTTTTTCTGGAGCACCCATGGAATCAGTGCCTGTGCAGCCAGAGGTTCAAGTTGTTGGGCATCCAGATCATGTAACTAGAAAACCAGATTGATTCAGAGGCACTCAACAGACGTACTGAACTTCAAAGACAATGTGATAATATAAGTATTATAAATGGTAGGAATGTAGAACTTAAAGGGGGAGATGTAATGGAATGCTAAACTGTAATTATACCTTTCAACCACTAGGTGGCACCTTATTTAAATGAACCTCAGCCATACCTGGCAGTTTATTAAAAGATCTTACGCGCTCATCAGAAGCAAGCTCTGTAGCCAGTCCATATCCAGTACAGAAGAACATGATACTAATAAAATTTAAATTACTTACCTGAAATTAATATTCTGTTAAGGGAAATAAAGTAATTTAAGAGATCAGATCATTTCTGGTCATATTAATAGTATGACATAGTCATGGACTGCTCCCTTATCTAATATAGTAACATTCTTTTACTATAGAACACATTTGACTTTTTAATTACTTAGCTGTTTAAAAAAACCTACACTTTTAGTCCCAGTGGACCGTTAACAATTTGTGATTTATGCTTTGCTTCATTAGAATTAGGTAAACATGACCTTGAAATAGTTCTTGCAGTCTCCTCAAATGCACTCCTGGAAAAAGATAGGAGTTAAACAACCGTGACCTGCTATGTGAATTCTCCAAAGTCTCCAGGAAGCTCATGAGAGGGAAATGAATTTTTTTTCCCCTCTGCAGCTACTACTGTCAGTTTTTAATTCTCTCGCTTTTATTTCATATGTAGCAATTTCAGCACTTGTGAACGCTAAAGGAAAAGAGATCAGGAAAAGAAGCAAAGTACATTATCAAGGCTCAAACCTCATTTCTCTTGTTAAAGAGCAAGATAAACATGGGAGAGTCTTTGAAAATTTCTGCATGATTACAATTATAAATTGTACCAACTGGCAAAATAAAACCCCAAATGGTTCAGGATTGTTTGGCATATGACAATCTATAAATCCATGCCCCTAGCAATTTGAATGACGGTAGGAAAAACAGCAGTATTCCCATCGACAAGAGGAGTTTATATACCTGGAAGGATCCAGTATATGTAATTAGGCATTTTAAAATGCTATTAGGTGATAATGTGCTGCCCTCTGTCTCAAAGGTACTTTGAAATATTAGCTCAGAGTAAACCAAAACTAAGCTCAATTAGATCATCACTTCAAATGCTGCCACAGCAAATGATATGTGAAAGTGCACATTATCCACTTCATAACTAAAAGAGTGTCATCACTGCAACATATAAGGTAGTATGGAGAAATAACCTTTTCAAGACGCATTATGTGTCATCTTTTTTTAAAATTAGAGCCACGATGTGGAGATTTATTTTGATGTCTATTTTTTTTTCTGTATCATTCTGAGCAAGGTCTTTCCTTTTTAAAGAGGTTCTGAATGTGAAACAAACTGTGCACAATTTCCAGATGTACTATCTATCGGGTGAATGTGTACTGCCTGCATGCCCAATAGGTGATTTAATGCTTAATGAATTATTGGGAATAACTAGGCTTGGCAGAATTTGATTTGTATTTTTCCTAATTTTGACAATCAATATGAATTTTTATTTGTGAGGATTTTTTCACTATTTTTATCAACTTTTTGTGATTTTTAACTATTTTTATTTTTACAGTTGCTAGAAATTAAGGCTGGCAGGAGGTTGGGGTTAGGGCTGTGTTGACAGTGGGGGTTGCCGGGGGCTCCCAGGACTGACAGTGAGGTTGCAGGGAGTTCTCTGCATGGCTCAGGGACCCAAGACACCCTTATGCAAAATGGAAGGAAAGCTGCTCTCCTGGCCCAGCAAAGCAGAGATCCCCAGCTGCAAAGAGCTGCAAGGAGGTTGCAAGGAGGAGGACCAGCTGCAAAGAGCTGCTACACAGTTGCTGCCCAGGGATGGCTCCCACACTCATGGCTGATGAATGAATGGGATAGGGCCTGATGGTGGAGCCACAGAGGGCTGCCTGTGCTTCTGCAGGATGAGTGACACCTGATCCCTGAAAGTGCCAGGTATGGAGAAGGCTGTGGTCCTGGTGGGCGGGGCCGGTGCAACCCATTGGGTGACCTAGGAGATCGCCTAGGGCACTAACATTTGGGGGGCAGTGGCCGCCCCAGTTGTCAGCTGCCTCTGTCAGGGATGCCATTTTGGGAGCAGGACCTTCCACCACCTAGGGTGCCACAAAAACTGGCGGCTTTGTCACTTTGTCACTTTTGTTAACTTTCTGACAACATGAAAAAGCCATATACTTAAATCTGGTAGTGTTCTTAATGGCCTTTTATGATGTTTGTTCTGTTCTGATCTAGACGGGAAAGGAGAGTAGGGTTTTTTTTGTCCAAATACATTAGAAGCCTCATGGTGTTAAGTAATGGCTCCTCAAGCACAGATGAATGAGGAAGTCCAATTACTTTGAAACTCAAGGTGAGTAGAAAAACTGTTGTTTTTCCTTTTCTCACTAACAGATGCATCCATCCTACTCTGACAAAGACCCAGTTCCTCTTGATCCTCCCCAGGCTCACACTACAGGATATGCACACAGATGGAAGAATTAAGATTATATTAAAATTATTACTAGGACATAAATGTTGAGCATGTCAAAAGAGTACTTGGGAAAGCACGTAAGAACTTAAATTGTCATATGCTTTTCTGATTCAGGAAAGCTCTTCCATGTACTTTTCTGAAGAGTGATGCTTTCCCAAATTGAGGCCATACATTGTACAGAGCAGGGACTGCTGTGACTTTGTATGTGTTTGTACAACTAACAGAATAGGACTCTCATATATATTGGAGTCCCCATGTGCTACTTCAGTACATATATGTAGTAATATATAATAGCAGATGATCTGTGTTCTGTGTCATTTTGAGTGACGAGCTAAAATTCCATAGCATTCCATTCAGAATTTGTGGAACTATTAAAAGGCTTTCTGAATTCTATTTAATAGGTGTAGGAATAGGAGTTGTCTTGTTTAAAAAAAAAAGGTACAGGCAGGAAAGATTCTATCATCTGAGCTTTGATAAAGTCAAACAGTATAATATAAAATACAAGTCAAAAGCAACCTAATTGAGTGTTAAGGAAGCCAGCCTTGTATGAGAAATATGTAGAAAATATGAATTCAGGACAGCCAAACTATTAAAGGCCAAGTGCTCCAGATCCCCTGTAGGCAACATAATAATTTGCACATATACAGATGGGAAAACAAACTCAGAGAGGCTAAGGTCACCATTTAAAGTACGGCACCTAAATTCATATGTAGGCCCACAAATAAGTGGTTTAATTTTCAGAGTACATGCAGACTTCCATAATATCTCATGACTTCTATTCACACCTTAACCACAAATACATCTTTCCTCCCCTTGAAGAACAGTGGGAATTTTACCTGTTTTAAGACTGCAGGATCAAACTCTACAAAAGGAGTCTTGGGACATAAAATTTCACTGAAATCTTTGAAATACTGCAGAAAATCCTTGCATACAGGGATCTTTCCAGATGTCAGATCTATGATGGCCTACTACATTTCTAAACTGGAAATGTCCACTTATATGCTTAAATGGTTCATGATTTCCTTTTGGGAACTTGGAAAGATAATAAAAAAAGGATAGATGACCGATAACACTTAGTAATCCAGCAACAATCCTTTTTTTTGGATAATACTGAGTAAATACTATCGGTGCATTTAGCAGAGTCATCTGTTGCTGTTAAAAGGTTGCGTGCCTTAGCTGGAAGGTGTTTTTTCCCTTTTTGCTAACGAGCCAATAAATTGCCGGTTTTTAATGGATTTAGAGTGAAATTAGGCTTTTGAGCATGAACACAGTGAAGCCAGCCAAAGGGAAGGTCAGGCAACATGTTGATAAGGAAATAATCCTAAATCTCCTTTTTGCATTATTTCATTAGAAAAGGTTACTCTTGCAACAAGGTCAAATTTAAATTTGACTCACCATCTCCTCAGCATTAGAAAGTTCTGTTCTGATGTAGAGCAGCAGCTTCATAGCTCTGCCTCCTTCCAGCTATTGATTTCTAGCAGAGCTCCAAATGAGCATTGTCTCTGCCTGTACCTCTCAGATATGAAGCTTGCCATATTCATTTACACCTTTGTTACCAGTAGGCATGACTATCACAACAAGCTTGTCCTGGATTAAATGTGAAATCCACTCTGAAATTCTATCTCAGGCAGCATGACCTGTCTTGTGAGAGTGCATCATATCTATGCTTCTCTCTGTACCACTGGATTAAATTCCTGGTGAAGTTCAAATCACTGTCTACAAAGTCATGGCTAAAAGTCTCCACTGTGATGCAGCTGCTTTGCTCTGCAACCACGGTCCAAATAGCCATGGGAAGATCATCCCAGTGATGCAGGGGATCCTCCAGTGGCATAGCACTGGCTTGCCACTGACCATGAACTAAAGCAGTGTGACAGGTTTCAGAGGGGTAGCCGTGTTAGTCTGTATCAGTAAAAACAATAAGGAGTCCTTGTGGCACCTTAGAAGACTAAAAAATTTATTTAGGAATAAGCTTTCACGGGATATAACCTGCTTCATCAGATGCATGGAGTGAAAAATACAGTAAGCAGGTATAAATATACAGCACATGAAAAGATGGGAGTTGCCTTACCAGGGGCGGGGGTGGGGGCGGGGGCAGTCAGTGCTAATGAGGCCAATTCAATTAGGGTGGAAATGGCCCATTTCCACCAGTTGACAAGAAGATGTGAGTATCAACAGAGATAAAATTACTTTTTGTAGTGACCCAGCGACTCCCAGTCTTTATTCAGGCCTAATTTTAGTTCTGCAGTTTCTTGTTGAAGTCTGTTTTGAAAGATTTTTGCAGACGAATGGCGACTTTTCAATCTGTTATTGAGTTTCCAGGGAGATTGAAGTGCTCTCCTACCAGTTTTTTAATGTTACAATTCTAGATGTCTGATTTATGTCCATTTATTCTTTTGTATAGAGACTGTCCAGTTTGGTCAATATACATGGCAGAGGGGCATTGCTGGCACGTGATGGCATATATCACATTGGTAGATGTGCAGGTGAATGAGCCCTTGATGGTGTGACTGATGTGGTTGGGTCCTATGATGGTGTCCCGTGAATATATATGTGGACAGAGTGGACAACGGGGTTTGTTGCAGGGGTTGGTTCCTGGGTTAGTGTTTCTATTGTATGGTGTGTAGTTGCTGGTATTTGCTTCAGGTTGGGGGGCTGTCTGTAAGCGAGGACTAGCCTGTCTCCCAAGGTCTGTGAGAGCAAGGGATCATCCTTCAGGATTGTTTGTAGAGCCTTGATGATGCGCTGGAGAGATTTTAGTTGGGGGCTGAAGGTGATGGCTAGTGATGTTCTGTTACTTTCTCTGTTGGGCCTGTCCTGTAGTAGGTGACTTCTGGGTACCCTTCTGGCTCTTGTCAATCTGTTTCTTTACTTCCCCAGGCAGGTATATTAGTTTTAAGAATGCCTGATAGAAATCCTGCAGGTGTTTGTCTCTGTCTGAGGGATTGGAGCAAATGTGGTTGTATCTGAGGGCTTGACTGTAGACAACGGATTGTGTGATGTGGTCTGGATGAAAGCTGGAGGCATGTAAGTAAGTATAGCGGTCAGTAGGTTTCTGATATAGTGTGATGTTTATGTGACCATCACTTATTTGTATTGTAGTGTCCAGGAAGTGGATCTCTTGTGTGGACTACATTGATGATATCTTCATAATCTGGACCCATGGGAAGGGACCTCGAGGAATTCCACCTGGATTTCAACAATTTCCACCCTACCATCAACCTCAGCCTGGACCAGTCCACACAAGAGATCCACTTCCTGGAAACCTAAAGGACTCCTTGTTGTTATAACATTGTGGGAACTTTGCTGACTGGCAGTTTTCTCTCTTTAAAGCTATGGGCTAAAGAAAGAAGTGGGAACTTTCTCCTTTATCTGGGAAGGTTACTCTCAGTAATTTCAGACAGTTTTCGCAAGAGTAGGGATTCTGACTAATGCACATGCTTTCTGAACTGGGTAACCACATTTTTCCCACTGTATCTAGCATTCCTCCTGTATTTTAGTAGACTGTTATCCTTCACTTGCTATTATAAAATGTTGTACAGTATTGCGCACTGTTCAACAGTACATAAGAACATAAGACTGGCCATACTGGCCGTAAGAATTGGCCATACAATGGCCAATGCCAGGTGCCCCAGAGGGAATGAACAGAACAGGTAATCATCATGTGATCCACCCCCTGTTGCCATTCCCAGCTTTTGGAAAACTGAGGCTAGGGACACCATCTCTTCCCATTATGGCTGATAGCCACTGACGGACCTATCCTCCATGCATTTAGTAGCTACTTTTCTTGGCAGAGCTGGCTGCTTTCTGTGGTGACTGAAATGATACCAGTGTGTAAATGCTATTTAGATTTCGTAGGTGCTTTGGGATTCTTTGGGATGAAATGTTTTATGTAATGTAAGATATTATCTATGCACCAACTCTACAGACAAACTGGCCACTTGAGGGATTTAGAACATCATCTAGAATGGAACTGTAAACAAATTAGAAATATTTTCTAGATCAGATTTTGTTAGGAAAATTAATTGTTCGCTACTCACTCAAGGTCAGATAATGTAACAGAAGAGGTAGATAACTGTGTGAACACAGTTGTGAACCTAAAGACAGGAAAAAGTGGCAACCTATAAGTGGTAGGAGAGTGAAAGTGATGTCATGGCAGATGTCTACTTTAGACCACCCACAAGTGGTATTAAATGTCTTTTTTGTTTCAGTTTTCACCAAAAACGCTAGCAGTGATTAGACAACTAACATAGTGAACATCAGTGTAAATGGGGTAGGACCTTAGACAATGTGGGAAGGATGAGTTAAGAATTATTTAGACAAGTCAGATATCTTCAGGTTGGCACAGCCTGATGAAATACAGCCTAGATTCTTAAGGAACTTGGAGAGACAAGGTGGATGAGGTAATATCTTTATTGGACCAACTTCTGTTGGTGAGAGAGACAAGCTTTCAAGCTTACACAGAGCTCTTCTTCAGGTCCACATAAGCTCAAAAGTTTGTCTCTCCCACTAACAGAAGTTGTTCCAATAAAAGATATTACTTACCCACCTTGTCTCGCTAATATCCTGGGACGAACACAGCTACAACAAACACTGCATACTTAAGGAACTGGCTGAAGAGATCACTGAGCAATTAATGATTATCTTTGAGATTTTGTGGAGGATGGGGGTTCCCAAAGGACTAAAAAAGTGCAAATATAGTACTAACTATAAAAAAGGGGAATAAGGACAACCCAGGGAATAATAGACCAGTCAGTCTAAATTCAGTACCCAGAAAGATAATGGAGCAAATAAACAAACAATCAATTTGTAAACACCTAGAATATAAGTTGATAAGTACCAGTTAACATTGACTAGATTGGTGAGCCATGATTTCCCTTTACAAAAGCCATGTTGACTCTTTCCCAATGTTGACTCTTCCTCATGTTCATCTGTGTATCCGATACTTCTGTTCTTTAGTTTCAACCAGTTTGCCTGGAACTGAAGTTAGGGTTACTGGTCTGTAATTGCCAGGTCACTGCTAGAGCCTTTAAAAAAACAAAAACAAAACCACGGCATTACATTAGCTATCTTCTAGACATCTCTTACAGAGGCTGATTTTAGTAATAGGTTATATACAACAGTTAGTAGTTCTGCAGTTTCATATTTCAATTCTATCAGAACATCTGCTCTGGGTGACATATTACTGTTTAAATGATCAATTTGCTTCTTTGTTGACACCTCAGTGTAGGATCATTTTCAGATTTGTCACCTAAAAACAATGGCTCAGGTGTGGGAATCTCTCTCACATCCTCTGCAATGAAGATTGATGCAAAGAATTTCTTTAGCTTCGCCACAATGGCTTTGTCTTCCTTAAGTGTTCTTTAATACCTCAATTGTCCAGTGGCCCCACTGGCTGTTTCATGAGCTTCCCGTATGTGATGTACTTAATTTTGTTTTTGTTGTTGTTGTTTTCATGTGTTTAGCTAGTTGTTCTTCAGATTCTTTCTGGGCCTGCCTTATTATCCTTGGACACTTGACTTGCCAGAGCTGATGCTCCTATCTATTTTCCTCACTAGGATTTGACTTCCAGTTTTGAAAGGAGTTCTTTTTGTCTTTAATGGACTCCATTATTCTGCTGTTAAGGCATGGCAGCATTTTTTTGGTCCTATAATTGTTTTTTTTAAAACTTTCTTTTTCAGTCCCCATACAGATTCACACACTTGCAAAATAGAGATGCTCTTGTCCATTCCAGATCCTGGACAGTGGGCAAAAGGGCCCGAATGGTGGAATGGGGCTCCAAAAGCCATGAGTTTGGCTGGGGGCATAATTGGCTAGGTGTTGCTACTGAAGAAAGCAGTTTTAAGTCTGCCTTTTAAGGACCCCTTTGCAATCTCTGACTCCAGGGGCATGTCATTGCTGGGTCTGCAGCACCCAGAATCTCTGAAGTCATTTCAGCCCATATCACAGCCTGGCAGGGTCGGCGCTTGCATTTAGGTGGCTTAGGCAATCGCCTAGGGCTCCAGCATTATTAGGGGGCGGCATTTTGCCACAGGGGCGGCAGGCAGCTCCAGTGGAGCTGCCGCAGTGGTCCCAGCAGACAGTCAGCTGTTCCCGCGGCTCCGGTGGAGCTGCCGCAGTCGTGCCTGTGGACGGTCAGCTGCTCGCGCGGCTGCGGTTGACCTCCCGCACGCACGACTGTGGCAACTCCACGGGAGCCGCGGGAGCAGCCAACCTGCCGCAGGCAGGACTGCGGAGCTGGGGGACCAGCGCACGGGGCGGTGAAATGGCCATGCGCCTAGGGCGCTCAAACCCCTAGCCCCGGTCCTGTGGCCTGGAGATTGCGTTGTAACTTAGATAGGCCCCCTGTGTTGCTTAAATTATGCTGGAGGCCTCAGAGCAGCCCAAGATCAGGTAGGGTGACCAGATGTACTGATTTTATAGGGACAGTCCTGATTTTTGGGTCTTTTTCTTATATTGGCTTCTATTACCCTCCACCCTCATCCCGATTTTTCATTCTTTCTGTCTGGTCACCCTAGGATCAGGCCACCTTAAATCCCCTTCCCCTGTGTCTGTTAGAAGCACAGCATGGAATTTCACCACTGATTACACTTATAACTTTATAAAATCCAAGCAAATATAAAAGAACAAACAGATGATTTATATCTTTTTGTAAATGTTAAGGTAATTATTTACCAGATCTGGGTTGTTTCAAGGTCTTCTACTGGGTTTGTGCATGTTGATGGTCATGCCGGTTAGATGTAAGTACTAATATAACACCTTTCACCATCGCATAGGAGAGTGCTGCACAAAGCAGAATTTAAACTTTAGCTTCTGACCTTTCACTGTCAGAGACTGACCTTTCAGTTTCACTAATCAAAATTCAATTTTTACTATATTTTGAGAGAAGGTATTTTCTTCTTTCTCTCTCTGTTTTTGAAAGTTTTGAAACAGAACCAGGAAATTGATTTGTTTTGGATCCAGCAAAAGATTAACTTCACTGGCATTTCTAATTTTTTTTTTATGAAGTACTGGTTGAAAACAAGATGCATGGATGGGGGGAGAGAAAAAACACAATCTTATTTTGTATTTTGGCAATTTGAAAACATATAGGTGTAAGCAGAGTCAGGATGAGCGCTACCCTGACATCTGGTGGTGAATTGTAGAAAGTGTGGAAAGAATTTTAAGAATTTCATTGGCATCCACCCTCCACTTAGCATAACCCCACAGCAGCTTGGGATGGTGATTTTTACAGCTCTGGAATCCCCAATTTCTTTGTTATTGGGGCAGGAGGGAAAAAAAGTTTGTCACCCTAATTGTGTGAATGGGGAGCTGTGGGACTGCTTTGTGACAGAAATGACTCAACCTCAGTTGGGTGGTACTTGCTAAACATGGGACATGGGTTCCAAAACCCTATGAAGGGAGAGAGGGTGGGGACTGGTGTGTGTACCTGGTGGTGCAGTCTCCTTGTGGAGCCAGATGCACCAGTTCCACCCCTCCTCTCTCCACTGTGGAATGTCAGAGTTGATTTTTTTTTATTCCCTTAAGAATCTAGATACAGGTTACTGAGCTGAACTCACTTTGGGCAAATGGTGCACTAGCACTGGGGCTCCCCTACTATGTGCTGAGATCACTAAGAGTTGAAATCACAAAAGAGCTGAAATTACTGAGCTGGGAGCACTGAGTACTGTGCTAACTAGTGGGGGAGCCTGAAGCTATACTGCAGAACAGAGCAGCTGGCGGAGTGGAGCAGTTTGTGGAGATGGCTGGAAGCGGACCACGGGACAGCTGGTGGAGCGGAGCGGCTGGCAGAGTGGAGTAGCTGTGGAACGGGTGGAGTGGCCCACGGAGCGAGCGGAGCCGAGCAGTTTGCAGGGACAACTGGAGCAGCTCACGGGGCAGCTGGTGGAGCGGAGCAGTTTGTGAGGACAGCTGGAGGAGCAGAGTGGAGCGGCTGGTAAGGCGGAGCAGTTCGTGGAGAAGGCGGAAGCAGAACCCACGGAGATGCAGGGCAGTTGGCCCTGGACCACGTAAGGTGCCCCTTTCACCCAGGCTGGGGGAGGGACCTCTACAGATAGACTCTTGAATTCTGGGGTGGCATTGACCAGAGACTTTTGGGTTGTTGGACTTTGGAGTGATTGGACTTAAGACCCTAAGGGGAAAAGGACATTGCCAAATGTACTTGGGGTGTGGGTTTTTGTGTTTATGGTTTGTGTTATAACTCCCTGTTTGTGGTGTTTCTCCAGTGGGATGCCACATTGATTCCTTCCTTTATTAAAAAGATTTTGCTACACTCAGACTCCGTGCTTGCGAGAGGGGTAGTATTGCCTCCGAGAGACGCCCAGGGGGGTGTGGTATGTAAGTGTCCCAGGTCACTGGGTGGGGGCTCGAGCCGGTTATGCATTGTGCTACTGAAACGAAACCCCTGGATACTGAACCCGGCCCTTGTTGCTGCCAACTCAGAGGGGCAGAAGGGTTACATAGGTATAGGCCTGAACCAGAATCCTAGCCCCCACCACCTTTGAATTTTGTGTCAGCTGGGGTCCGGAGTCAGACATGAACACTTGCTCCTATTTCCATAAAGCTTTGAATCAGAACCACAGTTCTGAACACACTTGAGTTTTGAGAAGTTCAACTCTGGGTTCAGTGTTTGTCATCTGACCATTTAGGAGGGAATAGATGGCAATCCTAAGAGGGAATTTTTTAAATTATTATTCTTATGTACCAAATGCATCCCGGGGTTCATTC
Source organism: Chelonoidis abingdonii (assembly GCF_003597395.2). Classification (NCBI taxonomy): domain Eukaryota; kingdom Metazoa; phylum Chordata; order Testudines; family Testudinidae; genus Chelonoidis; species Chelonoidis abingdonii. The sequence continues at coordinate 50,524,035 of NC_133771.1, forward strand.
CAGTGATTTCAGTGGAGTTATGCCAGGGATATTTTTGATCCATTTATTCCATTAAAAGATTTCAGATATTGATTCATAAAATGTCAAAAGTGTTTCTTATTGTTTAGCTTCTGCCTTTGCGCTGAGAAGTCAGATCACATGTGCACAAATAATCAAAGCTGAGTCACATGGTGGAAAAAAACTCAGTTAGGAAGAAACAATCCCCTTTCCTTTTGTTTTCTTTTCTATATAAAAGGATTTGCAGACATTTTGCAGATGAAAGCTGAAATGTGAGACAGGAGCTGCTCCTTTGAGTTTCAACCTTGCTTTCAGCCAAAATCACTCAGCATTTTGTTACATGCAAAGGAGAAAAAAAGGTAACCATGGACAGTCATGGTAAATAGCACTAAATTTTGTTTCCCATTAAGGAATAGTAAATTCAATTAAACAGCACTGTGGAGAGACACTGTAAAGGGATAAGACTGGAGCTGTAACATGAAAACAGAGTCCTTGATTGGTTGCACAGTTCTCACTGGCTTAATTGGATAGTCCATCATACGTTGCTATCAATTTTTGTTATTTACAGTGTGTTTCTTTTCTGTTGCAGTTTATGAGTCCTCATTGAAAATAAAGCATTGGCTGTCCCCTGTACATCTTTAGAGAAAATAAATTACTTGGATTTGGGGAATTTTATCAATTATCCTTATCCTCAGAAGTATTCAATACTGTAGAACAAAAATCTGTACATAATATTCTGTTTCCATCGTTCCCCAACAAGCCTCCATTGTAGTGGACCCATTACAATTTTACTGTAGTATTTCATCATGAAATCACTCTCAAACACTAGCAGCTTGAATTATTTTTGTTCATGCAAAGAGCCATACGCTCTACATTCTTATAGCTGCTAGCTATTAAATTAGCTCAACATAGTTTAACTACAGTTTTCATAGATTCAATTATTAATGAATATTTCATTCTATAGACTGGTTATTTTGCATAATGGAACTGCTGGGAACTTAATTACTTTGCAGTTTTTTACATTGCAAATGAAAGAAATTGCTTTTACAGCAAAATTCTCTTGCAGAATCTGTGTGTCATTACACTGTAATACCAACAGTTTAGTTTGAGAAACAAGCAAAGCAAGTCACAGTTGTTTCTTATTGTTAGGAGAGCTGATAAAATATTCATAAATCTAAATTCTTGAAGAGTATGAAACCTGCAGCTTTTTAAATCCAGGCTGCATTCAGTTACTTTCTTGGTAGACTTTCACAGTCTTCGAAGTGGTGAGAATTTTTTTATGTTTATATTTTGACCCACCAAGCTTCTAACATTTAGCTGACAATAAGTGCTTTCCAAAAATCAGGGTACTCCAGGCAGCACAAAGCTGAATGGGACTAGGTGATCTGGTCCCTGGAGCTCTTCAATAGCTACAGTATGTGATCAGCTGCTTTTTGTGAAACAATTAGTATGTGATATTATTTCAGATGTCTCTTTGTGGTATTAGGGTTGACTTTAAGTCTAGTCAAATATAAAACACATTTTGTGGCCATTAAAAATAACAAAGGTTTTGTTTTAGATTGTAAAGCAGAATGGTACATTAATAGTCTGCCAGTGTTATTACAGGGCCTTGCTTCCCCTGCACAATAGCATGCTGGGTTATACAAACCTCACAGTGGGCAACGCAGGATTAATGAGCTAGTGTGGGTTCAGATGGCCCCTCCATGCGGCACTTGTGAGAGATGTCAGACCAGGAGGGAAGAGCTTAAAAGGGGGAAAGCCAGCACAGTTGGTGGCAGACCAGAGAGGAGAGCAGGCCTTCAGGCTTCAGCACCCGGCGAGAGAGCTGACTGAAGGCCAAGAGCTCCTTGGATGACCACTACCAGGCAACTCCTCCCTGAAGGGAGAGTGGGGGCTGATGCTGATCTGCCTTTTGAGCTGACTATTTCTCCATATTAGCCTGTGAGCCAATTGGAGGCCAGAGCTTAACAGGGAGTACTCTGAAGACAGAACTATAACACACTCCTGGGACAATTCATTTATGTTTGTGTTCGTCAACAACCCCACAAGGTGTGGACTGTCTGGGGCTTAGCCAGAGGGCTGAGTTCTTATGACTGGGTTGTCCAGGTGTAACCACTGGACAGCAAAGAGCAGAGGCCCAGGCAAGTGCAGAGGCCCAGCCCAGGGCCTGGGGGGTATCACGAAGAAGGAACTCAATGACAATGTGGTGGAATTTGTGGTCATGATCTTCCACATCCAGAGAAGGGGAAGGCTGGAATGACCCAGGCTGTCAAACACTCTAGGCTGAAGGACATGGGTTGGTAAGATGGAGACAGGGTGGATCTGGAATGTCTTCTAAAATGGATGATCAAGAACCAGTTGCAGCTTCTGCAGCAGATGGCTGCTCAGCAGTAACAGCTGGTCCAGGATTTAGGGGGCCAACATTGGCCTTGATGCAGCCTCAGGGACACCATGGGCATTTCACCCAGAGGTGATTTCACCACAGCTGTGGTGACTGTGGCCATGCCAGTGAGTCTCGCAAAAATGGGTTCTGTGGATGACTTGGAGGATTTCTTTGTTATGCTTGAGAGAGTGGGCAATGGCAAACTCATGGTCAGCTGAGCAGTGGGCCTTTTTGTTAGCACCTCACCTAATGGACTACCTTGATATCATGGAGAAGACTTTTTGTCAGTGATTCCTTGAGAAGAAATACCCCCAGGGAGCCTGGCCCTACACAATGGCCCAGGAACTGAGGGACTTTTGTTGATGAAGGCTTAAGCCAGAGGCTCAGCCTGGAGTTCAGGTGGCTGAACTTGTCTTGGTGGAGCAGTTTGTCCAACTACTCCCAGATGGGGGTAGGGATGGTGTGCTCAAATGTGGGGCAGAGACCCTAGATGATGTATTTTGACTTATGGAGAACTATCTGGCTTCCAAAATGGCTTTGATGATGTGTGAAAGGATGACATGTGGCAAAGGGGATCTCTTGAGCTGAAAGAGAGCCTACCTGGGAGGATCAGTGTCCTGATGGCCTGATTCCAGACCCAGAGGCACCAGCTTCTATGGGCGACAGCAATCCATAGGGTCCTAGGCTGGTTCCCACTGGAAACCCCAGATGTCTTAGGTCCAGGCCTGGACAAAGGACTCTGGGCCCTGTAGTCTCCTTACCAGGAAAACCAGGGAGTAGGCCATACAGAGCGAGTCTACTTTGAACATTAGGCTCAGAGCCAGAGCCCATCCAGCATTTAGGCACAGTTTGCTTTTCATGTGTCACTCAGGACATCTGTATCTGGAATGCGTCAGTATGGAACGTAGTTATGGACAGGTGTTGACTGCAGAAAGCCAATCCCGTAAGATAGCCCTGGCTAAACCAACTGTCCGCATATGGACAGATGGGATAGAGGTGACAGGCCTGGTAGATTCTGGGTGTGAGGAAATTATTTTCTTACAATGCTATCCCAGGGACATTAAACCCTACCCAAGCATGCAGGTGCAATTGACTGTAGGGGAACACATGAGGCCCCTGGGTCTGACCTCAACTCTGGCCTACTTTGTTATAATGGCACAGGATTGAGTATATTTTTATGAGGTACTTGATGGAATTAAAATGGTCCAAACGCCTCCAGAGGGCCTAACTTAGAAGTCCATGGGAGGTAGGGCTCAAACCCCTCCACTGGCAGGTATGGATAAGGAGCTGGACTCTGGAAAGGGGGAGTCCGGTCAAGGTGAAGATCCCCCAGAAGTTCTACCTAATGATGAAATGATGCTGGCACTCTTTGAGGAAGCAGACATCTTAACTAGAGGAACCAACTTTGCAGAGCTCAGAGGGAGGATGAAACCCTGAGCTGGGTCTATGACCAGCTTTCAGTGGTCAACGGAGTGGTGATACATACACATCAAACAAAACAGTATGCTTGATTTGAGCTAAGGGCAGAGCAACCGTAGTGGCAAGCAAAAGACCGACAGACAGGTGAAATTTGATCACAGCTCCTTATCATCTGGTCTTACTGTGTAGCAAAGGGGTGTGGCTTCCTTCAGAGATTGGACAGAACCGGGCAAGTCATGGCTGCCATGCCAGAAGCAGAGGGGCAGGACAGAACCAAGAAGTATAAAAGGTGGGCCATGTAGCTCAGTTGAACTGAAGCTCTGAGGGAGGCAGATGCTTACACCCTGCCAAGCCGGCTGGAGCCAGAGCCTGCTGAGGACTCATCCGAGCTACCAGAACACACCCATTCTGAGGAGTGGTTGGGATTACTGCAGTGTACCAAGGGGATATGGAAGACAACCCCAATATCCAGGTACAGCCGAGTGGAGGGGAGAAGTGGCCCAGGGACAGCTGACTATGGTCCAGCTGGGTTGATGCCTGAGTCCAGTTTAGCTGCTGACCCAGTGACAGACCACTCTGCCACTGTTAGGGCCCTGGGCTGGGATGCGCTGCAGTCTCGCCTGAGGTGCCAGCTTCCCCACCTTCAGCCAAGAGGCCTTTGTGAGTGTACCATCCACTGAGCTATGACGCTAGACTGTGTTGGGCACTCACCCCTTGCTGGAGCCCCCTAGACTTTGGTGGGTGCCCATCACTGCCTGAGGGCTGGAGTCCCCATGTAATTCACTGCTCTACCCTGCCTGGTGGGTGGGACCCTAGATGGTGCTTGATATCCCACCCTGTCTGAGGGACTGGGTTCCCAGACTACGCCTGACTCTACCTTGCCTGAGGGTAGGCTTTAGATTGCTTGGTATCCTGGCCTGCTGGAGGCCTTGGCCCCCTGAACCACTCACTGCTTTACCCCACTGGAGGGATCAATCCCTGAAACTGTTAACTTCCCCCTTGTGTTACAGTTACTACAAGGACATGACAGCAAAGAGGTGTGGCCTCCCTCAGAGATTGACAGTGAGGGAGGGCCACTCATGTCTACACACTAGCACAAGGTCTTGTGATTGGCTCATGCTGTCCCCTCTGCAGGCCACCTTGGCCATGAGAAGACATCGGCTCAGATTCTGGACTGCTTCTACTAGCCTTGGATTTACTTCTACAGCTCCTGTCATAAGTGCCAACTTGTTGGCCACAAAAGGGTGGCTAAAGCCCATCTATTCCCCCTCCCTTGGTGGGCATTCCATTTGAATGCTTCTTAATTCATCCCCTCTTCCCACAAGCCACCTGGGTCACTAAGAAAATTTTTCTCAGCCTCACCTGAATGGGACACAAACAGTTAGATGAAGTCAGGAGCTCCTTGCCTAGCATTACTGGCCAACAGATCTGAATGGGAAGTTCTTTTGGGCTACAATAGGAATGGAGATAGTGGGAATAGCATAGTTACTCCCTCTTCTGTATGCCAACTCACAGAGAAACTGCTGCTGACTTGCTTCCGAGCAGATGGAGACAAAGTCAGCAGGGAGAAGAAACTGAACAGTGGGTTGTGTTGAGTAATTAGCTTCTTGGCCATTGCTCTGGCTGTGCTACCTCGTGATAACCATTTCCCATGGAGGACTTCCATCATTATCCATCATTGAATCTACAGTCCCTTAGATCCCATGTGCCCCTTCTCACCCCAACAGCAGATCCATAGATCCTTGGATCCTGCATTAATTCATCTCTGAGAGTTGGGTAGTAGCGGTCTTACATGACATGCCCTAAGGGGAAATGGCCCTGATTTTCTTAGTGACTTGCTGTATAGATTAATCTGTTTCTGTATTTGTTTTCAAAGCTTAGCAGAAGTGGCTGGAGTGAAAAAGTTTGGAGGGGCATGTAAAATAAGCAATATCATCATGATTCAATTTTTCCATTTCCTCTTAGTATTGAACACACACAGTATAGCTGAATAGTCCTTGCATGAAGGTAGAGTGTGGATCGGGTGGAGATTTATTAACACTGTATCAACTTCAAAATGAAGCTGATACGGACTCATGTTTCCTAGATGATCATTCAACTTGCCTGATTCCTTATATTACAAACAGGGCAGCCAGTGGCATTTAATAAAAGTCCTGAAATGGAATAGCTTCGGAAAAATACTCAGATAAACCCTGCTGAGCTGCCCCTGGGCCTGCTCATCTGAGGTGATGATCAGTACTGAGTATCTGCCGTTTCCACTGAGTCAATTAATTCTGGTACCCAAGTAAAATTGGTAGAATTTTTTCAGCTAAGAGATAAGATCAGCACCACAAATATGAAAGTCAATTATGTTCACTTCAACTTTCTTTCCATTTGAAAGACCGCTTCATCAATAACATGGATACTTGAATATGTGTTTTATTTTAATAGGTAGCTTTCAAAAAAGAAAATAAGCTTAATGTCTTGAATTGAAAGGTGCATCCCAGTAAAACCAAAAATACCAGAGGCCAGATTCTCTATTGTTTTACAGACCCTTTATGCCAGCAAAAGAGTCTGTAAACCAAGAGGATAGGGCCAGCAGAGAAGTCTCTCTGTATTCAGAACATCCTGAGGGGTATAGAGATGGAATAAAGGCTGTTCACCACTCACACCTTGCAGCTATTGGTGTAGGAGGTTGTGATGCAGAGGCCCATTGGTGGTTCATTTGTCAGCAACTTATCAGGCTTGACATTCATTACATCTCACACACTGGTGGTGTGATATATATTTAAAAGGTGAAATGTGATATATTGTTTGAAACCTAACAACACACTCCTCATTAATGTCACTGAGAAATGTTTGTAACTACGCTGTAGGTAAAATTGGTTGTTGTGGGTGATTGTAAAGAGACAAAGATGACAAATGAGGTTTCATCTGTATAAAGGGGAAAGATAATATGGTGGCAGCTGCCTTGTCCAGGAAAGGGAGCTCTGACCTGCTGCCTCCAGGCCAGACAGTGGTTAACCTTCCTGCAGCTTTGTAAGCAGGAAGGTAAAAGCATCCCAGTGCCAGAAGGCAAGGGGCTTGCTGGTACCAGGTAAGGAGTTTCAGCTGGCCTGACCAAGTCAGTGTACCCTAACTCACTATAATTATAATCTGTACTTAAGAGATGTTATGTCATATGTCTTAGGAAAAAATAACTCACTGATCATTAATATTCTTGTATGATGTATGTATACATTTTGTATTAACTATATATGGTTCTATGCTGAAATTATGACTAAAGTGTGTTTAAACCAGGCATGTCAGAGGGAGTTGGTAAACAGGTCTGCCCTAGGCAAAGGAATGTGTATGCTTCTCTGACCAGTCTGGTCATCTGGCAGAGACAATGAAGGGCCATTTACATATTAAGTAAACAAAGCCATCAAGTATCAGAGGGGTAGCCGTGTTAGTCTGGATCTGTAAAAGCAGCAGAGAATCCTGTGGCACCTTGTAGACTAACAGACGTTTTGGAGCGTTAGCTTTCGTGGGTGAATACCTGCGTCTGACGAAGTGGGTATTCACCCACGAAAGCTCACGCTCCAAAATGTCTGTTAGTCTATAAGGTGCCACAGGATTCTCTGCTGCTTTTACAAAGCCATCAAGCTAACAAGTGGGGGAGGAGGCAGCTTGTCTATACCACAGCAGGGAAGATAGACTTTATCTGGACTATAAAGAGAGGGGAGTCTTACCCTCATGTGACAAGCAATTGAATGAACTGATTGTATACAGTATTACTGTATTTTAAAAATATAAAATGTGAGGTGTTTTACTAAAACCTATGACACATTGATGATTAATATTGTGAATTGTATGTATTAACACTACATAAGGAATTCATTAATATTATGCCTCACCACATGTGACCAAAAAATGGAAACTCCATTTACATTCAGATGAGCAGCCAGATGGGAAGACCACAGTAAGGGAAGAACAGCATGAGGTCATCCTGTTTCTTGAAACCAGGTCATTGAATTTTGATAGATATAAACAGAGATAGAAAGTCATTTTGACATCTGTCTGTAGACTGATACAAGAGGCTGGAGCTCATGCAAGCTGAGAAGGATGGGTCTTTCAACCAAGAAGGGAACTGAATATAGGTGAGAAATCAACCTACATATAGATCTTTCACCTGTAAATCAAGGTAAGCCAACACCTTGTACTTCTGTGGAAGATCCTGACTGAGGGAAAGTCAGCCATGGCTGGGAAGAGGGAAGATTGGTTAGAAAACAATCTTGAACAAAGCCTGCAACTGTTAGATTAAGTTTTAGACTTTTAGAGGAGTGTTTTCATTTTTATTTGCTTGTAACCATCTCTATTTTTATTTCTTTTACTTGGCATCAATTAACCTATGTCCTGTTGTTAATAAAGTTGTTTTATATTTACTATAAACCAACTCAGTGCTGTGCTTGAAGGGAAGGGTATATTTACCCCAGTTAAGTTAACAGGCTGTAATATGCTTTTGTCTCTGTATAGGAGCAAACAAACCTATTATTTCTCTGAGTGGTCCAGGAGAGGGCTGGACATTTCAGGGAACAGGGCACTGAGAAAACTCAGGACTAGGGATGTGTTGGGGTCACCATGCAAGTAGTAACCAAGGCTGGTGGAAGCCAGGGTGAGGCTGTTGTGCTGGAGTCAAGAGTTGCTCATCCAGGGAGGTACAGACATAAACACTCAGGGTGAGACCTGCTTGTCTGTTGGCTGCTGGCATCCAGGTTGTGAGCTACAGCTGCAAGGCATTTTAGGCACCTAGAGGTACAGAGTATGTGGTGTCACAACCTCTCACTGGTCTGAATTGCACCCCAGAACCTAAGAGAAGTCTATAAGAGGGCATGACTGGATCATCTCTGAGTTATGCTTTGGCTATTCCTGGCTGCCAATGGCCTCTTGTGGCTACAGGGATCAGGAATCAAGTTGCTGTCTGCAGCTGCTCTAGTTTATGCTGGAGTGTGACACAAGAACAGGGTGAAAACAATCTCCCCTCTAATCCTGTTCCTATGCTGTGCATAGCTCACCTGGAACAGAGAATCAAGCCAAAGGTGTTCCAAAGGTGAGAATAATGACAGAGTATAATGACAGGATTTAAATGTACTTAGCCAACATTGTTCTTCATCATGAATTAAGCATCAATGTCAGTCCTAAATTAGAAATTATGTGCCTTCAGTCTAGACTATGAAGAGCTAATAGACCCTTCTAATGATCTCAGACAAATGCTTGGCTCAGACTGGGACAGAATCACAGATAAATGTCTTCAGTTGTGCACTCCATTATAACTTTTCCATTCATCTTTAACCTCTTGGTGCCGGCATTCACTGCTCACATTTGATTGCAGCATGGAGTTTTGTGCTGATAAATCCTGTTTCCTGCTGTAAAGATGTTAAATCTAATTAGAAAGCAGTGGGGGCTGCCAACAACCCAAATCCATTTCAGATATTGGAACTTACACATCACTACTGGTAAACTTTTTTTATATAAAAGGTAGGAACAATTTCTTACATTTTTGAAAGTAGCTTATTATCAGCCTTTTACTGGTGAGCCTTAGTTCTATCTCACTAAATCCTTGTCTAATTATATCAAACTTTTAAGTCTCCATTCTGAATTCTAAAAAAGATGAACAATTATGAAAAAGAGATATGAAGAAAAATCAATTGAGAACATTTGCTGATCACTCTTCACACCTCCTCCCTGTGTTCTGGTTGCATCACATGGAGACAGAGAAAGTAGTGCTATGTTAGAGCAATGCCAATAAGATTTTCAAATTATTAATAAAGGCTTGCAATCTTTCCCATTGTTTTAAAATACGGATTCTATCAGCAGTTGGTCCCTATATACTGACAGATCTGTAATGATCTATTTTAGTGATTACAGCAGTAAGTTCTGCACCAGACTGAGGCATGGGCAGCTTTAGTTATATGTAGTTACCATAACTTAAGTATCCCTCCCTGTGACGAAGTGGGGAATTTTCTTGCGTTTTCCCTGTTTTTCCATTGGTTTGCATGCAGAGGGAGTGGGGCTCAGTGTCCCCGGGTGTTACTGGTTTAACGAGGTGATGGGAGAGGGAGTTTGTTGTTACAGAGGACTGGAGAGGGAACTTGGGACCCCAGCCAATGGCCTGAAGGATGGATACCCCAGTGACTGGTGACCTGATGACCTGGACACCCAGCTTAGGAGTCGCAGCCGGTTCTGGCCAGAGGGAGAACAATGGGCTGTAAAAAGAGGACCCCATGACCTAACCAGCCGGTTCCAGCCAGAAAGGGCCAGAGGACAGAAGAGAGGAGAGGAGGCCCAGGTGACCCGGTTTACAACCCTGTTTCCCTGGAGAGAAGATAATGGACAGAGGCAGAGATGGGGGCCGGTGATATCAAATGCCCAGCTGGGAAGCAGGGGGGCTCTGGGCTGAAGGGAGGGAGCAGGCAGAGCCCATCTGGATGCAGGGGCAACTGGGTTGTGCTGTGCTGAGGGAGGCCAGGCCTGAGGCCCTGGGAGTTTCGTGTGCTGTGTTCAATGCTCAATAAACCCTCCTGTTTTATGCTGGCTGAGTGTCACTCCAGTCTAGAGAACAGGGTTGTATCATCCCCTTTAGGGGGTGGAGGCCCTAGGGGTCCAGAGCGAGTGGACTCCCTGAGGGTGCCCATGGTGAGAGACAGGTGGGCTAAGGCTCAGAGAGGTGTGGCTCCAGCAGGTGGAGGGGCCTAACCCCGAGAGAGAGTGGACCCCTGAGAAGGGCTGTCTCACTGAAAGGGGCACTGCACGGGGCCAAGAGTGAGCACAATCTGTGAGTCCATGACACTCCCCCATATTTTTGGTCGATGTTCCAGATAGACAGGGCAGGTCTCCAACTATCCTAAACTTGTCAAATGGTCTCAGTTCTCAAAGGTTTGTCCTGCCTCCTGCAAGCCCAAGAATTGAAGATTCCCAAACTGTTTCTGGCATTGTGTTTTGGCTGTAGGTGATAGCTCTGTTTGGGTGCCATTTTGTGTATTGGGTGCAGGCGGTAAATTACGTGCAGCTCTTCTACTCTCTCTTTTTCAGCATTTCATCTTACCTCTTTGCTGAAACATACACCAGAATTCTAGCTTTCCAGAACTTTTCAGACAGCATTACACAGAGTTAAATCCCAGGGCTAGTGTATGTAAAGCTTTGAATGAAGGTGTTAGGATATGTCTATGTGGGGAAGTTATTCTGGAATAAGGTAGGGCTTATTCTGCAATAACTAGTCTAGTCTGTTTCTCTGTGTAGACAATCCCTTAGTAACAGCTCCATGTCAGCCTCAAAATGAGAGTACCCCCCAGTTCTTAGTAAGCAAACATTTAATACAAAACATTGTAAAAACAGGATGTGGAGTACTTATGAGTAACTTTCAAACATAAACTATTTGGAATTACACCTATCGGTGTTCTTTATTGAGACATTTATCACTTTGCTGCTCTTAGATTACATTTACACTTGGAGTTGGGGGTGTGATTCCCAGATCACATAGATGGACCTGTATTAGCTATTACTGAGATAGCATGTTAAAAATAGCAGTGTAACTGGGGTAGCATGGGTGATGCCTTGGGCTAGCAATTGGAGTACAACCCAGCAGGTCTGGGCAGGTACACACTTGGGTGGGGTAGAGCCACTGTTTACGCTACCCCAGTTTCACTTCCATTCTTACCATGCTAGCTCTGCTTGAGCTAGTGCATGTACATCTACATGAGCTGGGAATCATACTTCCCAGCTCAAATGTAGATGTATCCTTACATATACATATATTTCAATGTAACTTTTCAGCATAACATGGGCACTTCTACACTTTAGTAGGCACACACAAACACATTCCCCTCTGATGATCTATCAGAGATGATTTCTCAATCTCAATAGTGTGTCCAGAGATGTAGTATATGTCACCTGAAGTCTTCAGAGCTTAAGAAGAAAGGCATCTTTTCAGTTTCTTCCCAAACTCTTCATAACCTTATCAGCAGACAAAAGTCTGAGGTTCCTGATAGCCAGCAGCATTCCTTGACTGATCTCAGTTTCTGGTAAAAAAGGAAATCTGCAGACTGTGACCCAAAGTGGTACAGACATTGGGACCAGCATATAAAAGATCCATTCCCTGGTTCTCTTTTGGGTTTTGTCTCTCCCCCTCCCCATCCCCTGCCTGCAAGCCCAGTCAAGTCAGTTAATGATTTACAAAATCTCACCTCATTGAGCTCTGCCCCTTCTCTCTCTAACTGAGACAGAATCCCAATTTAAAGCACTTACTAGTTGTTAAATGTCATTTCTAAAGGCTCTATAGCCTCTAAGGGTGATAAACTCTGCTGTCCCAGCTCACCCTCTTGATCCATAAAACGCATCATAGTGGGCCATACATTAGTTTAACTGAGGGCTTCCATGAGATATCACTTACCTGTATCCAAAATGTACAGGTATTAGGATCCAGCTCTCACAGCAGGCACATCTCTTGGTCCTGTATTGATCAGCTGAGGAGACCACAGGGATACATTTAACTCCTGTATTTATAACCTCTTCCTCTCTGAGCTCTGATTGGCTCTGCTCTCAAATGGTGAATATGTGTGGGGCTGCAAATCTGCTTGCCCTTAATGGACATTTTCTATAGAACTTCAGAAACAGCTATTGAGCATGTCTAGTATTTGCGACACCCTACTTCTGGATGTTTCTGGGTCCTTCTTGCTGAGTTGGTCTGCCCTGCATTCTGCATGTCTGCAAATACTTAGATGATTCAAAGAAAATACATATCTCATTCCCACTGCTTCTCTCTCTTTGCTAGACTTAAAACATTCAAATGCTGCAGTATAAAGCACATGGGTTATATCTTCACATTGTGACATTGCATCACAAATGGCTGGATCCTCAGCTCAACACTCAGCCCATGCAGCTGGGCTAGGTAGTGGGCTGATCCACAGGAAGAAGGAACCTTCCTCCCACCAAGTCTGAGATAAGCTTTTGGAGTCTTCTTGGATGTCTCTTCAACTCAGTGGCTCCAGCGTGGGGCTGTGTCTTTGTGCCACAGTTCAGACTAAAAGGAACATTGTACATACACCTTGAATACATACCTACAAGGGAGCTGAAAGCATGACTACATCCACAGATCAGGAGATCGCATCCTTGTTGGGCTGCGGAGCATTGTTAAGATTGTTAACTGGACCCCTCTCCTAGCTTTCAAGTGCACAGGAGGGTAAGTTTCTCTGTTGCTGTGGAAGTGCCCTGAAAGATGCTTCTGTACCAGTGAACCCATGCAATATGGAACAAGATGTGTGGCATGTCCATGTAGAAAATGAAGAAAAATTCATCATGCCATTGAGATGGCTTAAGGTTCAGTGTGTTAACTGTTCATACAACTGAGTACCAGAAGGGTATAGGGACATTGTCACCCTAAAAAAAATTGCAAGATGAAATTGCTCCCTAAAGCAATCTTTGCTTTTTTGTTTTGTTTTTTAACTTCTGCAACACACTGGAACAACAGGAGAAAAAACATGACTTCAGAGTAAAATTGTAGCAATAAATCTATCAAAGTTACCTAAGTTATTTTGAAGCTAATTATGACTGTGTGCAAAAGCAAATGAAGTGAGAACTGAATTAATGAAGACCAGCTACCTCCCACAAGCTAATGAGGCATGCTTTATACCAATAGCTCTTCAAACTGAAAAATTAAACTACACTGCAGCCAAAAAGAAAAAGAATAGTGCTGGAAGTTTGTTAAGAACAGCATAGAAGCTAGGAGAATCTGATACTGTAGGATCTGTACTACCTGAGATTTTAATGCCTCTGGGATTTAATGGGATATCTGCTTTTCTTCAATATGCTTTTCTGAGAATTTGATTACCTTTCATTTTTTCTCCCTCCTTTGTTAGGTACTTTTAGTGCCACATGGCTAAAGAAAAAAACAAAACTCTGTGGCTGATGGCTTGTTTTACTGAAGTCTTCCTTGGATATTTTCCCATTGAAGAGAGAGCCTAGTATTTGCTGCACATTTTCAAATCTCAGGTACTGTGTCTGATTTTGTGCATTCAGACATTCAGCTGATTTTGCAGCCGTTAATTCCATCCCTCCTAGTGTGACATGTCAGGGTTATTTTCAGCTGGCTCTCCGTTGTCCATTCCACATGCTCTCTTTCTCACTCTCCATTAACCTTTATTTTCCCCCTTTTGTAATCTTTTACTTGCATTTTATCTGTCTGTTTCACTCTTTTACTTTCATAAATCAAAATCCCTATCTTACAGTTAGTGAGCCTAGTTGGTTTTCCCTATCACTGTACATTCACAGCCATGTTTTTCTCCTATATAAAAGCCCTCTTTGTGTCTTACTAAGGGGGTTACAAATTAAATTTTGCTTGTTTAATGGAAATATCGAGTCTGTTTGTTAGGAATTTATAAATTAAGGGGATGTCATTTCATTATCTGTTGTTTAGCTCAAAAAGCTGTTTCTTCATAACATTGTATTAGCATTGCAAAATGTAATTTCAAAAGCGATACCAATATTACATAATCTCACTTTGGCATTGTAACAATTTAAACTTGGAATACTTCCTGGAAACATAATGTCAACAAGGAAGTGCACAGTAATATTTTTTGACCACATGGTGCCTAGAAAGATGCTTGAGCTGCCAAAATCCTTTCATTTTGTACATGTTTAGTAGCTATTTGAGATTTGCTTAGTAAAGACTTTCTTAGCAACAAGAATTTTACTCCACCTCTCATAATCAACTACACAAATTATAACTCAAGGTGCCATGATATTGGTTATTTTACCACTTTCACCCAATAGCTGCTGGAAATGAGGAAAAGCCAATGGGCAAAATACTCTTGTCAGCACCTTGTGTGGGCAAAGCCCCATTGGTGTGTTGATCTCTGAATATGGATAGGACAGTAGATATCACCTTGAATCCCTATCTATCAAGCATTTAGGGCTGTGAAGGGGTGGGGTTGGGGAGGAGAGGGATTTGAAGTTCTTCTCATCACAAAGATAGGGTCAATGAAAAACCAACAATTAGTTCTATGTCTGAGCCTAGACTTGGTATATGGTGCTGATATAATGCACTATGTTTTGGCTGCTGATGCAAACAGATCTCTTTTCTTAGTTTCCTAGGTTTTCCTCTACATTTGGGCTTTCACATGATGACTTCTCATTACAACAGACCTACAGCAAGGTTGGTTGGAGACCCTCCCTCTCCTGCCATTATTTTATTTATTGGTGATATGAACAGCCACAGATATTATGAGTAGGTCTGGTTATGGCTTGGTTGAGGAATTGCCTATTATAGGAGAAAGCAAGATAGGCAAAGATAGTCTTGCAGGCTGGAGTGGATTGCTGCTGCCGTTTGTAGCTATAAAGCAGAGGCAACACTAGGCTTATGTGCCTATGAAAGGCTGGATGGGGTTGCCTCTTCAGTTGCCTCTTCAACTGTAAATTGTTATATGTTTGTTAACATAATAGTAGCCAAGCATGCTAGTGTATCAGAAAGCAGTACTTACAGCCAGGCTTCCAATGACACCTTGGGCATGTATCTGGGTATGTGGTATACCTGTGCATCCTGAGCAGAATGTATGTGGACAGTTTAGAGCTTTAATACAAATGTGATTTTGTACATTCCTTGTGATTCATTCCTCCAGATTCTGTTCAGTAGAGGTTCTGGACAGTTGTTTGCCTTGGCCTCTTAATTTTAGTATTTATATGTATTAGGATACATATAACCATCCATCCCTCTAAGGGCTCTTTATCAATATAAGTGGTTGCATATCAGGTATTCTGGAATGAATATCTTTTGTGCTTGAACAGGCATTCAGCAAAGAAGGCTCTTGAAATAGGGGTGCATTGGGGTAAAACCTAAAGATATGTTTATTGGTTCAGATAAAGTAAGAATTGCCCCCTCCTGCTTTAAACCTTCACTCAAAACTCTATGCAAACCTGATTCAGATCTGAAATAGCTCAGTTAATTTGTTTTACACATTATTTTAATTGTTTCCATTCTCCTGCATGTCTGTGTCCACCATCAGCTATTCTTGTGATATTGGTCACCCAATCAAAACCACAAAGTGTTTACTTACATGGGAAAGCTTGGTCAGCATTTCACCTAGTTTTGCAGTTCCAAACTTTTTGGATACTCTGAATAAGCATCTAAATTGGCATCAAACGAAGAGGGTATTCACCCATGAAAGCTCATGTTCCAATACATCTGTTAGTCTGTAAGGTGTCACAGGACTCTTTGCTGCTTCATCTAAATTTGGAACAGCTGATCTGAAATGAACAACCTTTTGGAATTATTTCACTGACAAATAATGCCTATTTTTGGCCTGACCATGTTTCCTTTAGTGATCCAGGAGTTAAAAACTATCTGGGTGAACGAGGACTTGAAGAAACATTTCTGCTTTGCAGGTGAGTTGAACCTTCATTTCTGTCACTTCTCCAGACACACAAACTGGATTAAAGTGGAGGATTTTATTAATGTTACATTTCTTTTGATTTATATCAACAAAAGTTTTGCCCCAAATGTTTGATTTTTTTTGTAATTGTCACAATTTAGGCTCTCCCACCAAAGGAAAAAACAAACACTGAGTTGTGAATTACTTGGAATACATCACTGAAAGTTATGGGAATAGTTTAAGTACAAAAATAGTTACCTATGCAGTTCTGGTCTGTTTCAATTTTATCCTTTCAAAAACATTCTATGCCCTTAAAGAATTAAGGTCTTCTTGAGACATCAATGTAAAGATTTAATTCATCCATTAAAAGGTGTGCAAATGACTGTACTGTTTGTGTTCCAGATGTTTGTGAGAGATGAATGCTTGTAATTGAATCATGTCGTTGCATGGGCCATGATTACATTACTTCTGCTGAATCCATGCATAATGACATTACTTTCAATATAGTGCACAACTAACATTTCTTTCACCCCCCATTTCATCCCCTTTGGAATATTTCATACCAGGCTACAATGACATATATTGTGAAGAAAAAGCTACAGCTGGCTAATCTCTCTGGCCTTTCTGCAGCAGCTTTGCTGGTTTTGCCTCTGACTCCAAAATAGGTCTGTATTAGCCTGGATGAAATAAAGTATATTTATTTCTTTTCATGTTCAAGTTGTTCATGCTGTCAGTTTGAGAGATTTCTCTTTTGGTAACCTTAGCTCAGCAGAAAGACATTGACCTAATCTATTATCTCTAGTGCTGAGAAAATCAATGCTGGATTAAGACAACCTGATTGAGAGAAAAAGGAATGGCTATACACAAATGACTGTGAAATTAATTAAAGTGAGGCTGTATGTCCCTCCATAATAGGGATGGTTCTGGCTGTGCAATTTCTTACCAAATTCTTAAGACTCAAATCCTACAGTATAAATGCACATGCAGAACTTCAAAATGAATTTAAAAGTCAACATGACACTTTCAGATGCATGGTTTTTCATAAGAAAGAGCAAAACAATGATTTTTAATAGTCAGTACAGAGTAGTCTTCAAATTATGCCTGAATAATGTACATATTTACTTACTATAAGAATGATCTTATTCTGCTTTCTCGGCACTGACTGCAAAGTTATTGTATATGGGTGTACAACGTGTGTTTGTGTATCTGTGTGTGCATGTATATATATAATATATCTATTAATATATATTTTAAAATTCAATAAGATCTTTCCTGAACTCTTCCCCTAGATGACAAATAGTTTGAAAATATTCTGTCACCATGATGGATAAGTGTGATCTAACATATTCAGTCACTAGGATCTGTTTCATTTTCCCATCTGCTTTAAATGTCTTTTACAGTATTTCAAAACTAGGGTCTTGTAAACACTGGAATTTCAGTTGCCAGTTTGACTTTGAATGTAGACAGGATTTATACTTTTTAAAAACTATTTTTGATCATCTAACTGATTGACAGTTGTCCCTCCTCCTCTAAGAAGGAAGAGTTCCCTTATTTCTCTCCTCTTTGGGCATTTGGTCCTATACTTCTGCTCCAGGGAAAGAAGTAATAATGAGCTCAAGGATCGCTCTGAAAATATTTCAAGTGATTAGGGCTCTCCCTACCCTCAGAAAGGCTGGGCTTGCTGTCTCTCAGTGGGCTTTGGGGTCTCTCAAAGAGTGGGCTGGAATTTGAAAATAGACTTTCTAGAAGTCAGATGTCCTGGACTGGCCTACCCAGATCAGGAGAGGCTATAGCTCTATCTGTTTCTATCACACACAGTTCATATGGGCCAAACAGCTGGGAACCCCTGAGAGGCCTCCTCTGAAGCTGACTGCCAGAGGTGGGAGGGGAATGAGAGAAGGACTAGTGGATGGAGCCCCTTACTGCACTTGGTATCTGCACAATCTATGTTGTGTCTGAAGCCTAGGTGTGTTCCAAGAGCAGGAATAGAGGGAGGAGGAATTGGTTGAGCTCTGTTGTCTATTGTGGGCACTGAGGACTTAGGTGTGACATTTCATTATTGCCGCTTTTCTGCCATCGCTCCTGTCATGGAGGATGAGGGCGAGGGGCCAATTACCACTGAAACTGTTTTTTCCAATCCTGCCTTCCTCCACTTCTGCTCAGAGTAGGGGGTCCAAGGACCCCTGCCTAGACTTTGCTGTTGAGATGATGGCCTGTATCTTGCCCATTAAAGCTGACCCATCCAATCCTGGCACCTCAGAGAGGGCAGCAGAGCTGAGGGGAAAAAACTCCCAAAGAGGCAACTGTAACCTTTGGATACAGCTGATACTTAGATGGTCACATTTTTGAGTCAAAGTGTTAGTCAGAAATTTGAAATAGGGTTTGTTGTGTTAATTTTGATGTAATAAGTGGACCCAGAGAGTCAAAAGTATTAATATGACCCTGTTACTGCACACCATTAAACAGCTAATGACAGTTCAGGGATTTGATTACAGAGACCTTGGCCTGCTTAGTTCCATGGCAAACATGTTAGAAAAGTCATGTCAGAATTTGGACGTTCGTTGAGTAGGCTATACAAATGAAGAAGAATGCAAAATAAAACAGTTTGAAATGGAAACTGAGTGGTTGTACAAAAGTTTCTCTTTTGAGAGGAAGGATATTGGTTAGAGTCTCTTGTTTTATCATACAGTCCTTAGTGGGGAAGAAAGGCTCAGTTCTTTTGTTGGATCTTTAACTCAGCTGTGAGTTTTATGGTTACTCTTGCTTTTGACAAAACCAACAGACACTAAAGATGGGAGAGAGATGCACTAGTAAAAGGTGGAGGAAATGTGGCTTTTTGTTGAAGTTTTCAGGACTTGAGGTGGCTGGTCAGTTACAGACAGAAACTCTAGGCTGGTAGGTTGACCTCAAGAACTCTTGCTCTGGATCCTGGGCTTGTTTCACTCATATGGAATGTCATCTGGCTAGTCTTGGAAGGTCCATCTGTCTCACCAGAGCTGGGTGGGTGGTCTCTTTTCATTCTGCTGGTGCCATGAGTTAGTTACTGTGTTACTGTGGGGTTTGGGACTGTGATTGCCTGATTGCTTGTGTGTCTTGGGCCTGTTTGCACCATTGTTCCCTGCTGACCTTTGATCAGCCTCAACCAGCCTTGTGATCAGCCCTTCCCCTGTGGGCTTAACGAGGGGCAAGAGCTGACCTAGGCTAAAGAAGGCTTTAAAAGCCAGAGGCAAGTGCCAAGGGAGCTTGCGAACAGGGACAGCCAACAGGGGATTTGTGAGGAGGAGTTGGTGCAGCCCTGTGAAGGACCCTAGCTGAAGAAGCCAGAGACAGAGCGAAGCTTGTGGTAAGGGAATTACTAATTACTAATTACTAACTGTGTGTGTTTGTGTCTTTCCTAGAGGGGAGTTAGTTACTGTGTTACTGTGGGGTTTGGGACTGTGTTCCTGATTGCTTGTGTGTCTTGGGCCTGTTTGCACCATTGTTCCCTGCTGACCTTTGATCAGCCTCAACCAGCCTTGTGATCAGCCCTTCCCCTGTGGGCTTAACGAGGGGCAAGAGCTGACCTAGGCTAAAGAAGGCTTTAAAAGCAGAGGCCAATGCGACCAGAGGGAGCTTGCGAACAGGGGAGTTTGTGAGGGAAGGAGTTGGTGCAGCCCTGTGAAGGACCCTAGCTGAAGAAGCCAGAGACAGAGCGAAGCTTGTGGTAAGGGAATTACTAATTAATATTACTAACTGTGTGTGTTTGTGTCTTTCCTAGAGGGGAGTTTAGTTACTGTGGTTACGTGGGGTTTGGGACTGTGATTGCCTGACTGCTTGTGTGTCTTGGGCCTGTTTGCACCATTGTTCCTGCTGACCTTTGATCAGCTCAACCAGCCTGTGATCAGCCTTCCCCTGTGGGCTTAACGAGGGGAAGAGCTGACCTAGGCTAAAGAAGGCTTAAAAGCCAGAGGCCAAGTTGACCAGAGGGAGCTTGCGACCAGGGGACAGCCAACAGGGGAGTTTGTGAGGGAGTTAGGGAAGGAGTTGGGGAAGCCGCTATGGTGAAGAGGAGGCACGCTGCTTGTGCTAGCACCCCCTTCTGTCTCCTCCACAAGTGCCTGTATCCAGACAAGACATTCCTGTCCGTGAATGTCTCTACCCAGATCCTGGTGTGGACTTGCAGGGACTGTGGCCTGCACTTCCCACTTGTTCACCATCGGGCTGGGGGGGGGATCAATGTGACAGGTGTCGCTGGTGTTCTCTCAGGAGGCAGGGGGAGAGTTACGGGAGGAGGTGTCTAGGCTCAGGAGTATCCATGCCCTGGAGAAGTATCTTGATAGTGTCCACGATGAAGACGTGCAGGCTGAGGATTCTCTCCAGTGCAGAGGGCTCCTGCTACACCACCAGAGAAGGATGAGATGGCTCTTGCACAGGGAGGACACTGGCAGCTGGTTGCTTCTCTCAGCCGTCAGTGTTTTCCACCCTGCTCCCATCACACCCTCCGTTCTGGTGAAGAATCGTTAGTGGCACTGGAGATGAGGAGGAGGAGGAGGAAGTGAAGCCATGCAACCCCTGAGGCTGAGAGATCCCATCTACCACACCCAGGAGGAAAGCAGGGTTGTGGTGATTGGAGACTTGATGCTGAGGGGACGGAAGCACCTATCTGTTTGCCCTGACAGGTCCTCTCGGAGGTATGCTGCCTGCCGGGGGCCGCGTATTCGAGACATTACGGAGGGATTGTCAAGAATCATCCGCCCGCACCTGACTACTACCCATGAACTCATCCATGTGGGAACCAATGAATACTGCGAGAGGTGATCTTCAGCAGATCCAAGGTGACTACAGGGTTCTGGGAGCACGGGTGAAGGAGTTCGGTGCTCAGGTGGTGTTCTCCTCGATTCTTCCGGTCAAGGGTAGGGGCTAGGCAGAGACAGATGCATCCTAGAGTGAATGCCTGGTTGCGGAGATGGTGTCAATCAGGAGGCTTTGGCTTCCTCGACCACGGACTACTGTCCAGGAAGGAGGACTCCTGGCGGAGATTGGACTCCACCTGTCAAGGAAGGGGAAGAGCATTTTTGGACGTCGACTTTGCTAACTAGGTGAGGAGGGCTTTAAACTAGGTTCGATGGGGGAAGGGTGACCAAAGCCCAAAGGTAAGTCTCAAAGAGGGAAACCTGAGGAAGGGATGGAACTTGGAGAATGCGGGGTTTGTAATGGCAGGGAGAAAGGAGAAAGTAATTGGAACTGGAAGGTGGGGAATCAATCATTGCTTAAGTGTCCTAATGAAGCCCTTATATCTGAGGTGTGTAGGAAAAGGGAACACCAGGGAGAATTCAAGGAGGAGGATGCAACAGGGGAACATAAGCAGCAGAAGAAAGTAGGGACGAGCAGTTGGCTGAATTTTTTAAAGTGCCTGTAACAATGCGAGGAAGCCTGGGAAAAACAAGAAGGAAGAATTAGTAGCGGCACTTAGAGCAGGGAATTAATGTAATGGCATAACTGAGACATGGTGGGATAGCTCGCATACCTGGAGCACTGCACATGGATGGGTATATAAGCTGTTTCAGGAGATAGGTCAGGGAGCGAAGAGGGGGAGGAGTAGCGCGTATGTAAATCGTGAGCTTGTGAATGCTCAGATGGCTCCTACAAATAAACTGGAAATGAGCCAGTTGAAAGTCTTTGGTTAAATTTAGAGGGGCATGTCACAAGGGGGATGTTATGGTGGGTGTCTGCTAACAGACCACCAAACCAGAAAGAAGAGGTGATGAGGCTTTTACAGAAACTAGCAGAAGTCTGTAGATCAACAGGCCCTGGTTCCACTCGGGAGACTAAATTATCATGATATCAAGCGGGAGAGAAATACAGCAGTGCACCAGGCAATCCAGGAAGTTTTTGGAGATCGCTGAGGACACTTCCTGGTACAAATCGTGAGGATTCGGAACCAACGAGGGGCCTTTGCCCTCCGACCTCCTGCTACACAAACAGAGAAAGAGTTGATCGGGGAAGTAAGGGGTAGACGGCAACCTGGGCAGCAGTGATCATGACATGGTAGAGTTCAGAACCCTGGTCAAAGGAAGGAAGGAGAGAAGCAGAACGCAACCTGGATTTCAGAAAAGCAGATTTTAGCTCCCTTAGAGAAATGATGGGGCAGGATTCCCTGGGAAGCCTGAACTGAAGGGGATGGTGTCCAGGAGAGTTGGCATTTTTTAAAGAAACCATGCTAAGTTAGCACAGGAAAATACATAGCCGATGTGCAGAAAGAACAGCAAGCGTAGAAAGTGCCAGCATGGCTTAACGGGAACGCAAGTGGTGAGCTGAAGCAAACGAAAGTGTATAGCTTACAAAAAATGGAAAGCTTGGACAGATGACTGGGGAGGCATATAATGTATTTGTGCTCGGGCCTGCAGGGATAGAATCAGAAAGGCCAAAGGGCAATTGAGTTGAAACTAGCAAGGGATGTGAAGGATAAAAATGACTAGGAAAAGAGGGGTTTTACAATATGTATGATGCAACAAGAAGAAGACTAGGTGGTGGTAGGTCCTTACTCATGAGGCAGGTATCCTAGTGGTGGAAGATATGGAAAAGGCTGAAGTATCAATTCTCTTCACTTCAGTCTTTAACGGGCAGGATCGACTCCCCAGACTACTACACTGGGGAACGCAGAGAGGAGAGGAGGAGAGCAGCCCACTGTGATAGAGGATCAGGTTTAGGGACTACTTAAAGATGTTAGAGCGTGCACAAGTCTATGGGACTGGACGAACTGCATCCGAGGGTGCTGAGGGAGTTACTGATGTGATTGCAGAGCCGTTGACCATTATCTTTGGAAATATTCATGGCGAACAGGAGAGTGTCCCAGAGGACTGGAAGAAAGCAAATATATAGTACCTATCTTTAAGAAAGGGAAAAAGGAGGATCCAGGGAACTACAGACCAATCAGTCTCACCTCAATCCCTGGAATCATGGAGCAGGTGCTGAAGGAATCCATCCTGAACACTTAGAGGAAAACAGGTGACAGGTTATAGCATCAGCATGGATTCACCAAGGGTAAATCATGCCTGACCAACCTGATTGCTTTCTACGTGAGATGACTGGACTTGTGGATGGGGGCAAGCGTGGATGTTGTATACCTTGACTTAGTAAGGCTTTTGACACGGTTTCCCACAGCACTTCTCATCAGCAAACTAAGGAAGTATAGGTTGGAGGAATGAACTGTGAAGTGGAATAGAAATTGGTTGAATCAACGGGCCTCTAGCGGGTAGGTATCAATGGCACACTCTCTAGTTGGCAACCAGTAACAAGTGGTGTGCCCCAGGGGTCTGTCTTAGGGCCCGTTCTATCAATGTCTTCATTAATGATCTGGATGATGGATAGCTTGCCACATTAAGTAAATTTGCAGATGACACCAAGTTGGGGGGAGTGGTGGACACGCTGGAGGGCAGGGATAGGGATTCAGGGAGACTTAGACAAATTGAGAAGTTGGGCCACAAGAAACCTCATGAAGTTCAATCAAGGACAAGTGCAAAGTCCTGCACTTAGGACAGGAAAACCCATGCACTGCTACACGGCTGGGGACTGTTTGGCTAGTAGCAGTGCCGAAGAAAAGGATCTTGGGGTTACGGTGAGATAAGTTGAACCATGAGCCTACAGTGTGCTCTTGTAGCAAAAGGCTAATAGACACTGGGCTGTATTAGTAGGAGTGTTGCCAGCAGATCAAGGGATGTGATTATTCCCCTCTATTACGACTGGTGAGGCCGCATCTGGAGTATTGTGTCCAGTTTTGGGCACCACACTACAAAAAGGACGTGGAACAATTGGAGAGAGTCCAGCGGAGGGCAAACAAAATGATTGGAGGACTGGAGCAATGACTTATGAAGAGAGACTGAAGGAACTGGGCTTATTTAGCCTGCAGAAGAGAAGACTAAGGGGGATTTGATAGCAACCTTCAACTACTTGAAGGAATGCTCCAAGGAGGAGGGAGCTAGGCTGTTCTCCAGTGGTGACGGAGGACAGAACAAGGAGCAATGGTTGAAGTTGCAGCTGCGGAAGTCGAGGCTGGATATTAGAAAAAACTTTCTGAATAAGGAAGAGTGGTGAAGTATTGGAATGGGTTACCTAGGGAGGTGATAGAATCTCCATCTTTAGAGCTATTTAAAGTCCGGCTAGACCGCACCCTGGCTGGGATTATTTAGGGAAAATGGTCCTGCCTTTAGCAGGGGGTTGGACTAGATGACCTCGTGAGGTCCCTTCCAACCTTTTGATTCTATGATTCTATGATTCTATGTGATGCAGTTTTTCTCTGATCAGATTGAAAAATGAGAAAGATAGAAGGAAGATAGTGCGGGATGGAAAGGAACACACAAGGAAAGGGAAGACAAGCAAGATCCCATATTTTATAAACCTGGGTTTCTTGCTGATTCAGTGATAATGGCAATATATTCTCACTAGTGTTTTATGGTCTGGGTATCTCCAGTGATCCTCAAGTATTGTTTTCCTTAGATCTAAGGGCCTCAGCTTCAAAAGGCAGAAAGGCATCCACAGTACCTGTTTTAATATGGTGTAAATGGAAAATTTCTGAGAACTTCTTATTCCTCTGTCACATGTCAGAGCCCATTCCATAAGAATATTTCCAATCTAATGGGCAGAGAAGTCACATGTCTCTGTAGGCCATTTACAAGGAGGTCACATGGCCATTCATAAATAAATTCACCAAAATCTACAAATTGGCAATCCAATCACAATTTTTGGGAGAGGTTTTTTTCCATATTATAGTGCCCCAGTAAAGAGAAGAGGAAGTGGCTGTGTATATGGTTTATCTCATCTTTGGATTCTCGTAGTTAAAAGACATTCCTGGAATTTCACTGTTGTGAAATGGCTTGTCATAAATCCGTGGATCTTTGCACAATGAAAGCTAGGAATATTTATCTGAACTTACCTCAATATTTCCTTTCTTGAAGTGACAAGGTCCACAGATGCAGCCACATGCAGCCAGTGAAAACTAAACATCCAAAACTTTGTGATTTCATTGGGGAAAATTATCTTCATGTTCAGCAGGAGGAAAGACTGTTTGTTTTTCAAAGTATAGTTAATACAATCTCTAAACTGTGAAAGTAGGATGGAATTATATTGGCTATGAAAGTTGTCTCTTCTTTCAGGAACCTCAGGGAGTGGGGAATTCCCCAGCTGCCAATGATTAAATGTACTGGTTCTGTTCCCAAGCAGTAGTGTCCCCGTAACAGACCACTAGACCTTATTATTTGAACAAAAAAAATTTCAGGTGAGTTCATAGTGTTTCCCATGTTTACTTTGGTTGAACAGCATTTAAAGTAATATTTATTCTTGCTTGGATTTTCACCTTAATATATTTGTGGTTCTCTAATTTTGGAAGGCCAGCTCCCTGAAGAAAGCTCAATATTGATAGCTATTGTAAAATTTATCTATATCTTGTGTCTCAAAAGAACTCACACTGGTGTAAATTTGGAGTTACCCCACTGAAATTGAGAGCAAAGTCTGAGTTCTATACTTTTTTTTTTTATTTGTTTACATTTATTGCAGTATTTTTAGACTTTTGGTAACTGAACTGTCTCATTTCCAAGGTCAATCACTTTAAAACTTTCACTTTCAAACTAGTTTGGGGCAGTGGCTCCAGGGGCTTGAAACACCTAGGTTCCAGAGTGGCGTCTGTCAATTTCTTGGCGCCTTTTTAATTTTTATTCACCCGGCAACACTCCGGGTCTTCGGTAGCACTTCGGCGGTGGGCCCTCACTCGCTCCGGGTGTCTTCGACAGCACTGAAGGACCCACCAGCAAAATGCCGCCGAAGACCCACGGAGCAAGTCAAGGTCCCACCGCCAGGGTGAGTAAAAGCACTGCCCCATCAGTAAAAGCATCGCAGAGGGTGGTGCCTTTTTTTTTTTTGATCGCTCCCCCTGTTCCCTCCACCTGGCTACACCACTTGGCAGAGGTTTGGATTCCCCCTCACTGCAGTCCTAGTCGCCACGAGGGGTTGCTCACTGAGTCACAAGGATTCAGTAGTTGCATTGGTGGTTGGTGCCTTTTAGGGCTGCAATTTATTTATTTATAAAAAAGTATGTTAATACAAGTAGTATATATCTGATTATATCTGTTCTCCAGCACTTGGTACATCACTTGTGTATTTAGGCCCCAGTCCTCTAAGCCCTTACACATATAAGTAATTTCATACACATAAGGACCCCCCATGGAGCTCAGATATCCAAGCTTAGCTCTGAAAGCCAGAACCTCCTGAGTGTCAGGAATCAGGGCCTGCAGCAGAAGCAGTCTCCAGATAACCTAATGAGTACATCTGGACTGTAGTAGGCTGCCTGATTGGCTATGCCACCTGATTGGTTGAAAAAACAGCAGACTGACTCTTAAGCCCAGCAGCAGCAGTTCATTCACTGCTCAAAGGTTTTACCCACAGTTGTGATCACTTCTGCTCCTGCCTTGTTCCCAGTCTTCCTCCTGCCTTGGACCAGCCTCGACTCTGTCTTGCCTCACTCCAGGTAACCTGGCTCCAGTGCATGACATCTGACTTTGGATCCAACCTGTGACTCTGGCATCTGCCATATGATTCCAGTTCTGACCCTGAATTCCAGCTTCTGACCCTTGACTCTGGCCTCTGGTTCTCATCCTAGGCTCTGACTCTTGATTCTGCCTGTAACCCTTGGCACTGGCACCTGGCATCTGACTCCCGCTCTGATCCTGGGATCCAATTCCTGACTACTACCTCCTGCTCTGACCATTGGGCAGGACTTTTGCTCCAACCACTAGGCACAACTGCCCATGTCCTAGTCATGTGACACCTTGAGCAGTCCCAACACAAACAACAAAGGAACTAGAGCTGATAGGATGTGCATGGATTCTACAAAGGCCAGTATCTCTATGATAGAAATAGTAGGATCCCTACAGCCCCAGCATGTGCAAGCTGCACACTTTCAGCTCTGAGCCCCACTCCCTGGGAGAAGATGCTCCTCCTGCCTGACAAGTTAAATGACAATGATGACAATTTTTGTGGGTTCTTAAATCAGTGTTGGCTCCTATGTCTGCTACACTCATACTAGTGGTAGGCAGAACTGCAAGGTCTCAATGTGTGGATGAGATGGTGGTGTAAGGAAGGGGGATTTAAATTGATTAGGAACTGGGGAAACTTTTGGTGAAGGAATGGCCTATACAGGAGTGATGAGCTCCACCTAAACCAAAATAGAACGAGACAGCCAGCATATAAATTTGAAAAGGCTGTAGAGAGGATGTTTTGAGAGAAAGCCGACAGGTGCAGAGGAGCACACAGTATATGTGGAGATATCCCTTAGGGATGAATTTATTAAAGGGATAACTCTATACCCTACTAAGGAGGATAGGAAAGAAGTTGGTAAAGTACAGGTGGGAGCTAATGAGGAATAGTCAAATGAAACAGAGTTCCATTAAAATATAACACGTGAAGGCAAGCAACTGAATATTGATATAGTGTACAAGTGCTTATATACAAATGTTAGAAGTCTAAATACTAAGATGGGTAAGCATGGCATTAAATGAGGATATTGATAAAATAGGCATCATGGAAAGTTGGTGGAATAAAGATAATCAATAGGACATTGTAATACGAGGGTATAAAATGTATAGGAATGACAGAGTATGTCACACCTGTGGGGTTACTTTATATGATAAAGAAAACATAGAGTCAAAGTAAAAACATTACATGAAATCAACTGTACCACAGCATCTCTATGGATAGAAAATCCATGCTTGAATAAAAAGAATATAGCACAAGGAATTATACTACTGACCACCTGACCAGGATGGTGACAGTGACAGTGATTTTGAAATGATAAGGGAGGTTACAGAGGCTACAAAATCAGAAAGTGCAATAATAATGGGTGATTTCAACTACCCCATATTGACCTGTCACCTCAGGATGGGATGCAGAGGTAAAATTCTAGACACCATAAATGACTGCTTTTTGGAGCAGCTAGTCCTGGAACCCACAAGGGGATTTAGTCCTAAATGGAGCTCAGGAGTTGGTTCAAGAGGTGAATATAGCTGCACCACTTGGTAATAGTGACCATCATGTAAGTAAATTTAACATCTTTCTGGGGGGGATAATACAACCGCCCCCCCACCACAGTAACATTTAATTTTAAAAAGGGGAACTATACAGGAATGAGCACGCTTGTTAGAGGAAAATTAAAAGGAGTAGTCACAAGGGTTAAATGCCTGTAAGTAGCCTGGGGACTATTTAAAAACGCCATAAGAGAAGCTCAGACTAAATGTATACTCCAAATCAGAACAGACAATAATGAGACCCAAAGAATGCCACCAAGGCTAAACAGCAGAATAATGGAGGCAAAAAGGCATCCTTTAAAATTTAGAAGTCATATTCTAGTGAGGATAATAGGAAGTTGCACAAACTCTGGCAGGTTAACTATAAAAAGCATAATAAGGCATGCCAAGAAAGCATTTGAGAAGCAACTTGCTGAAGTCAAAAAAACTAACAGTGAGAATTTTAAAAGATGTACATCAGAAGCAGGAAGTCTGCCAAAGAAGCAGTTGGGTCACTAGGCGCCCAAGTTGTTAAAGGAGCACTTGAGGAAGACAAGGCCATTGCAGAGAAACTGAATGAATTCTTCAGACCTATCTTTTTTGGGTGACAGCTTTGAAGTACTGTCCCACATCGATGTGCCATTATAAGAGGTTTCAGAATAAATTAATAAATTAAATAGTAATAAGTGACCAGAACCACATGACGTTCACCCGAGAGTTCTGAAGGAACTTAAATATGAAATTGCAGAACTACTAACTGTAGTATGTAATCTAGCTCTGAAACAAGCCTCTGTCCCAGATGACTGGAAGGTAACTAATGCAATGTTGATTTTTTAAAAAGGCTCCAGAGGCGATCCTTGCAATTACAGGTTGGTGAGTCTAACTTCAGTACCAAGCAAACTGGTAAAAACTAGATTAGAATACAGAGTAATCAGACACATAAAATGTATTAAAGGATACTTCAGCTTGGTTGCACCCATAATGGCACTCCTGCAAAAGGGAGCCTGGTTCACCTGGTCCATGGAGGCTCAGTCAGCCTTTGACTGACTGAAGAGGACATTTATCTCAGCACCTCTCCTGATGCATCCATATCTTACTAAACCATTTTCAGTTAAGGCCAACACTTGGAACTTTGCCATAGGTACAGCCAACTCTGTCCCATGTCTTTTATTCTTGGAAGCTAACCAGCAGGAAAGATATGGTCATATTTGGGACAAAGAGCTACTGGCTATTTAGGTGGCTTTCAAGGATCCTGGTTCCTATCCCAGCCTTGATGGACCACAAGAACCTCGAGTATATACAGACTGCTAGACACCTTAACCAATGCCAGATCCATTCATCTCTCTTTTTTGCTTGCTTTGACTTTCTTGTAGCCTCTCACCTGGGTCAAGAAATGGGAAGGCAGATGTCCTATCCCACAAAGATGAATATCTCAAACCTAGAGAAGAGCCCTGTGCCATCATGCTCAATATGTCCAGCTTTGTCAACAGGATGATTGACAGAAGACTGACATCCTCCATCTGCTTTCTTCCTGCTCCCTGATGATCTGTTCATAACTCAGATGCACCAGACCCTGAACAATGCGGGTACCTGACTTGATTCTAAGTTCCAAGTACAAAATGACCTTCTCTATCAGAAGGGTTGTATTTATGTGCTGGAAAGTAGGCTTCAGATATTGAAACTATGCCATGATTTGCTGCTTGTGGACTATTTTGGCCTGGCTGGTCTCTGGGAGCTTCTGGTGGCCAGTCCTATGAGTTTACATCAAGAATTATATAAAGTCCTGTGACTTTTGATCCCATACCTAGAACCCATAATCAAGACCCCCAGGTCTCCTCTATCCTCTACCCATGCCTCTGTAGCCTTGGTCTATTATATTAATGGACTTTATTGTAGAATTGCCATGCTCCCAGGGACACTTGGTAATTCTGGTTGTCGTCAACCTCTTAACAAATATGGCATACTTCATCCCATGCGGTACTGTTCCTACTGCACAGGAGATGGCTTGGCTCTTCACAGAAAATGTCCTCTGCTACCACATGTTACCAAGGGGCACTCTGTTGAACAGGGGTTTCCAGTTCATCTCCTAGATGAAATTCTCAGCCTCCTTGGGATCAAGTCCCTCACCTTGTCTTCTTATCAGATAAAGATTAATGGGCAAACAGAGATGATCTATCAAACGTTGGAGCAGTACCTTTGCTGCTTTTTGAATTACCACCAGGCACTACTGGCTTCACCTGCTGTGCTATGCCAAATTTGCATATAATAGTTAAATCCATGCCTTGATCCAACATAGCCCATTCTTTTGGAAACTATGATTTTCATCCCCACGTCCACCCAGACTTGCTCATTAATTTTCCAGTATTGGCCAACATGGAGTCAGCCTACACGAGAACCCATAACCAAAGCGTCGTGCTCCTTAATGTTCTGATGATGAAGTCTGAAGCCAGTGTACGAGAAAGATGATTCTTTACTCAAGTAAAACACCGTGCCTGTTACTGCATGTCTAATTAGAAGGGAGGGCTGCTAAAAACAAAACTGAAACCTCTCAAGGTAAATATATCAACTTCTTAGAGCTACTAAGGTGAGAAAGAGAGCTGAGTCACATGATCATAGCATCTTCCCTTCTCAAGGAATGACAGTCAGCAATGACATGAACCACAACAAACAGCCAGTAACAGTACAGAGAAGCTCCGCCAACTAACAATTTTCAATGTCTTTTCAGTGCCCTACAACATCTTGCAGATCTGTGAGACATAACATTAGTATCTGCATTGTTTTGTTTCTTCTGTATCCTCCTCCTGTTCAGACACAGAATTGAACATTGTCTCCTTGTCCTCCTTTTCTTCTGTGGTGCACTGAAATGCTTCTATTCTATTTGTAAATCAGACCTTTATTAGTAACAACTTCATGTGACTTAGGAGCTACCTCATAAGAGGCCACTGCTATTTGCATCCATGTTTTACCATCACATAAACATATCCTCTCATGTGTAGCAAAGGCTCTAGTTCCCATGACCCTTCATCATAATAATGTTTCTGTTTCTGTTTGTTATTTACCCTTTAAATCAGTGGCTTTCAACCTTTCCAGATTACTGTACCCCTTTCAGGAGTCTGATTTGTCTTTTGTACCCCCAAGTTATATCTCACTTAAAAACTACTTGCTTACAAAATCTGACATAAATATACAAAAACCGTCACAGCACACTATTGCAGAAAAATGGCTTACTTTCTCATTTTTACCATAAAATTATAAAATAAATCAACTGGAATATAAATATTGTACTTACATTTCAGTGTATAATACAGTGGTGGACAACCTGTGGCTCATCAGGGTAAGCTGATTGCGGGGCGCAGGTTGTCCACCACTGATATAGTACATAGAGCAGTAGAAACAAGTCCTTGTATGAAATTTTAGTTTGTACAGTACTGACTTGGCCAGTGCTTTTTATGTAGTCTGTTGTAAAACTAGGCAAATATCTAGATGAACTGATGGTATCCCCGGGAGACCTCTGTGTACCGCCAAGGGTACACCTACCCCTGGTTGAGAACCACAGCTTTAAGTATTCACATCTTTATTGTATTTATCATCAGTTACTACAAAATTTGATAATCTTGTTTTGAGCTTCCTGTTAAATAAAAGCTCCGCTGGTGAAAACCCATGTTTCAAATAAGCTGTCCTATAATTTAGTTACTCCAGATAAGGGTCTATGTTAAGACTCCTATGCCTTATTTAGTAGTCTTTTTATTATCTTAACATCATTTTCCACAAGTCCATTAGACTGTGGATATCTTAGACTAAATGTAATATGCTTAAACTCATATTCTCTTGCAAAACATTGGAACTCATAACCATCAAATTGTGGTCTGTTGTCTGATATGACCACATCTGGTATGCCATGCCTGGTGAAGACAGATTTGATACTCACAATAACATGTTTTGCAGTAGTGTTCTGAAGTCTTGTTATTTCTGGAAAGTGAGAATAATAATTCAGAACCAGTATATAATTCTTACCATCAAAAGTAAACCAATCCATGCCTACATATGGACCAGGGTGACAAAATTTCTTCATTTACCATAATAAGCCATTTTGTTTGGAGAGCTCTGTATTTTTGGCATGTTTCACAAGTCTTAACAGGTTTTTTTATAACTGTATTAATTTGTGGCCAGTACAGAATATTTCTAGCCCTTCTTTTGCATTTTTCAGTACCTATGTACCCTATGTAACATATCCTGGTGTACCATTTTGGGAACTACAAGTCTGGTGCCCCCAAACAAGATCCCCTCCATTACAAACAACACTCCTTCAAACTGGTGATGAGGAATGGGGGTATACTTTATAGGCCAACTCTGCATTAATTACTTGTATCACTTTTTGTAAAATTTCATCTTGTGCTGTAGTGTCAGCAATTACAGTCCACATTTTATCTGAAACTGGGACACATTTTCTTTAACAGGTTCACATTCAGTGTCTGACTGGGCTTAATTCTATTACTATTCTATCATAAGCTCTAGACAGACTATCCACCACCACTAAATTTTTCCTAGGTTTTTTATTCTAATTCTACACCATACAGCTGCTACTGAAAGAATAATCTCTAATCTAGGAGGAGTGTCAGCTAATTCTTTTTTTTTTGCTGTTGGTACCAGTGGCTTATGATCTACTTCTGCTAACACTGGTCTCCCATATAGGAAAACTTGGATCTTCTTGCACCCATGCGCCAGAATCAAAGCCTCTTTTTAAACTTGTGCATACTGACATAAAATTTTAGTTAAAACTCTGGAAGCACATGCTACAGGCCTCCAGTGCTCATATTTTTGAAGAAATGATGCCCCACTGCCCTTTTTAGAGGCATCTGTTGAGATTTGGTCTGATTTTTACTGTCATAGAATTTAAGTCCCTTGTATTAACTGTATTGCTGGAGTCCCTTGTATTAACTATTTTAGTTTCTCAAACTTCTTCTTGTGACGTGCTGCCCATGTCCATTGACTATTTTTGTGCAGTCATATTCTTAGGTTGCTGGTCTTAGAAGCCAAATTTGGTACAAACTTCCCCACAAAATTTATCATGCCCATGAACATTTGTACAACTTTATCTCTGGGAGATGCGTATTGTACCTTCTTGTACGCTGCTGTGATCTATCTGTACCCTTTGCACTGTTAATTTTTCATCAAAATGTTATTTCTCTAACTTCGAATTTACACTTGTGTTTATGTAATTTTAATTCCCTCAGCGAGCCCTTTCCAGAGCTCTCTGTAGTCTCTGGTCATGTTCCTCCCTTGTATATCCCCATATTTAAATATCATCAATATAAATTTTGTTTTAATGCCTTCAATGCTATCAAATATGTGTTGTACAATTCTTTGAAACACTTCTGGTGATGAACTCAATCCAAAAGGCAATCTGTGAAAGTAGAATCTCACACATGGTGTGTTAAACATGCACAGACGTGCTAGTTTTCTTTAGTGGAACCTGCAAACACCCAGCTGATGAATCTAACATCTAGTCTGTACCATTTCTGAAAAAATGTCCTCCCTTGTGGGAAAATGTTCCCTTTTGATATATTTATTGAGTTCCTTTGGGTCTACGCATGGGAGAAAGGACTCACTTTGTGAGTTCCTCCACTCTCTCAATAATGCCTCTAGCAACCAAATTATCTAATTCCTCTTTAAGTTTTTTTTTCTTAGAACCAGAGAAACATTTCTAGGAGCATGTATCATGGGACTATTGGTCTCTGACAGCTCAATTTTATCTGTGGTCAGTTTCCCAAGCCCCTCAAAGACATCCTAAAATTTATCTTTAATTTTTATTTGCCCCTGGCTCTGTGCAGCATATACTCTTAGAACAAGACCTAATGCCTGACACATCTTTAACCCTACGATAGATACATATATCCTTGGAACTATCACAAAATTAATCTTTTCACTGTAATTTTTTACCTTTACCTCCAGCTCACATTCACCAACAGTAGGAATTAGCTTCCCACTGTAAACTCTAAGTTTAATCTGCCTGCTGTGAGTGGTTTTTTTCCCCCTTTTTTCCCAAGGCCTTGCCCACACTACACAGTTTTGTCGACAAAAGTCAGTTTTCATTGACAAAATAGTGGAGGTGTACACACAACCAATTTAATTCTCCTGCTATGCCGACATAATAAAACCACCTCAATGAGTGGCATAGAGCTTTTTGTGACAAAGTTAGAGTGATGCAATGTCAATGTAAACAGTTGCTTGCTTATATTGCCCTAAATGACCTCCAGAGGTATCCCACAATGCGCATCATAATCACTCTGGTAAGCAGTTTCTACTCTACTGTCCTGCTGCCAAGTTCACAGGCATGCACCCCTTCCCCTTTAAAGCACTGGGAAATTTTGAAATTCCACTTCCTGTTTGCTCAGCCTGGACAGCTCATATCACTTCTTCCCAGCTTACTGTGCTGGCCTGTGCTCCCACCTGGAGTACACTGCAGTTGCTGGATCTGGTGAGTTTCTGGAGAGAGAGGGCTCAAATCCAGCCGTAGGAACTTTGACACCTATGATTGCTCATGGCATGGGTGAGAAGGGGCATGAAAGAGACACACTGCAGTACCAAGTTAAGATCAAGGAGCTGAGGCAGGCATACCAGAACGCAAGGGAGGCCATCCACCGCTCTGGTGCTGTGCCAAAAACATGCCACTTTTACAAGGATGCCATCTTCAGCAGCAACCCCACCTCCAATGCCAACAGCCCCATGGAGACAGAGACCAGTGATGTCAACACTGAGGATGAAGTTGAGATGGAGGAGGCTGTGGGGCAGGTGACAGATGCGTCTGGTGGCATGGCATGTCAGGGCCTCTTTTTGACTCCAGAGGGGTCTAGCTCTAGTCCCAGCAGTCTGGCTCTGGTGTACCTAAAGCAAAAGAGAGGAGGTCTGGTATGTACTCCTTTTGCTTTGATACTGCACGGTTATGTGAGATAGAGGTGTCCTTTATTTTGTTACATGGTACACCTGGGAGAAGAGATTGAAATTAACAACACCTGGTACTGTTTGCATCTGCTTCTCATTCCCCTGTGAAAAAATTTTTTAATGCACCCCAAGATCTCCCAGGAATCCTCCATAGAGATCTCTAGGAAACTTTCTTGCAGATACTCTGCAATCCTCTGCTGAAGTTTCCTTGGCAGAGCTGCTTTGATTTCTCCCCCCACTCCCCACCACCACTGTAAGAAACTTTGCTTTTCCAATCGGCAATTACTTCTGCAGCAACCAAAGCAGCACACAGTCAAGCAGCATAGGGACCCAGTCTGAAGCCACACACATGCAAGAGATGCACCCTTGCATCTTCGGATACCTTCCGTAGTATGAGTTCAGCTTCGATCACCCCCGCCTGTGCAAAACTGTGCCAACATTCAGAATAGTATCCCTAGGCACTTGTACTGATCTCCTTCTTAAATGACCCAGACCCTTTGTCCCATCTCCCTCCACCCACCCCCAGCTGAACTCACCATGTTACGTGCTCTGGTTGTGCTGCGTGCTTGGCAAGGGAAAGTGAGAAAGAGTTGTATATAATTTTTATGATTCAATACTGTGATCACACACAATACTGACTCTGTATACTGTTTCTTTTGCTTCTGCAGATTGGCCCTTATGGGCCAACCCCTACACACTGGTGGAGCGCCTTTATCAGATAAGGAGACAAATGAAGAGGAGTGAGGAGGACATGTTTCGCAAAGTGCTGCAATCATCAGATCAGGCTGATAGTGAGCATAGAGAGAGATAATAAACAAAAAAACTAGCAATGGATAGCCAGGAGAGGAGACAGGGTATAGGAGTGGATAACAGAGGGCCAGGAGGGGATGACAAAGCTCATGGAGGACCAATCAGAGATGCTCAGGTTCCTCCCCCAGTAGCCCATATAGAACTGCCTTCCATTCCCTCCCCAAATTCCCCACACATATTCCTCTCATATTCCTGTCCTGTCGCAGTATCCCTTGCACTTGACCCAAGGGATATTTTCCATAACGACAGCTAGATTTACACACAGCTGTGAGAGCCTCATTTCACAAAGTCCTGCTCACTGTCATATCCCTTTTAAGAAATGTTAATCTATGTATTGCTGTTTAATATACATTTAGTTTGACAGAGACAATGATTCTTTATTTGTGATGTATCCATGGTGGTTGCAGCAGAAATTTATACACACTGGCAATGGGTACATTTGAAGACTATAATTAAATCTAAGTCAGTGATCACTACAAGGGTCGTTCAAGGTGGCAAGTAAACAATGCCTGGATGAATGCATTACAGAAAGACAAATTACTGGGGCTCAGTGTCAAAATGATGCTTCAAAGCCTCCCTGGTTTGAATAGATCCCTGTTGAGTCCCACTGATAGCCCTGGTGTCTGGCTGCTCAAAATCAGCTGCCAGACAATCCACCTCAGTGCTCCATCCCTGGGTAAACTTTTCCCCCTTGGCTTCACAGATGTTATACAGAGCACAGCAGGGTGCTATGACCATGGGAATATTTTACTCATTGGGGACTAACCTGCCAAAAAGACGGTGCCAACAATCCTTTAACCTGCCACACACATATTCTACGGTCATTATGGACCTGATAAGCCTATTGTTGAAGTGCTCCTTGCTGCTATCAAGGTTTCTGGTGTGAGGCTTTATGAGCCATGGGAGTAAGGGGTAGTCTGGGTCTCCCAGGATCACTATGGGCATTTCCACATCCCCTATTAGAATCTTCTGGTCTGCAAAGAAAGTCCCTGCGTGCAGCTTTCTATACAGTGTTCCTGAAGATGTATGTGTCATGCACTTTCCCTGACCACCCTGCATTGATGTCAGTAAAATAACCCTGATGATCCACCAGTGCCTGAAATACCATAGAGAAGTAGCCTTTTCTATTGATATACTCCATCACAAGATGGTCTGGAGCCAAAATTGGAATGTGTGCCATCTATTGCCCTGTTGAAGGTAGGGAATCCCCATTGCCACAAAGCCATCCACTATTTCCTACACATTGCCCAGAATCACAGTCCTTCATATCAGGAGGCAATTAATGGCCTTCACACTTGTATCACCACATCCCCCATGGTGGACTTCCCAACTCCAAACTGATTCACGACTGACCAGTAGCAGTCTGGAGTTATCAGCTTCCACACAGCAATTGCCACGTGCTTCTCCACCATTAGGACAGCTCTCATTTTGGTGTCCTTATGCTGTAGGCAGGGGAAAGCTCCATACACGGGTCAAGGAAGGTGGCTTTGTGCATATGAAAGTTCTGCAGCCACTGCTTGTCATCCCATACTTACAGCACAATCTGATCCTACTGCTTGATGCTTGTTTCCCAAGCCCAATAGTGATGGTCCATGATTTGCAGCTGCTCCATGAATGTCAACATCAGTTTTGAATTGTTTCTTTTCATGATCCAGAGCAGGGCAGGCAGCATGGATTCCCGTTCAGATTTTCAGCTCATGAAATACTGCAGGATCAGCCATGTTGTATTCAAAATGCTTGTATCATAAGCATCTTTCCCAATTCTGAACCTTAGCGTCCAGAAATCTGGGTGCCTAGCATGAACCTCCAAGCTTAGTTACCAGCTTGGATCTTATCTCGCTGCCACCAGACAGGAATTACAGCGCCTGCCCGCTCTGGTCCCCCAAACTTTCCCTGGAGGGACCCCAAGACCCAGAAGCTCTGAGTCTTATCGGCAAGGGAAATAACCCACTTCCCTTCCCCCTCTCTCTCCCACCCAGACTTTCCTCTCTGGGCTAACCTGATAGTATTGATGCAATCTCTTTACATCACCATATACAAGAAAGCATGTCTCCTCTATTCCACAAAAGACAAACCCAAATACAGGAAACAGAAGATGCATTCTACTCTTCTTCCCCTTCCACTCAATTTCTGCTGACCTGCGAGAGTTCAACCCTCCGTAATCGTAACACAACAGAGAATTCCCTCCCTTTTTCCTAGCGCTACCCAGAGAAAAAAAACTCAAACAAGTCTTAAAAAGAAAACTATATATATAAAGAAAAGAAAAAAGAATAAGATGTAATCTGCTGCATCAAGTGACATACAGGGCTATTGCTATTAAGAAAAATATGAAGCAAACAGTTCTGATTCAAAGAAGATATCCAATTGAAACATTCCAGCAAGCTACACACAATGTATAATACAACCAAAACAGGACATAAAGCATTATAATGTTCTTTACCTGTACTTAATTGGGGAAAACAGAAGATTAGAAGATAGAAAGACCCTTCTCAATCAGCTGCGGGGGGGGAGAGACAGACAAAAAGACTCAGACCCCAAAAAATCCCCTCCCTGACTTTGAAAAATCCAGTTTCCTGATTGGCCCTCTGGTCAGGTGTTTGGTTCCCTTTGTTCCCTTTACAGGTGAAAGAAACATTAACCCTTAGCTATCTATTTATGACAGCTTGTCACACGACTGGTAAGCAGTGCAGGCTCCATGATTTCAGGCAGAGATGATGGGTGTAAAATTTACATGGGCAATTGAAAAACAGTGCAAAACATAGTCAGAAGCACTTGAAATTAAAGTACGAAGAAAACTGCATCATGGGGTAGTGAACTCGCCCCCATGATGCATTGCTATCCATTCCCAGAACTTATAGTGGGAGAAGGTGGTGATTTGCACAGTGAAATAGCTATCCACAGTGCACAGCTCTCTCTATTGGTGCTAGAACACTAATAGTGGACACGCTCTGCTGACACAAGGAGTGTTATGTGAAGTGCACAAGTGATGTAATTACAGTAGTTTCTGATTGTCAACATAACATAAGTTGACTTAACTCTGTAGTGTAGTTATGGCCCACGTCTTTTATAATAAAAGTCTGGTATAACATTGACTTATGCACAAGGTCCAATTTAAAAGTCAAAGGTGTTATATTTGTTTCCAGAGTAACAGTCCAGTATTTTGATGCTGTTACTCCTTGCAAAATTTTTATGAAAAGTTCTTCACTGTTGCTTGCACTGTTGTGATTGTTCTCTCTGTGCAGAAAATATACTATACTTTTTCTTTCTGGGCTCATGCTTCTGTTTGCAAACTCTTGGATACTGGTTTAGTTTCTTGCACCTGTTGGGACGTTGGCCAAAGGCAGGACTCTGCTGTGGTCTATGTCTTGTACCATAGTGTGCACAGCAATTTTTGTGCTGTCTTTTGCACTCTTTTGAGGTGTACTTCTCAGACTTATCATGTAGATTTCTGTTCTGTCTCTGCTATTTTCGCTGAGGATTTATTATCCTGTCCACAATTTCATCGTCTTGCTTTCCCTCTATAAGCTTCAGCCTGGCCTGGGTAGTCTCTGTTGCTTGGCAGATGCTGATTGCTTTCTCTAGCTTGAGATCAGGATCCTCCAGCAATCTTTTTCTGATCTGTGATTATCTGATCCCCATCACTATCTAGTCTCTAATTAGGGCGTCTGTGGATCCTCTGAAATTACAGGACTGAACCAGTCTGAGATCCTTTAAAAATTTGTCAAATGATTCTACCTCTGTGAGAAGTCTAATTTTTTATTGGCATGTAGCACTCAAACTTTCAGATCACTGTCTCATAATCAATCTGCTTTGCTTTTCTCAACTGCAGACTTTAGAGACATCCAGACACTCAGCCCTTGCTATATTTAGAAAGATAGCTATCTTTTCCTCACTGGGCTTCTCACTGGCTCTATTCGCTCCCATGTAAAATACTGAACTGTTGCTTAAATTTCCTCCAGTTGTCCAGTGCATGACTGGAGAGTTTCAGCTCCACTGGAACCCTTAGTTACTCCACTTTCTTCCTCTCAGTTTTCACTTCACATGATCCAACCACTTCTGGTACCATATTATGTTCTGATGAAGAAGTCCACAGACAGTATATGAGAAAGTGGATTCTTTATTGAAGTGAACACCCAGCCTATTACAATCTTACTAGGAGGGAGGGCAGTATTGTGGGGCAAGAACACCCCATCACCTCAGAGGTGGGGCAAGGGCTTGGTAGCCTTGAGGTTAAAGTCAGCCTCAGTGCTACATGGCCCAAGGGCTGCTGTCAATAGGAGTCCCCTTGGCTGCGGGGAAGAGTGGCCTAATACTCATAGTCAATAGGAGGGTTTGATGGGCTGCCCCCCAAAGGGGCAGCTGGGGTAAGGGGACCCAGGCTCCTCCGGCTCACTAGGTCCAAGCCCAGGGTCCTGGTAGTTGCAAGTGGGTTCACTGCTAAGTTGGTAGGGAAACCACCTGACCACGTGGACTGCTGCAGGAACACTGGCTAGTCCCGGCTATTTCCTACTGTGACTCCTGCAGTTGAAGTCAGGGTGTTTTCAAAGTCTCTGGGCATCTTGGGTGATGACTGCATCCACAGATACCTGAGCACCTGCCTGGGCTTTGGCATCTCCTGCTCCTGTGGTCCGGAATCCAAGCTGCTCCTCGGCTGGAGCTGGCGAGGTGCATCCTTCCTCATCAGTGGTCAGCCCAGACTGAGCTAGGCTGCTCCCTTTTATACTGC
The DNA here is from genome assembly GCF_003597395.2 of Chelonoidis abingdonii. Taxonomy (NCBI): domain Eukaryota; kingdom Metazoa; phylum Chordata; order Testudines; family Testudinidae; genus Chelonoidis; species Chelonoidis abingdonii. The sequence goes on from NC_133771.1 coordinate 50,564,724, forward strand.
AGCAGCAGTTGGAGCATGCCCAGCAGGGTCGAAGGGGCATGGCTTCCTCTGCGAAGAGTGCTGCCTTAACCCCTTCTGCTCCAGTGTGGGGCAAATACACCCCATCACAGGCGGCTAAAAACAAAACTGAAACTTCTTCTGGAACATGTATGAACTTCTTAGAGCTGCTAAGGAGAGAGAGCGAGCTGAGTCACAGACTAGTTCTTAAAGAGACAAATTACTCCAGCCTGACATTGCCACTTGTAACAGTCCATGTACAGGAGGAGTACTTGATCCACTGAATCTGTGACTCTCAGTGAATTAAGGGAAGGCTTCAGTACCTTATGTATCAGGAAGACTACAGTCCAGATGCACAGTTTTGAGAACCAGTAGAAAGCATCCACACCTTGGACCTATTGCAACAGTTCCATCAGAAGTACCCTTGAAAAACCAGGTCTCAAAGCCCTTGGGAGGCATCTTTGAGGGGGAGGCACTGTTAGGAATCAGGGTCTGCAGTAGGCCCAGTCTCAGAGCAACTGGACAAGTGCAGCTAGCCTGTATTAGGCTGCCTGGTTGGCTATGCGGTCTCATTGGGTGGAAGAGTCAGCAGACCAACTCTTAAGCCCAGCAGCAGCTATCCAGTGGTTGCTTAAAGAATTGGCCATGGCACAGTTCCTGTGCCTGCTTGTTCTAGTTCTGCTCCTCTCTTGTTCCAATCCTGCCCCTGCCTTGCCTCACTCCAGGTAAGCTGATTCTGACCCTTGGTTCTGATTCCTGACCTCTGATTTCAAATATGACCCTTGGTTCTGACATCTGGGCTCTGGCACTGACCCTGGGCTCCAATTCCTGACTACCAACTCCTATTCTAATCACTAGGCTTGACTCCTGCTCTGACCATTAGAACTGTGTTCTGTGTGTTGTCTTGTGGATTGATAAGAAGCATGCACAGTCTGAACTTGTAGAAGTAGGGCTTTATTAGAACTAAAACAGAATTACATAAGACGGAGACGAGCAAGGTGCTCCTAGCTGTGTATCTGGTGGTGAAGCTCACACTAGACTGCTTCCAACCAGTTCTTCCTAGCATGTGATCTTCTCTTAAAGGCACAGCACATACTCCGCACTCTCCCCTCTCCAGCAAAAGCAACCCCAAACAATTTAACATATATGCTAATTGTTTCTCTACAAATACCATGTAACCATAGCACCCCCCTGTGGCCAGGATGGAGTCTGCTCTGGGCAAGAAAAGGCACTGGCAGGAATGCAAGAAATTTCCTTCCAGGTCAGAGGCACTGTTCCAACCTCCCTGCCTCAGAAAACACAAACACACACACAAAATAGTACAACAAATATAGGAAAGGGAAATATGTATTTACAGAAAGTTGAATGGAGAAAAACGGGGAGAAGATAGGATGAGGGCTAGAACAGGATTACATCCAACACAAGGACCCACAGACCCAATGATACCACAATATAAAAAACAGAGACACTGAGCACTGCATCTACTCTCCGAATTCAGGAATCCCAGACAGAGTTCCAGTCCGGCAGTGAGTTCTTGAGTGCTCCTGCTCGTCTTCATCACCAGTAAATTTTTCCCAACCAACCTCTCCAGTGCCCTCTTCTGCCACTCTCTACAAACCCACACAGAGTGAAAACCTCCCCACCTGGCTAGCTACAACCTCCCTCCTTATTCCCAGTGTGAAGTCACAAACCCCAGTAGCCACAGCCCCATACAGCTCTGGGTGAGGGCAATACTGGGTACAGCTCTAGTTTGTCCTTTTCAGGACATTCCTTCTGGCATGGTGCTCCTGCTGACTGCCATCATTGGACATCCCTGGTCATCTGCTTTGTCCCTCCTGGACTGTGGGCTGGTTCTCAGTTTCTTCACTAGTGGAGGGCCTGTTCATTGTAGGCCCTCTTGTTGGGAGCTATGGACACACATCCCCTGTCACTTTCCTACCTCGATGACTCCTCCGCTGGAACAAGCATTTCCTCTGCCTTAGGATGAGGTTTTAAAGGGGCCATGCTCTCTAACCCAAAGAGTACAACCATAACATACTCACCTTTATTAGCCCAATGAGTCTTTCAGGGGCCCTGAACAGTCTATTAGATTTTTGAGTGATCACTTCAGTCCTTGCACAAGCTGAATCAGGAGACTGCTCTGCTTGCTGATCTGAAGGATCCTCAGAGGTATTCTCAGTGCTTTGTCAGTGAAGTATCTGCCTCTTTATCACCTTCTTCTTCAGGAAGATGTTGCAGATATCTCCTGTTCCTCCAAAATGTATGTCTTTCAGGAATCTGTACTTTATCAGATCGTGGGGTGACCTCATGAGTCACTACTGCCCTCTATTCCCAGCAAGTACTATCATGAATCCACATTGCAGCTCTAGGCATCAAAGGCTCTAACACACTGGACCCTCTGTGATAATACATGTTTTGTTTACACTTATGTTGCTTATACACATCTAAGTCAGTATTGCCATTAGGGTTTAGTACTACGTTAGGGAGTCTTGTTCTCAACTACCTGCAAAACAATACCTCTGTAGGTGACAGTCCATGGTAGGTTGGTGCTGCTCTATATTCATAATAGCCAAATATGGATCTGTACCTGTGTCAGTGGCCTTTTTCAAAAAAGTCTTTTAATAATTTTCACACCATTATCTACAAAACCATTGGATTGAGAATATTTGGGCCTTGAAGTTACATGATTAAAACCATACTCTAGCCATTGTTTTTAATTCATGTCCTTCAGACTGCAGACCATTATCAGACATGAGCTTTAGGAATTCCATGTCTGGAAAATATGGATTTCATGTGCCTTATTACATGTTTTGACATGGTATGTGCTAATAAAACAATCTTTGGATGATAATAACAATCTCAAATAAAAGCAGTCTTTTTCTGCATATATAAATAAACCACACCAACTTTCGACCATGCCCTTAACTGTTCATTGTTTATCAACATAAGCTCTTTTTTTGTTTAGTTTGGTATTTTTGACACGCTTCACACATTTTAACAGTTTTCTCTATCTCATTATTTATTCGTGGCCAATACAGTGTCTCTCTGGCTCTTCATTTACGTTTCTCCATGCCCAAGTATCCTTCATGTATTCTTGTGAGCATGTCGTCTTGTAACATCTCAGGCACTACTCTTCCGTTTCCTCTAAACAATACACCATCAGTAATAGATAGTTCTGTTTTGAACTGGAACTATGGACATAGTATGTAATGTCCTGGCAACCTGGGATGAATAGCGGTAATTACCCTGAGTACAGTCTTATTAGCTGTAATCTCATAAAATTCATTCCACTTCCTTTTTGAGACAAGACAATTCTTTTTTATCAGGTTGGCATGCACTATGTCTTACTCCACCTCTGTTACTATTACAGTTTTATCATATGATCTGGATAACGTGTCCGCCACCACTAACTCTTTTCTTGGTTTATGTACTATTGTTAAATCATTCAACTGGAGCTGAAAAATAGTTGTTATATTCTGAGTGGAGTGTCAACTTGCCCCTTCTTTGCAATTGATATCAGGGGCTTATGGTCTGTTTCTGCAACAACTGGTCTTCCATAAATGAATATGTAATTTTTTACAACTACACACAAGAACTAAAACTTCCTTTTCTAATTGGGAATAGTGGCATTCTATTTTTATAAAACCCCTGAATGTATACACCACTGATTTTTGTAACAATATTGCCCCTATGCCTTCTTTGGAGGCATCAGTGGAAAATTTGGTCTGTCTCCTGCTGTCAAAATGTATTAGGACAGGGACTTTCTAAATCAATTGTTTTAAAATACCAAACTCTTTGTCCAGGTTTGTATCACATGTCCATTGACTATTCTTTTATATGAATGCATAGTTTTGCAGTCAAATTAGGTATAAATTTACCAACAAAATTAATTATTGCTATGACCCTCGGTACTCCCTCCTTATTTTCTGGGTGAGGCAAATTTGCTATTGCTTGTGTTCTGCTAGGATCAATACATATCCCATGTTCAGTTAACCTGTTTCCTAAAGTGTTAATGTCTCTGGCCACGTCTACACTATGCGATAATATCGAATTAGCTAAAATTGGTTCATAAAACTGATATTATAAGTTCGATTTCACGCTGCCACACTAGGCACATTAATTCGGCGGTATGCATCCATGGTCCGAGGCTAGCGTCGATTTCTGAAGCATTGCATTGTGGGTAGCTATTCCGTAGCTATCCCATAGTTCCTGCAGTCTCCCCCGCCCCTTGGAATTCTGGTTGAATCATTGTCGCGGGTGGTTCTGGGTAAAATGTCCGTCAGTCATTCCTTCCTCCGGGAAAACAACAGCTGACAATCCTTTCGCGCCGTTTTTATTTTTCCCTGGATTGCCCTGGCAGACGCCATAGCACGGCAACCATGGAGCCCGTTTTCAGCTTTTTTTTTTCCGGCACCGTATGTGTACTGGATGCCGCGGACAGAGGCGATACTCCAGCGCTACAACAGCAGCATTCATTTGCTTTTGCATGATAGCAGAGATGGTTACCAGTCGTTCTGTAACCGTGCTACTGCCGGAGAAAGGAGTAAAACTGGCAATGGAGATGACGGTTATCTCTCCCCTCTGTACTGGTCTGCTGCTATCATGAGTGCCCCTGGCTGAGATCGCCGGGGGCGCAAAAGCAAAACTGGGAATGACTCCCCGAGTCAATCCCTCCTTTATGGTTTTCTAAAAATAGAGTCAGTCCTGCCTAGAATAAGGGGCAAGTGTACTAGAGGACCAGTGTATCAGAGCACAGCTGCTCCGTGTCAGTATTCACAGGGGTGCCCCTGCAACAACCCACCCGTTGCTTCCCTCCTCCCCCAACCTTCCTGGGCTACCGTGGCAGTGTCCCCCCATTTGTGTCATGAAGTTATAAAGAATGCAGGAATAAGAAACAGAGACTTGTTAGTGAGATAAAATGAGGGGGAGGCAGCCTCCGGGGCTATGACAGTCCAGGCAGGACAATAAGCGGTGCGGGGGAGAGGAGCCAGCATGCTGCTGCTATGACAGTCCAGGCAGTACAGAATCTTTTCTTTACACAGGAAAGGAGGGGGCTGATTGAAGCTCAGCCCCCAGTTGCTATGATGAAGACGGTTACTAGCCGTTCTGTCCTATCTACTGGGAATAAACTGTGAGTGACCAGAATCATTCCTGTTTTACCCAGAGCCCCCCATATTCAGTTAAAAGCCAGCATTGGAGCACTCAGGGGTCATGAGGACAGTTACCAGTCCTACTGCACCATCTGCCACCAGAGAGGGGAGAGAGCGGATACTGCTCTTCACTGCTGCAGCATCGCGTCTACCAGCAGCATTCAGTACACATAATACGGGTGGACATTGAAAGAAGTCAAGAAATGATTTCGTTTCCCTTTTCTTTCAGTGGGGTGGGGGGGGGAAGAAACTGAGGAGCTATTCCCTGAACCACGCAGACACTGTGTTTGAACCTACAGACATTGGGAGCTCAGCCAAGAATGCAAATACTTTTCAGAGACTGCTGTGGACTGTGGGATAGCTGGAGTCCTCAGTACCCCCCTCCCTCCATGAGCGTCCATTTGATCTCTGGCTTCCTGTTACGGCTTGTCACGCAGCACTGTGTAGCCTGGAGATTTTTTTCAAACGCTTTGGCATTTCATGTTCTGTAACGGAGCTTTGATAGAACAGATTTGTCTCCCCCAAACAGCGATCAGATCCAGTATCCTCCCGTACGGTCCATGCTGGAGCTCTTTTTGGATTTGGGGACTGCATCGCACACCCGTGCTGATCAGAGCTCCACGCTGGGCAAACAGGAAATGTAATTCAAAAGTTCGCGGGGCTTTTCCTGTTTACCTGCCCGCTGCATCGAGTTCAGATTGCTGTCCAGAGCGGTCAGTGGTGAACTGTGGGATACTGCCCGGAGGCCAATAACGTCGATTTCCGTCCACACTAACCCTAATCCGATATGTTTATATCGATTTTAGCGCTACTCCTCTCGTCTGGGAGGAGTACAGAAATCGATATAAAGTGCTCTTTATATTGATATAAAAAACGTTGTAGTGTGGATGGGTACAGCGTTAAATCGATTTAACGCTGTTTAAATCGATTTAAACGCGTAGTGTAGACCAGGCCTCTGAGTCTGAATTTACATTGTTGTCCATTTAGCTTCAGACCTATTTCTCTAGCCCACTTCAATGCTCTCTTTAACTTGTAATTATGTTCCTCTGTTGTGCTGCCCCAGTTGAGAATGTCATCTATATATACTTCTGTGCCTTTGGTTCCCACAAATATTTTCTGCATAGGCCTACAAAAGACTTCTGGAGCAGATTTTAGACCAAACAGTAACCTGAAAAAGCTATACCTTCCATATGGTATAACAAAAGTACATAATTTGGAGCTCCTCTCATCTAAGAGAATCTGCCAGAATCAAAGAAGGCATCTAAAGTAGTAAAATACTTTGCACAAGTCATATCCCCCCAAAATGTCTTTGAAAGTGTGTTCCCCTTTGAGATATTTATTAAGCTCCTTAGGATATAGACATAATCTTAGTGTTCCATCCTTTTTTCCCCTACTCTTACTAATGAGTGCACCCATTCTGTAGGATCTTCTATTCTTCTGATTCGTATCTGTTGTTACTAAACGATATATGTATTTCTATGGGTATGTATGATAGTTCAATTTGGTCTGTTAGTTCAATTTGATATCCAGTTGCTAGATTTTGTACACCCTCAGAAACACCCTGATACTGTTCCTTTATGCCCGTGTCCCTTATCACCTCTACCATATGCACACTGTGTATTAGCCCAAGGGCTTGGCTTGTTTTTAAACCCATTAGGTGCTTAATTTCCTTTAACTATGACAACATTTATCAGATCTATTCAATCTTTTATCTTCCCTTGTAGTGCACATGTACTTCTAGTAGGAATGAGTTTTTCCCTACAAGCTTTCAGTGTAACCTGTTTGCTCACCATGATCCCAGGCTTTTTCCCCAACCTTTTAACACTAATATCAGAAACAACATTTATCTGTGTCCAATTCATAGGTTCTATGAGTCCCTTTAGTCTCTAAAGAAATTGTCCATTCATTTGTTCCTTCTTCTTCAAATACAGCTCATAGACCAGGGGTGGGCAAACTTTTTGGCCTGAGGGCCACATCGGGGAATAGAAATTGTATGGCGGGCCATGAATACTCACAAGATTGGGGTTGGGGTGTGGGAGGGGATGCAGGCTCTGAGGTGGACCTGGGGATGAAGAGTTTGGGGTGTAGGAGAGTGCTCTGGGCTGGGACTGAGGGGTTTGGAGGGAAGAAAGGGGATCAGAGCTGGGGCAGGGGTCCGGGAAGCAGTACAGGTTCTGGCTGGGGGTGCAGGCGCTGGGGTGGGGCTGGGGTTAAGAGATTTGGGGTGAAGGAGGGTGCTCCAGGGTGGGATTGAGGGGTTTGGAGAACAAGAGGGAGATCAGGGAAAGGGGAAGCAAAAGTGGATAGGAACCTGGAAGGCAGTGACCATGAGATGGTTGAGTTCAGGATCCTGACACAAGGAAGAAAGGAGAGCAGCAGAATACGGACCCTGGACTTCAGAAAAGCAGACTTTCACTCCCTCAGGGAACTGATGGCCAGGATCCCCTGGGATAATAACATGCGGGGGAAAGGAGTCCAGGAGAGCTGGCTGTATTTTAAAGAATCCTTCTTGAGGTTGCAGGAAAAAAAACATCCCGATGTGTAGAAACAATAGTAAATATGGCAGGCGACCAGCTTGGCTTAAACAGTGAAATCCTTGCTGATCTTAAATGCAAAAAGAAGCTTACAAGAAGTGGAAGATTGGACAAATGACCAGAGAGGAGTATAAAATATTGCTCAGGCGATGCAGGAGTGAAATCAGGAAGGCCAAAATCACACTTGGAGTTGCAGCTAGCAAGAGATGTTAAGAGTAACAAGAAGGGTTTCTCAGGTATGTTAGCAACAAGAAGAAGGTCAAGGAAAGTGGGGCCCCTTACTGAATGAAGGGAGGCAACTAGTGACGGAGGATGTGGAAAAAGCTAATGTACTCAATGAGCTTTTTTGCCTCTGTCTTCACAAACAAGGTCAGCTCCAGACTACTGCACTGGGCAGCACAGTATGGGGAGAGAAGGTGACCAGCCCCTCTGTGGAGAAAGAGTGGTTTCAGGACTATTTAGAAAAACTGGACAAGCACAAGTGCATGGGCCGGATGCGCTGCATCCGAGGGTGCTAAAGGAGTTGGCTGGATGTGATTGCAGAGCCATTGGCCATTATCTTTGAAAACTCATGGTGATCGGGGGAGGTTCCCAGATGACTGGAAAAAGGCTACTGTAGTGCCCATCTTTAAAAAAAGGGAAGAAGGAGGATCAGGGAACTACAGGCCAGTCAGCCTCACCTCAGTCCCTGGAAAAATCATGGAGCAGGTCCTCAAGGAATCAATTCTGAAGCACTTAGAGGAGAGGAAAGTGATCAGGAAACAGTCAGCATGGATTCACCAAGGGCAAGTCATGCCTGACTAACCTAATTGCCTTCTATGATGAGATAACTGGCTCTGTGGATGAGGGGAAAGCAGTGGATGTGTTAATTCCTTGACTTTTAGCAAAGCTTTTTGATACGTCTCCCACAGTATTCTTGCCAGCAAGTTAAAGATAGTATGGGCTGGATGAATGGACTATAAGGTGGATTAGAAAGCTGGCTAGATGTCGGGCTCAATGGGTAGTGATCAATGGCTCCATGTCTAGTTTGCAGCCTGGTATCAAGCGGAGTGCCAAAGGGTCAGTCCTGGGGGCCGTTTTGTTCAATATCTTCATTAATGATCTGGAGGATGGCCGTGGAACTGCACTCTCAGCAAGTTTGCAGATGACACTAAACTGGAGGAGTGGTAGATATGCTGCAGGGTAGGGATAGGATACAGAGGGACCTAGACAAATTAGAGGATGGGCCAAAAGAAGATCTGAGAGGTTCAACAAGGACAAGTGCAGAATCCTGCACTTAGGACGGGAAGAATCCCATCACTGCTACAGACTAAAGGGGGGGGACTTGGAAGTGGTAGAGCAGCAGTTCTGCAGAAAAGGACCTAGGGGTTACAGTGGATAGAGAAGCTGGATATGAGTCAACAGTGTGCCCTTGTTGCCAAGAAGGCTAACAGCATTTTGGGCTGTATAAGTAGGGGCATTGCCAAGCAGATCGAGAGGATGTGATCATTCCCTCTATATTCAACATTGGTGAGGCCTCATCTGGAAGTACTGTGTCCAGTTTTTGGCCCCACACTACAAGAGGAGGATGGAAAAATTGGAAAGAGTCCAGCGGAGGGCAAACAAAAAATGATTAGGGGGCGGAAGCACATGACTTATGAGGAGAGGCTGAGGGAACTGAGATTGTTTAGTCTGCAGAAGAGAAGAAAGGGGAGGGGATTTGATAGCTGCTTTCAACAATACCTGAAAGGGGTTCCAAAGAGGATGGATCTAGACTGTTCTCAGTGGTACCTAGATGACAGAACAAGGAGTAATGGTTCTCAAGTTGCAGTGGGGGAGGTTTAGGTTGGATATATTAGGAAAAACTTTTTCACTAGAGCGGTGAGTGAAGCACTGGAATGGGTTACCTAGTAGGGAGGTGGTGGAATCTCCTTCCTTAGAGGTTTTTAAGGTCAGGCTTGACAAAGTCCTGGCTGGGATGATTTAGTTGGGAACTGGTCATGCTTTGAGCAGGGGGTTGGACTAGATGACCTCCTGAGGTCCCTTCCAACCCTGATATTCTATGATCAGGTGAGGGCGTGGGGAGAGGCTCAGGGGGTGCAGGCTGCGAGTGGCGCTTACATCAAGGGGCTTCCAGAAGCAGTGGCATGTCCCTTCTCTGGCTTCTATGTGGACGCGTGGCCAGGCAGCTCTGCATGCTGCCCCATTCGCTGGCACTGCCTCAACAGCTCCCATTGGACATTGTTGAAGTCTGTGTTTGTGTCCACATTTTGTGCAATCTTTGAAGTTGACCCTTGTGTTTTGGTTTTTTCATGCTTTTCTGAGTTTTTTGTTCTGTATCATCTTATTGCTTGCCGGTTATTTTTCTCTTTTGTCGCTCTATCCAGAGTTGTAGTGTCCTGCTTTCCTTCCATTATTTTTATTCTGTTCAGAATGATTTCTGCTGCCTGACACAGTCTTACTACTTTATCCAAAGTGAGATCTACATGTTCCAGTAGTCTTTTGTGAAGCTTTGGATCTCTGATTCCGATTCCAACTCCAATTCCAATTCGATTCCTTATAACTGAATCTGTTAACTGTTCGTAGTTGCATGTTTGGCTGATTAGCTTCATGTCTGTTAGGAATTTTTCAAAGGACTCTCCTTCCTTTTGTCTTCTAAGGCAAAACTTACACTTTTCAAGTGTTTCACTCTTTTTTAGGTATGCAGTCCTGTTCAAATTTCTGCAAAACTGTGTCATAACTTGCTCTTTCTGCTTGACTTAGTTGTGTGCTCTTAATGACATCCACTGCCTCAGGTCCTGCAGTGCCTGCTGTTTTCTGCTGGTCTTCTTTCTCACCAAAGCCAGCTGCTTGCGTATATATGTCAAAACTCTGAATCTCTTCCAGGAGTCTTCTGCATTACCTCAGAGTTTCAAATCTTTGGGGCTTTTAGTTGCTCTACCTTCAAGATGGCTCTTTTACTTCTTCAGCACCGTCCTCTTTTCTATCTCACTCTGGTAACGTGTTGTCTTGTGGACTCATAAGGAGGAGGCACAATATAGTCTCTTAGAAATAAGGCTTTATCAGAATTAAAACACAGTTACATAAGACAAAGGAGAACCATTTGCTCCTAGCAGTGTATCTGGTGAAACTGTCACTAGACTGCTTCCAGCTGGTTCTTCCTAGCATGTGGTAGTATATACTCCTAATCTCCTGCTACAATCACTAGACACAACTGCCCGTATTCCAGACATGTGATACTGAGATCTTCTAAATGTGACTATGACCCTGACTTAGAATCATAGAATATCAGGGTTGGAAGGGACCTCAGGAGGTCATCTAGTCCAACCCTCTGCTCAAAGCAGGACCAATCCCCAACTAAATCATCCCAGCCAGGGCTTTGTCAAGCCTGACCTTAAAAACCTCTAAGGACCTTAAAAACCATGCTGTATGGTCATGGGCAAGTCACTAACCTGTTTATGTCTCAGTTTCCCCACCTATAAAATGGGGATAGTAGTACTTACCTACCTCTCAGACTTGTTATGAGAATTCATTTGTTTAAGTTTTTAAAGCACTTAAAATATGTAAATTACAGCAAGTGCTAACCTTACATAATTGTTCTGGTGGGACAAGTGCAAATCTTGTATCTATTGTGACACAGTTCCTCCTCTACCTTGGTGGGTCCTGTGCTTATTGGCGGATTTTTTTCACCTCAGTGATCTTCCCTTCCTATGGAACCCACAGTTTGGGTCAGTTCCTCCTGTGTCTGATCAGGAGTTGGGAGGTTTGGGGGGAACCTGGGCCTGC
>NC_133771.1:50576519-50865789 GCF_003597395.2 Chelonoidis abingdonii
CTCCTTTTTAAACCCAGGTGCCCTGATTAGCCTGCCTTGATTGGCTGCAGGTGTTCTAATTAAAGTAGCTATCTCCACTGCCTTCTAGAAAGGTCTTAATTGGCTCCATGTGCCTTGATTAACCTGGAGCAACTGCCATTTGGTTACCATGGTCCTAGGGATTTGTTTAGCCTGGGGCTAACACACCTGTTTCTCAGTAATTTACTGTAGCCATCTGGCCTTGCCCCATCACACTATGTATAATCTTACTTTTTCTTTTTAGGTAATTGTTCAGTACAATCCATTAGTGTAGATTTCTGTGTTATCCCACAGAGGTCAATGGGACTTGGCATGTGTACAGGGGTTCATGCTTATGGATTTTGTTCTAGACGCAAGGGCTTATTTTCTATATTAGGAAATAAGGCCTTTATACTGCAACACAATCTGCTATAACTATTTGTATAAATAAACAGGTTAAAATTTAGAATTTGTAGGGTTTGTTGAATAGATAAGTTAGCAGGTCTGTACAGATTTTCACTGGCATCTAGATACAAGTTGGACACTGCCAGAAAAAAAAATCATGCAATATGAAATTATTGGAAAATGTGATCTTTAAGAGTATGACTGGATGCAACTGGCTGTGTAACAATTTAGCAAGGGAACACAGAGATGCCCTAGAGAAAGGTGGAATGATGGTAGTTTAGGCCAAGACAAAAAAGAGCTAACTATATATTAATGAACTAACATCAGGAAGAGAGAAGATCTTTCTTTATGTGAAGGAAAGGGAACTAATTATTTATGTGACTTCAAAGAAGCCCTGGTATTAAAATTGCACCAGAGAAATAAAAAAAGAATATGGGCCAGACTCTCAGCTGGTGAAAAATACATAACTCAATCGACTTCAGAGGACCTATGTTGATATACACCAACTCAGGATCTTGCTCTGTTACACTTACCAGCCACCGGATCTCACCAAGCAGAATTCAGTCTAGGACTCTATGGCTATTGAGTTAATATTGCCAGTTCATTTTTCCACCAAATTACAGTGGATTGAAGGGCATATATGACAAGCTTCATTTCCACTTCAGGAGAGGCAAGGGGTCAATACCAGGAGGAATCTGTGGGAGAGTTTGATACGAAGAAGGTGGAGCTAGGAAATGCAAAGGGAATCCCTCAGATAGGGCCATTTGTTTTCTGATTAGTCTTGTCTGTAAATTGAAGAGTTGTAATTTGATAAGGCTAGGGAGTCTTAGACCTACATGTTTTTTGGTACAATTTTTTAAATTAATTTTCTCTCCGTTTTCTAAGAGAACATTAGTTTATTAAGACATTGCAGTCTACACCAAGAAGAGTGAAAGGCTCTTTCAGCCCTGAGTGAATGCAAAAGTGAATGTTTATGTCTAAGTCCAATGCTGATTCTCAGCTGAATGAATGGACCATATTTTTTGGTAATTGAGGCAGTGGCTGTAGCAGACCCAAAGCACTGGAAAAGTTTGAACATCACAAGGGAAAAAAGAGAAATTTGAGGGAGCCTGACAGGGGAGGGTACACTCACCTCATGAGTGCCTCCTGTCAGCTGGGTCTGATGTTGCAGTCCCTTTTCCCCCACTCCTGACACCCCTGGTACATTGATGACCTCACTAGGTGGGTCTTCAGTGGCTTAGCCCTCTGGCTCAGTCACACAATTAATAAATGAATGGATGAACCCCTTCCGGGGTAACAAAGTTCAACAAATGGTTGGTGCTCTGCAGTCGTCAGCCCCCTCTCTGGGCCAGTGTAAATTCCAGCCCTTTCTCAGGCTTAGTAAAAAGTTTTGCTCCCTTTTCAGGACTCAGGCCACTTCCCCACTAGTCCTGGTCCCAACCCACGGACCCTGTAAACAGCTTCATTCCCTGGGCTGCTTCCCACTTAGTCCCATCACCTTCACCCAGTACCTTAGGGTTATAGTCCTTCAGTTCTCTGTGTCTTATCCCTGCATGAGCAGGGTTTTTCCCAGGTCTCCTGGCCTGGAATGTTTCTCTGTTTCCCAGCCCTTCTGGTCCCAGCCCCCAATTGATCTGCTCAACCCCTGCAGCATCTTTTACCTAAGCCTGCTGCTTTCTTGCCATCCTTAGGCAGGCCCGAAGGGCCCACCTTAACTGCTTCTTTCCTGGGATGGGGTAGTAGGACTTTGAGGCCTCTAGCATGGGGCCTCAGGGGGCCTGGTATATCTCATCACAGAGCCAAAGAGATGCTGGGCAAATTGGTTTTTAAATTTGTATGTTAAAAAGAGGGGAAAGTGAGCAATGCAAAATTAGTATTTTATACTATAGGATTAATGACATATTTGTGAAGTACAGCCATCATCTGACATCACAGGCACCGAGGAAGGGAATATAGTCTAAGAAACAGGAGTTCTGGCTTGGACACTAATGCATGGTGTTACTGTGGCTTAACCTCTATTTGCCTCTGTTTTCACATCTCAGGAATAAGGGTAATAATGTATATCAACTGTTATTGTTGTAGTATATAAGCCAGTGGTGTGCAACCTGCGGCCTGCGGGCTGCACGTGGCCAGTCAGGGTAATCCAATGGTGGACTGCAAGACAGTTTGTCATTGGGAGCTGCGGGTGACTGTGTCTGTGGACAGGCAATGTAAACAAACTGTCTCATGGCCTGCCACTGGATTACCCTGATGGGTCACATGCGGCCCACAGGCCACCTGCAGGCCACAGGTTGCCCACCACTGATATAAGCACTTCTTTGAACATCTCAGATGAAAGATGGCTGCAGGATTCCCTTGCTGTCTCTCAACAGATATTGAAATCCGGTAGAGAGCTGCAGGTTGATTATTGCTGTCTCACTGGTGGCTCACTAGTCTCCACTCTGAATATAACGGAAGTAGTGATAGTCCTTGGGGAAAGGGAGTTACGGTTTGGATGCAAAGAGGCATAAAGAAAAGGAACCATGGGAGCACCCAAACCTATGAAGAAAGCTAGGTGTTCATGAGCAGTTATTTTTGGGGCTGCTTTTTTGTTAATAAGGCCAGATCCAAGGAGGGGTGAATTTTTTTTGCAGTATCTTTTATTTGGAGCTGGGTGGGGCCATAACTGGTGCTAGTAGTCACAACCTGCAGCTTTTTGCTGTTCAAGTTCATAGTTTTGTGGGAAGTAGGGGTGGGTGAGTGTGTTGTACTGAGATATGTTGTGTTGATTTGAATGGACGATGAATGGGGGTGGATGTGTTGATTTGCGTGAGAGGAGGTATGCTTGGGGGTATTTTATTGTGTGTGTATTGTGCTGGGAGTTTTGTACTGATTTGTGAGGTTGGCAAATGAAGGGTGTGTACTTCAGTGAGGGGGTCTATGTATTTGTCGTTATTCATAGATTCCAAGACCAGAAGGGATCATTGTGATCATCTAGGCTGACCTCCTGTAAAACACAGGACACAGAACTTCCCCACAATAATTCCTACAGTATATCTTTTAGAAGAAACATCCAGCCTTGATTTTAAAATTGTCAGTGATGGAGAATCTACCAAGACTCTTAGTAAGTTGTTCCAATTGTTAATTATTCTCAGTGTTAAAAATACATCTCTATATCGATATAAAGTGACCCGATAGAACATGAATTCGGATATAACATGGTAAAGCAGTGCTTTGGGGAGGGGCGAGGCTGCACATTCCAGTGGATCAAAGCAAGTTGGATATAACGTGGTTTCACCTATAATGTGGTAAGATTTTTTGGCTCCCAAGGACAGCGTTATATCGAGGTAGAGGTGTATGTGCTTTAATTACTGTCTGAATTGGCCTAGCTTCAACTTCCAGCCATTGGATCTTGTTATGCCTTTCTCTGCTAGATGGAACAGCCTATTATTAAATATTTTTCTCCATGCAGGTACTTATAAATTGTAATCAAGTCATCCCTTAACTTTCTCTTTGTGAAGGTAACTAGACTGAACTTCTTGAGTCTATCACTGTAAGACATGTCATCTAATCATTTAATCATTCTCAGGCTGTTGTCTGAACCCTGTCCGATTTATCAACACCTTCTTGAACTGTGGATACTAGAATTGGACACAGTACATGGTCTCCCCAGTGCCAAATAAGAGGTAAAATAACCTCGCTACTCCCACTTGAGTAGTGTGTGCTGTTTGTGTGTGCTGTTTCTGATGTTGTTTTGAAGAATTGTGGCAGTTGGGTCAAGTAATCCATCATCTCTGGAGTCTCCCTCAGACAACCAATGATATTGTTGCATGCAAATAAGCTGTAGATTAAGAGTGGTGACTGGCTGAGTTACCTCTGATATTATAATGGTCTAGGACTCTTGGCATGGCAAAGATACATATCACGTGGGTGTCATTCAAACTGGCTGAGAATTTACAAATTAGATAGTAACAGACTGTCAATACCACTCATGATTGAACCTGGTGATATTCTGAACAAAAAGCTGGAAGTACTTCCATGGCTAGAAGTCCAGTTTTATTTTCATCTGGTACAGATATGGTTTTATTGGGAACAATGGGCATTATATAGATAAACACAAAGGCAGGTAAAATGGTTTCACATTCTCTGCAGTTATAAAGCCTGCATCAGATTATCCAGCCACAAAGAATTGCTATCATGTTTATGCTACAGCATATACTAATATTTGCCACAAAATTATCTTACCTTAGCAACAAACACTGATATTGAAAGACGGTATAATTTTAGGGACTCAAAATGTAACAAAAATCATTGACAGTAACGAGGGCACAGAAGTAAAACACAATTATTAACACTGGGATAATTTATTCTCTATCATTCTGAAGATGCCTACCATAGTTTTCTGCACAGCAATGTCTCCATCTTAGCCCTGCATCATTTGAGAATGTACTTGACAGCTGGTGAACTGTTAATTTGCTATGAACAATGAAAAACCATGTGACAAAAAATGAAACTAGTCTCCAGTCTTGAATTATATCCAAAACTCAGGTTATTTTCTACGCTATTATTCTGAATGTGGCTGATTATTATTCAGTGAACTCAAACAACTATAAACTGCTGTTTTTAAACATCAGAGAGCAACTATGAATGTATTTTATAAGAGTCTAAAGGTTAATTCAAACCTATCATCTGAGAGATGCTATCAGTTTGTATCTAACACAAGATTGTCTGGCAGCTTTCCCTATTTTCCGTGCTTGTCAAATAATTCCCTCCACTTGCTAAACAGTCCATCAAATGCACATGCCCAAATGAATGAGGGCAAAAATCTTGTTTTATTAGTGAATCCTGGAGAGTTGTATCTTTTGTTATTCTTACCAGTAAAAGCCAAACCATAAAAGATTCCAAATTTGGCGTCAGTTCAGATCCACAGTGTGTGATGGAACCTAGAAGCAGTGTGGCCCAGAAGACAGAGTGCTACCTAGGTTCTGTTGACCTATTGAGTGACCTTGGGCAAATCACTTCACCGCTCCATGCCTCAGTTTCCCCATTTGTAAAATGCTTTGAGATCTACTGATGTAAAGCACTAGATAAGAGCTATGAAAGTATTATTAAACCTAAAGATGTGGGGATAGGAGAAGGGAACTGCCATAGTATTCTTTCCTCAATCTGAACCTTAGAGTCCAAAAAATGAGGTACTAGCATGAAATCCTCTAAGCTTAATTACCAGCTTAGATCTGATATGCTGCCACCAATCAGGATTCTGAGTACCTGATAAACTCTGGTCTCCCCAAAACCTTCCCTGGGGACCCCCAAGATCCAGACCCCCTGGATCTTAATACCAGGAAAGTAAACTCTTTCCCTCCTTAGTGCCTCTCCTAGGCTTCCCCTCCCTGGGTTACCCTAGAAGATCACTGTGCTTCAACTCCTTGAAACACAACACAGAGAAATCTGGTTTCTCCTCCCCCTTCTCCCCACCTCCCTGGGTATCCCGGAGAGAGAGAGAGAGATAAACACAAAGAGCAGGTTTTTCCTCCCCCTCCCCTCTTCCCCTCACCCAGAGACAATGCAGATTCAAGCTTCGTGAATCTGAACAAAGAGATTCCCCCTCCTTCTTTCTCCCTGGTAAGTACAGACTCAGTTCCCTTGAGCCTTACTGGGGAAAAATTACAGGTCTTTAAAAGGAAGTTTTTAATAAAAGAAAGAAAAAATAAGAAATCTCTGTAAATACAAGATATAATATTACAGGGTCTTCAACTTATAGAAAATGGAGAAACAGCCTTCTCCAGAAAACATACAATTAAAAGTACTTCCAGCAAACTACACATGTGCAAATACAGAAAAACAATTTAAAAGACTATACTGTCTTTCTACCTTTGTACTTACAAATTTGAAACAGAAGATTAGAGAGCCTGTAGGTACGTGTGGTCACTCTCAGAGCCCAGAGAGACAACAGATTAAGACAAAGAACTCACACCCAAACTTCCCTCCACCCAGATTTTAAAATATTTTGTCTCCTGATTGGTCCTCTGGTCAGGTGTTGCAGGTCACTGTTTGTTAACTCTTTACAGGTGAAAGAGACATTAACCCTTAGCTATCTGTTTATGACAGGAACTATCTGTTGGAATATTTTAGAGTTTTGGTCTTACTGAGCCCCTGTGCAAACAGGCATTGATTCCAAGAGCAATTGCAACACATTATGCCAGTTTTGGATTTGGTTGAGTTTGCTTCTGTAAAGGGGTGAAGGTTTCAGGATCTATTTTTTTTCCAGGTTGTTTAACCCACATGCAATTTCCCCGCTGGAACATCATAATTTTGCTGTAAATATCTGCGAGAGACTGGAGGTACACAGTAGTGGGTTCTCTCTGAGAGTCAAATTCATAGATTCAGAACAAGACCCATACACTACTCAAATCCTACTTGAGCCCTTCAAATAGGGTGTAAGGCGATGAGCAGCCACTGTGTGGGCTTTCTGCACAGAAGTGAGTTTCACTTGAAGAGCATAAGATAATGCTGCAGGTTTTTGAATAATGGTATTTTTACTGATGGTTATGTATTTATATTGCTGTCATGTTTAGAGGCCTTAGTCAGGAATTGGAACCTCATTCCATATGGTGTTAGGCACCATACACAAACATACTGGAAAAACAAAGTGTCTTCCCCAAAGAGTTTGTGATCTATTTACAATAGTTCAATGAGAAGGAGGGTTGTCCAGTGGTTAAGACCCTAATGTGGGAGAACTGGATTGCATTCCATACTCCTCCACAGATGTGCTGTGTGCCCTTGGCCAAGTCACTTAGGGCAGTGTTTCTCAATGATCAATCTGTGGACTGGCACCGGTGCTTGAGACAGTTTAGGAAGGCAGCAAGCTGGTCCCTGGTATCAAAAAGGTTGAGAAATAGTAATTTTGGTTATGTCTGGAGGGCAGTCACTGGTTGCAGCTCAAGGCTCCATACCTGAGCTAGCTTTAATCTAGCTAGCTCAGGTCCTGGAACACTAAAACCACAGAAGTGTGAGTTTGCTCCACAAGTAATTATTCAGGGTTCCAAGTGGTTTGGTACAGCCTGCGATGAAGTTCCCACTGCTGCAGCTTCACTGATCCAGGACCTGAGCTAGCAAGATTAAAAACTAGTCCTGGCATCAGGGCCAGCGCTTCCATTTAGGTGGCCTAGGCAATTGCCTAGGGTGCCAGGATTATTGGGGGGTGGCATTTTGCCAGGGGGGGCAGCAGGCGGCTCCAGTTGACCTGCCGCAGTTGTGCCTGCGAAGGGTCCGCTGGTCCCGCGGCTCCAGTGGAGCTGCTGCAGGCATTTCTGCGGATGGTCCCCTACTCCCGCGGCTCCGGTGGACCTACTGCAGGCTCGACTGTGGCAGCTCCACTGGAGCCGCGGACCAGGGGACCCTCCGCAGGCACGACTGCGGCAAGTCCACCGGAGCAGCGGGACCATCGCGTGGGGCGGCGAAATGCCCGTGCACCTAGGGTGCTAAAAATACTAGCGCCGGTCCTGCCTGGCATGTTGGTTCAAGCTGCAGTCACACCCAGTGACTGTAGTCTAGACATATACTTAGTATCACTAGGTAGGTCTACACTGCAATAAAAGACTTCACATTAGACTGCTGGGACTGTACTAGGGTGATTCTGGTTTATGGCAGTGAGACTTTCTTTGGTAATAAATTAAGCCTGTAAACAGGGCTATTTATGTATTCTGAAGGCTGTACTGAGCTTATCTGAGGAATTGAGAACAACTTGCAGGGTTGCCTTGAGGCTACTAGGGGGTGCCAAGGAGGAGGCCACTTGTTTAGAAGTTTCTTTCACCTCACAGTCTTCTTAATAGAAGCTCTTCCATCAAGTTTCTGCCAAGAAAAACTCCCACATGAACAAATTCCCTTTATACTGAGGCAAATGCTTACAATTTTCATGTATAGCCACCAATACGGGGGGAAGAGAAAGACTCTTATCTTTATATAATTATTCTCATTTTCTTTTATCCCACAAAATTCTCTCCTTGGGCCTAATTTTCAGATCAACCTTCATTCCTGCATTGTAGTTATTTTCCAGTGCCATTCATATCACCTTAATATTACCAGATATGCAGGTGAATCTGGTATTTAAATGTCTAAATGACATAAATCGCTCCCCCCATGTATGATATGTCTGGGTTTCATCCAGGCTTTTGTTTATTAGAATGAATTCAGAACCCTTATTCCACATCCCTTTTCCACGCTAACTTAAAGAACATTAGAGAGGCAATTCTCAATAAGAGTGTTTTTATTCAGCTCCTGCCAGTAATCTTGCGACTCTGAAGTTTCTTATTCTAATTTGGCTCTCCTTCGCTTCTAAATGTTACTCTCTGCTTTATTTCCTTTAATCAGTTTTGCTGACGCAGATGGGATAGTTAGGGGAAATGATGTATGACTGCTACACGCCTCTTTCTTGCAGCTCAGCCTAGTGCTTTGCTGCAGCATTCACCAGACCTCCAATGTCATTTCAAGACATTACAAAGGAGTCCCACCCAGGGCTATAGCATTTAGATGCTGAACTTTAAATTATATCACTAGCTCCTAGTCACCTTCAAAGAGAGTTTTGGTATATAAGTAAATACAGAGAAAGGCACAATTATCTGATCTGATGAAGTGGGCTGTAGTCCATGAAAGCTTATGCTAAAATGAATTTGTTAGTCTCTAAGCTGCCACAAGTACTCCTGTTCTTTTTACAATTATATCAGCATTTTAAACATTCTTAGACACATTTTAAACAAAATCTATAAGTAGTTAAGCTGTCTGTAAGGACCCATGGAAACTCTTCTTGCTGCCTATACATTCAGATTCCTGGGATAAAAGTATAAATTATAACAAGAATACAACAGCTAAAGAGCTTTCAGCAAAATATTTGTCCTTCTTGATTTCAGCATCTCACACATCCTCTGATCATCTTCAGAGACCATCTGCAACCTAAGATGAAGCAGATATATATGTCATCTGAGTTCTTCCGTTGTCTATGTAGAAATGGAATTAGAACTATTTTTAGCACTTATTTCTTTTTTAAATGCCTCTGCTTAAGCAGTAACAAATAAAAAGTTAGATCCTGAACCTTGCTATGATTGCTCTGCATTGCTTTGTGGCATAAAGCATCCATAATGCTATTTTAGATGGCTGGTGGAAGATTCCCTTGCTGTGGAGGAATCCTCACATAATATAGGGCTGTTGAAGATGGTGGTATACAAACCACTACTTGTATAAAGCACCGTGGGTATGGCCAAGCAAAAGGGGATGTGGTTGGGAAGAGCTACACTGTGGCAAATCTCAGCTGTTGGGACAACCTTTTAGGGTGAATGCAACTGCGCAAAAGTTCGAGCAAACCAGTTCTAACTTATTTTGGGAACTAGACCATTCCTTGACTAATATTAATATTAGGGGAGTGCATAAGTGGTTTAAATCCAATTTGTGGAGTCCCACAGGATTCAGTTCTCTCTAAGGTACTATTCAACCCATGCAGCCACCAGGTTGACTGCTCAGATGCCATGGACTCAAGTGCCAGCAACATGCAGATAACACACAGCTCTATATATCCTTCACCACATGCTACTACCATCAAGATGACCTGGTACTTGGATGAAAACAGCTCATGAATGAAGAACAGCTGGTGGAACAAAATAGAAGTGATGCTGTGTAGCCCATAGCTCTAGCTTAGCTTTTATTATAGTCAGTTGTAATGCAAGAAAGCTGCAGGCCTGTATCCTGTAAGATATGAACTTAAGCAAGTTAGCATAAGTTAGTATAAGTATAGTCAAATATAGAAGGCCTGTAACTTTGGCATAGATAAATGGTCTGATGGTGCTGGGGAACTCGGATGAGCTTGCTCAATGGTAGGAGTTGGAACTTAACAGTAAAAACAGTAAACAGAAACAGTAAAAACAGGAACACTGCAAGAACATGGAAATTAACTATAAATAGGCTTATCAATATAATAAGTATGATAATAAGCTAAATGGAATTGATATGTATTATATGTTAACCTATAGAATAAATACACCTCAATATTATGTGAGTGAGGAAGTTAGATTTGGGCATGGAAGGTGGAGCATTAGCATGAGTATTCATTACGGTGCTCGTGCCTTATAACAGATCAAACCACCATGTGGAGTTAGCCCAGCTAAGCTATGCTTTCTCAGTCATTTGACCCTTCAGCTCTACTGTCAGTCATGGACATTGAGCAACCTGGACCATCAGACCCACTGGCATGCCAGAGGCAGGGCAGTCCTTTGTTTCTTACTACCAAGTCCTCAAGGAAGGGTGTTAGTATGCAAATCTAAGAGCTTATGCAAAGAATGACACCACAGATATCCCCAATTCTGTATTATTCCTATCTTTTCATGTGGCTTGCAGCTTTTTCTGGCTTTATTCATTATTTTAATGAAGATCTATAAGGCTTTGTTTTGTCCTCAGTGTAAGTGTCCTTGTCATACCACGAGGCTCCCGAAAAGATATTGAAATAATTGGTTTTAATTCTGTGCAGCTGTGATGCTGTATGATTGAAATATAACCATTTATATCATTAATATTGCCACTGTTAGACAGTTACAACAAATCTTTTACAAAGTATGTCATGTAACATATCAATGGAAAAGTTACAATCTATCGAATACGATTATTCTGTTTGTATGCATGTATCATCTTTGTGTCCGAAGTTATGACTATTGTTTAGGTACAGGTATTTCAAATGCATTTCTCCTGGGGTAACACCCACAAGGTAATTTACATTCAGATTAGCCAGTCTATTGTGAATGGACCATTCAAGTTGATGACCCATTAAATTATACAATAGGCCATAGAAGAAGATGGTCCCTGACTGGTGAGCCTTCCTGTTGATGCTTTAGCCAAAATATGGGTAATGGCTGCTCCTATGAGTCAGCAAAGCATGTATGTGACTTGCTCATGTAACCTTGGACTCCATCTTGTGCCTTTAATTTTCCACCAAGACTGAAAGCAGTCCCTCCACATAGGAAAATGTATAAAAGACTCTGGACACATCTCCATTTTGCCTCTTTCCTGCTCTGATGTCTGGACTTTGGACTTACTCTAAAACGAGCATTCCAACCAATGGACTGAGGACTTTCCAATATTTGGGAAGTTACCAGAGACTTTACAAGCCAGCAGTTTATTCCATCACAGCTACAAACCTGATACAATAACTCTGCAATGAGTATATGATTTCCTGAACCACTTTAACTCTCTCCTTATTCTTTTCTCTGATAAATAGATACTAGATATTAGATATTAAAGGATCAGCAACAGCATAATTGTTGGGTAAGATTTAAGTTATATATAGACCTGGCTGTGTGACTGATCTCTTGAGATTAGAAGGACCCTTTGTTTGATTAAACTGGTTTTAAATAACCATTCATCATAAAGTCTAGTGTCTGGGTGATTGCAGCAATGTGGTACTTACCCCTGCAGCACCCCCCACTCGTCATCTCAGGGAATTATCTCTTCCCATCTCCAGAGTGCCTTCTGCAGGCCAATGTCCCACTGCCTCTGGCCCCCATGTCCCTCCCAGACCCCACTGCCCTTTTATCTGGGGTACTGCCCCCTGGCAATACCCCCATACTCTACCTCTGGGTCACCCCTCTCTGGGGAACCCCCAACACTCTAATCCCCACATTGCCTCAGTTTGGGCTACTGCCAATCATTAAGCCCCTGCTCCCTGGGGCAGACTGCAGTGTAAAAGCCACTCATCACAGACAAGGGGGTTCAGACCTGCTCCCTCCCTCTGCCTCCCAGTACCTCTATGGGCCTAGGACCAGGCCCTGCAGCCTGGGGAGTTGCCAGCCTGGAGCTCCCCTGCTCCTCTGGCCTGTCCCCAGCCCTGCTTCACTCCAGTACCCTTTAGCACTCAGGCAGCTAGATACATCTCCCTCCTCAGCTAGAGGGAGACTCTACCAGCTCCTGGCTCACTGGCCTTTTATAGGGCCAGCTGTAAGAGCAATACAAATATTATTAACCTTTAAAAGGGTCAGGCAACAGCTGGTGGGCAATGGAAAGAATTTTGAAAAGTTTTCAGCCACAGTGCAGTCTTCTTTGTTGAAGGTACACAGCCACAGCTGGCCAATTCAATGCTTAGCTTAAGAGTGCTCCTGGATTCCTCATTAATGCTAAACTTTCGTATATAGCAGCTTCCATACATAACATCTTCTGTCATCTCTGGTTGGCTAGGAGAATCCATCCCATCCTGGCAGATGATGATAATTTTCCTCCCATTAATTTTTCATTTTGAAAATGCCTCTGAATTTCCTGGTTATTGTCAGGATTGGAAGCAGAAATGCCACAGCGCTGAGAATGGCTAGTTTGAAGGAAAGCTTTCAGATCCAGTTTGTCAGACACAAGAGGTTCAGGTAGTTTTTATCCAGTTTTGGGTGCTACACTTTATGGATTTCCCCATCTTTAATTGTTAAGCTTAACATTTTACTTCTGAAATACAAACAAGGCCCCATTCCTGCAAATGGATCTGCAGAGATGTAAGGATTAGCTCACCAAGTCTAACTGAAGAATCAAAACATAATTCTAAACCTTGGCTGTGCTGGCACTGATACATAAACACACATTTCTAAACATTCAAATGGCTTGGTCTGGACAGATTGTACCTCTGCAGTTAAGATTATTCTGTTAATATATTTTATTGATTACTAAATTTTTACATGAATTTTATGGATTGGGAAATATTTTTGAACTGGGAACAGTTACCAGAATTGAGAAATAATTAACTTTAGCCCTGGAATTTGAAGTTCTGTGCTGAGATCAGCCTATGTTTAGCATAGCTGGTGCGAAAAACCTTCTGGTGCTCTATGCTTCATTATATGTACAATAATATATCAGCTGACCATTTTAAATATTGCTGTAGGTGAATTCACTACATCTTTGTAAGCTATCACAACTTTAAATTAGGCCTAAGACCTAATAGTGCTTATTACTTTAAATAAAGCTGATAGGATCAGGCTATTTCCAGTGTAATTTTATTTTAAGTGCATTTAGGCAGTTATCCACAGTTGACAAGGACAAATGAGCTCTGCTCATGGCACTCTTTCATCTGCATTGATCCATGCTAAAAAGACTAATATGACTTCTGTTGTGGATCTGAAAAACAATGAGCAAATTTAAGAAAAGTAGGTTAGCTGGGAACTGTAGCCATTGGTATTGTTTAAACTTTTTGTAAAAAAAAGCATCAGCAAGAAACAAACAAATACTAAAATGACTAATGCTGTATCTGGTAGAATTACTATAATTTTCTCCACTAAGAGAGATTTTGTAGCACAGGGTTTTGAAATGGCAGTAGCCAGTTTGGAGGAGAGATAACAAGCAAACAACCCAAATTAATTTAACTTCCTTAGGTCTAGCAGGAAAAGGGAGAAACATTAGAAATAATTGATAGTGACGGGATGAGAGAGACAAAGAGATGGACTGGGAAGTATTTAATGACTCTTTGTGGTATTACATCTGTCATACTTTTTGTGCTACATTAAAGTTTCATTATTTTCATATTTCTTGTTTTCATATTTTCCCATCCCCTTCTTCTGCTAAATTTACCAAGTAATATAATGCGGATAATGGAAAGCTATTGCTGAAAATGTCATTGAATCAGTTACTGGAACTGAACAAAGCATCTCAGCCATGCATTCCCTTTCATAATACATTTTCAATTAGTGACTTAGGAATTGTATACAATATAGACTCACTTTCTTTTTTTTAAATCATCATGTAGAGAGCAGTGCATCCCAAGAAGAAATAGTGAACCTTTCTTTTTACAACTATTAATAACTTAGATCCATTTAATTTCATCAAAGAAAATGATTGCAGAAGTCAGTTTACTGAAGAGATCTATTCTTCTAAGGGCTTGTAGTCTTCAGGCTGTTAAAACAATAGATTAATTTTGTTCTTCTGAGACAACTATGGTAAGCTTCTCCCTAGACATACATTGTAGGATTCAAGGCTCCAGCCTTCTGGTCTCCAAGTCATCTATTTGTATTTATTTGTATATTGGTGGTCTCTGGGGACCCAACCAGAGATCAGGAACCTGGTATCCTAGGCTCTGTACAAATCCATCACTAAAAGGCTATCTTTCCCCCAATGATCTTATGATTTTCCATTTTTTTACCGCCTAGCAGTACATATTCTATAATTTTGAGGTAGTAACTCTTGGATCACTGGATCAGTGATATAAATGTACTGCTCACGCTCTCCTGGCTCCCTCTGCTTTCAGGTAGAGTCAATTGAAAGATGTTCAAAGAAATCCCTCCTTGCTTTGTATCAGACATTGCAGCCCTTATTTACTATAGGGAGTGAAAAGACATGAGGACATTGGAGCTGTTGGGCCTTCTTCTCTTTCCCCCACCTTGTGAGTGGAAGAGAAATGATCCTAATCACAGAAACACCATGAACGAGTTTCTCATACTTCCCACAATCTATATTGTTTTTTCCCTGTTGCCTCCAATTTTCTAACTGGAAAAGAGTAGGAAACAGTGAGCTCCTAGAGCTGGCAGGGTGAGAAAGCACCCATCAGGTCATTTCTGGTTCAGTTTCATCCAGTTTTGCTTTTTGAGTGAGCTGCAGTCTACAACCGGTGAGTCTGAGCTTGAAGGCTGTATAAGTTTTTTTTTTTTTTTAATTAATGAGCAAGGCTGTATTGGGCTCCTCACTGGCAGATACAATCACCTCCTGATGCAAAGGCAAAGTGGCAATTTCCCTCAAATTAGATCTTAGATCCTTGCTCAAGAAACCCTCTCTTGATGTTGTCACACAGTCTTGCCAACTATTACAGTCTCCAAGTTAATTCAAAAAGGCAACTGAAAAAATTGGGACAAGGAGTCTTTGGTGCTCTTTGGAATCCTGTTTCTTTATTGTTTTCATTATGACTTTTGTCCTGATGATAGCACAGAGACTGCACTTGTTTCATTATTTTATTACCTTTTATGGGTGACAGGTGTCTAGGCTGATTCTTTTAGCCCTGTCAGCAGCCTTCAATCTGGTTGGTCATTAGGGATTGGTGACCCATCTCTACACTGCAATAGTTGGGATTGTGCTTTCGTCACTCTGTTGCTTTCTGCTGAAGAAGTCCCAGGAGATGGTTTTAGACATTTGTTAACTCATTGAAAGAGCTCTTTAGTGAAGAGTATAGCAATACTTCAGTCTGCCATTCTCCTGTTTAATGTGTAAGTACATCCGAAGCCAGTAAGTGAAACACCTTGGGCTCCAATGCCATCATTATGCTGATTACATTTAGCTCTTGGTATAGTCTGTCTGTGTTCCATTATCTGGCTGGGCTTGAACTGCAGGGCCGGCTCCAGGCACCAGCTTATCAAGCAGGTGCTTGGGGTGGCAACTCTGGAGAAGGGCGGCACTTTCAAGTATTCGGTGGCAATTTGGTGGAGG
This sequence comes from Chelonoidis abingdonii, assembly GCF_003597395.2. Classification (NCBI taxonomy): domain Eukaryota; kingdom Metazoa; phylum Chordata; order Testudines; family Testudinidae; genus Chelonoidis; species Chelonoidis abingdonii. Next base: position 50,592,321 of record NC_133771.1, read on the forward strand.
GTCCCTCACTCCCGCTGGGAGAGAAGGACCCCCCCCCGAATTGCCGCAGATCGCGATCGCGGCTTTTTTTTTTTTTTTGGCTGCTAGGGGCGGCAAAACCTCTGGAGCTGGCCCTGTGTGGATGAGAGTCTGTTAGAACATAACAATGGCCATACTGGGTCAGACCAATGGTCCATCTAGCTTAGTATCCTATCTTCAACAGTGGCCAGTATCACAGTTTCAGGAGGAATGTATAGAACAAGGTTGATTGAAGCTATGTCCAGATGAGCCTTTGCTGATACTGGTGGGTAGAAGAAAGCACTTGGGAATGGCTTTGCCTTTGGTATTGAGGGATTTTCCTACCCTTTTGATATTGAGTGTAAATTCCAGCTTGAGAAGATGTACCTGCACTAGCTCTGAGCAAGTTAGCACACTAAAAATGGAATGTAGCCAAGGCAGCATGAGTGGCAGGAGGGGCTAGCTTCCCCGAGTATGTATATAATGTCTTGGAGGGTATGTACTCAGGGCAGCTACCTCCCACTGCTCACGCCACCATGGCTATTCCCTATTTTTAGTGTGTTAGCTTCATCAGAGCTAGTATGGATATATCTTCTTGAGCTGGAATGTACACTTTTAGCTTGAAGTGTAGACACACCCTTACACAGATAAGATTGGGGGTTTTCCCACCCACAGGCCTTAGATAAGGAGTATGAATCAATCCTCAACTTTGCTTATTCGCTAGTCTAATCTATTTTATATGGGTTTTTATACCACCCTCTTCATCACAATATCTGAGTGCCTTCAATGATGGTGTTGATTTTAAGCAACCTTTTCCTTCAGCTTTTAACCAGTAATTTGGGGAAATTTCCTCTTAGATGCTTATGTTGCCACAGTTATCCATGTCTTTGCAATCATTTATGTACAGCAAATTGTTCTACATGGGCCAGTTCAAAGCAGCAGTTACTACAGAAAGTGGCTGTTCACTTCCTTGGCTGTGCTAGTTTTGTGGTGCATATTAATACAATTCTCAGAAGTCATAGGTAAGTATACTAGAATTCACCTCTACTCTCGGACAGGGATTCATAGATTTCTAAGGCCAGAAAATACTGTTGTAATCTTCTAGTATGATCGTCAGGCATAACACAGGCAACTGAATTCATGCCTGTTTGAACTAGAACATATCTTTCAGAAAAAATATTCAGTTTTGATTTTAAAATTGCCAGTGATGGAGAATCCATCACAAACCTTGGTAAATTAGTCCAATGGTTAATTACTTCACCGTTAAAATTTTGCATGCTGAATTTGTCTAGCTTCAACTTCCAGCCATTTGATCTTGTTATACCCTTTTCTGTTAGATTGAAGGGCCCCCTATTATCAAATTTATGTTTCCTGTGTAGGTACTTATAGACTGATCAAGTCACCCCTCAACCTTCCCTTTGACAAGCTAAAGAGCTTGGCCTCCTTGTGGTCAATTCATTCATTCTAAGGCAAGTTTTTTAAAATCCCTTAATCATTCTCGTGGTTCTTCTCTGAATTCTCTTCAATTTATCAACATCCTTCTTGAAGTTTGCAGAATGGAACACAATATTCCAGTAACAGGTACACCAATGACAAATACAAAGGTAATATAAACTTACTACTTGATAATCCCCTGTTTACACATCTAAGGATCTCATTAAGGCTTTTTAGCATTGCACGAGAAGTTCATGTTTAACTGGATATCCACCATGACCACCAAGTCTTTTTCAGTCACTGCTTCCCAGTTCTTGATCCCTTATATAACACCTCTTTCCTTGTGTAGTCTCATGGCAATTGAGACCTTTTGATAGCATTCCCTAAAATTGAACTCTGGAGGTTGTAGACAGGGTGTTATCAGTGAAGGGTCCTTGGCTCTGGATCTCACGTCTATTAGGTTGACAAAAATAATAAAATAAATAATAATTGGAAATACACCTATCTCCTAGAACTGGAAGGGACCTTGAAAGGTCATCAAGTCCAGCCCCCTGGCTTCTCTAGCAGGACCAATTACTGATTTTGCCCTAGATCCCTAAGTGGCCCCCTCAAGGATTGAACTCACAACCCTGGGTTTAGCCGACCAATGCTCAAACCACTGAACTGTCCTTCCCAGGAAGGACAGAGCCTACATTTGTGGATCATCAGGTCGCAATGTAAGGCTGACTTTCACTAAGGATTTTGCCTCAGGGGTGATTGAAAAGGATTTACTGAGGCTGTGGTATGGGCAAAGTGTTCTGGTTAACATTTCTCAGTACCTCAAGTTTCATTTTGTGTGTTGTAGATGTGCCCAGGGATTTAATGATGGGCACTCTTCATAAAACATAAAATAAATAAGACATAGCTTTTATCTGAGGCAGCAGCTGATGAGACTCATGGATCCTTGTTACTATTCGTTATATTCTCTTCTTAGATTGTACACTTTTATGAGTAGCATTAGCCAAAGTGCACTCTGAGACTTTCAGTGCGCTGTAGCAATGTTCACATGGATTGTTACTGCATAGCAAGCTAGTGTGCTGTAGATTCACACCCTGTCTTGCCATGCAATAACATCCCTTGTAGATAAGCCCTTAGATTTTAAACTCCTTGGGCAACAGGTTATGTCTGTCTTGTATTTTTGTGCCATGTCTATCACAACAGAATCCTGATCTTGGCTACGGCCTCTAGACACTACAGTAATACTATTCATAGTAAGAATTAATTATTGTATGCCTTCAGATGGGAAAGCAACTATTTGACTTGTAAAATCAACAACTTTATGTGTGAATTATTGTTACAGCAACATTTGAAGTTGAGCTGGAATGTGTGTAAAATACATGTTAGAAAAATTAATAAAACTTAATACCCCACCAGCAACTCTATCAAAAATAACCCAGCCTTGCAGGAACCTGTCCTGATGAAGAAATGTTGTTGACTCAGGTGCTTTACAAGCCTCAAACCCTTCCCACAATGTACAGGCAATGCAAGCATGCTGAACATCACCAAAAACAAACGATCCTTTCATATTAATAAATGGATTTGAACTAGGGATTGTCTGTGATGAATGCAGGGCTTCTTTCTAAAAACTGTCTCCGGGTAAAGAGAAAGGGAGCAAGGGATGTTGTTAAAATGAAAGTTTCCGTACTTACTATCTTATAGTTCAAATGCTTTAACTGTTTTCTTCTTTCTCTGTATCTTTAATAAAAGGCTATAAGGTATTTAATGGTATTTGCCATGGTACTAAGCAGGCTGCGATCTCTGCATACCAAACCCTGAACCTTGTTTAACACTGTTTAAACGTTGTACAGTGACTGGGTCAAGTTAACATTTTTGACCCTTTGGGTCCCTATATTCCATCTAAGTACATCTAATAAACAGGCCCCAAATGGGAGCCCCAGTGATGGAATAATAACTCTTAACAACTGGGAAGCCAAAGCAGACTGTATATGTGAACACGACACATGGTTACAGCAAGAGACAAAAAGATGTGTGAACAAACTCTGAGAACGCAGGAGTCTGTCTCTCTCTCTCTCACACACACATGCACACACAGATTGGCAGCCAAGATGGATCTTGGAAGAGTGTGGCAACGTGGGGCCATGGTTCCTTCTAATACGGACTTTGACTTGAGTGAGGTTTACCATGCTAACCTAAGGACTTTCTCATGCTGTGACCAAGCAATGCCTTGTTTTGCAAAGGCTGTCCAGTATTACTGAAAATACTTACTGGAAGGTCAAGTCTCTCTCAGGAGTCTGAATTCAGTTGGAATTGCTGTACAGAGCCCTGGCGAGAAATAGGGGCGCTGTCTCAGTCTCAGAGTTGTGGGCTTGTGTGACCCACCTCAGAAAAATTGTGGACCTTAGGGGCTTGACACACTAACATGGTTACTCCCAGGTAGGGGTGCCACCTATGAGGACATCTGGACCATTTCATGCAAAGTAAGAAATAATAAATGAGGTGAGGCAGCATCTGTTGCTCCTGGGCATTATTCTGGGTTTGGAAGCTGCCACCTTCCCACTTTATCCTCCTCATCTCCACCAGGTTGTGGCCTCAGACATTGCCAGAAGGAGCTGCTCATCCCCCCACATGGAGATCTGGCTGGGTGCCATGCAGGAAGAAGTTGCATGGCAGTTGCAAGACTGTCAAGCCAGAAATGGGGGAGGAGTTTTGGACAGAAAAGACCCCACAGCAACAGGTCCCCTCCCTCCTCCCACTCTGCAGCAGATTCCCTTCTCCTGCCCTCCTGAGGCATCAATGCCGCCCCAACCTGGAAGTCACCTGTCCCTGTTTCTCTGATGGCTCTGCTTACCTGGCTCTGGCAATGGGCCTGTAAGCCTGGCCATTGTGTTATTGCTGCCAGCTTGTTGCTTCTCAAAGTGGCCCCAGGCAGGGGTGAGCTGGAGCCGGTTGGCACCGGTTAGCAGGAACTGGTTGTTAAATTTAGAAGCGGTTTTAGAACCGCTTGTTAACTGGCTTCCCTGCCAGGGAAGCTTTGATGGACTCTGGCTGGGAAGCATGTAATTCCTCCTGCCGGCCACCGGGGGGCGCTGCGCTGCAGGAGCCATGTGGGCTGCCTCCTGGCCCTGTTGCTGCTGCTGCCTCTTGGACCTCTGGCCCTGGGGCTCCTGCTGCTGCCTGGTGAGTTTCCGGCTGTGTCCTGGTGCTCGGGCTGCTCCCAGCCACTCTCTTCGTGTGAGTACCTGCACCACCTGCCCACAGCCAACCCCTGCCTTCATCTCCTGCCCACAGCCACCCCCTGTCACCCCCTGCCTGCAGCCACAGCCCCTGCCCCTGGCCACAGGTGCTGGGGATGCCCCTGCAGAGCAGGAGTACAGAGGAGCCTGGCTGCTGCTGTGGCAGTTCAGCCCCCTCCTCTCCATTTATGTTGTTAGAGGCCTGGCAGGTCCCCAGTGGGGGCAGCAGAGCATGGAGAGCCTCATACAGCAGCAGGGGTGGTGGAATGATGTGGGTGACCCGGACAGACACACACACAGCACAGCCGGTAGGGTGACCACGAGGGGCTGGCTCAGCGAGAGGGACATGAGAGTTCTGGGCCAGGGCCAGCAAGAGTGAAAAAGAGCCTCACAAGATGCCTGCCCTGGGTGAGCACGAGCAACAAGCTAATTATGGAACTGACAAAAACTGGGCATTTTGATGTTCTGGGAAGACGTACAGATTTCCTGGGACAGCTGCCTCCAAAAAGGGATAATCCTGAAAAAACTGTCTAAAGGCCAAGGCATAACACAGACCCTCTAACTCTGTGACACTGTCCATCCTGTCATAGCCCCAATTAAGGTACAGTCATGCTGTGTTCAGTCATTAGAGATACTAATACAGGATTCTGGTTTCTCTCTCTTGAGACTAGCTAGGGCAATGGCTTTTTTTTTTACTAGACTTCAGTCTAGCCAATTAACGAACAATGAAAAATGGATACAATAATGATGTTAACAAATAGTGCTTTGGGCTGGGTTCGCAATAACAAACTTGTAAGGCTGAAAAAGGCTCCGTGAGCTGTGCTCTATGCATTCTGTCCTACTTCCAGCTTTAAGAAACTAGGCTCTGGATATGCAAAATGAGTCAAGAGAACGGGGTTAAACTATGCAACAGATTTGAAGGAGAAATACAGGGTTTTTATAAACCTTGGTTTTGCAAACTTCTTTAAATCAAAGGACATTTCATTTGAAAATAAAACAGTATTCAAACCAATGAGACAAATGCAATGAAATATCCAGCTTTGCCTGTGCGGATGGGAATTTTTGGCCTTTCTTTGCTGTTCAAGCCTTTCAGTTCCCCTCTTCCCCCTCCCTTCTTCACTCAGCTGAAACAAGGGAAAGGGTGACTTAGAAAACAGCTTTAGAGGCAGAACATCTAGAGTGAGCTTCACCTGGATGATGCTTTTTGCTTTCTCTGCCCCTATATTAAAATGTAAAAAGCCTCTTTTCTCTTGGTAATGATGAATCACATTTTAGCCCATCACAGTCCGCCATTTATCTCAATATTTAACCAGAAGAGGCTGTGGAACACGCAAAATGATACACAAATGCCTGTAAGAGAGAGAGATCATAGAAAACATCCAGGCTTCTCAACTCTGCTTCTGGTTTTTAAGGATCTTACTGCTTTTCCTAAAAATGGCTTTTATTTTTTGTCTGCAACTTGTGGCTATTGACCACTTTTACATTTTAGCTTTCTTTTCTTGACTCCATTATCAATGGACTTTGTCACTTTACTATTAATCCCATATGTATCATTATACAAAATTCTTCTCTTCGTCATTACCTCAGTGCCACCCTCCAAATAAAGCATTGATGATAGGCTATAGTCCTGAAGTTTCACCTTACACTCTTTACTCACATGACTGGTCCAGCTCCTGAAGTCATGTTGAAAAGGTTGCAAGAGCGAGTCCATTCTTAAAATTCTGTAGTTAAAATGTCCTACCTTGGGTGACGACACCACTGAAGCTGCTATGGTTGTGTGTGTGTGTGTGTGTGTGTGTGTGTGTGTGTGATCCCTTCAACAAGAGAGGGTGAATTTTAAAGCTCCAGATTGTACTCTGTCTGATTGACACCATTTGAAATAAAAACTGGGTTGTAATATGGATACATTAACTTTTTTCGTTTTTACTAATCTTATATAAATATGATCAGTGTGTTCCTTTGTTATTCCCAGATACTTGTGCCTGAGAATACCAGCATACTTGCTGAGATGTACTGAGGACTGTTTCTTTTGGAAATCCCAATTTCCAGATGGTGTGTTTCTGAGAATAAAGGAAAGAAATAAAGTGTGATGTCTGTGATTTAGTGAAGGCGTGAGTATCAAAAACACCAGTGATCAGTGGGGATATCTGTGTTGAGTATCTCTGATCTATAACTTTAGGAATCCATATTTTCTTTTTATAAGTGGCTTCTTTAATTTTACTCTTTTGTGTGTGTGTATGTATACAGTTGGGTTTTTTTTTAGGTGACACAGCTTGAGGCTTACAGGTGCAGAGAAATAAATTTGAAACACATTTTAATACAGTGGGCAATGGAGGAAAAAATATGTTTCCTTAAATTCACATAAATAAGTAATGTATAAATAGTTTGCTCATCCTTATTTAATTTCTCATAAAAAGTTAACCTGACACATTTCTGTCTCTATGGTTCACCTATGGTCAGGCTGAAGATTAAGATCTAGAAGCCTTTCAATACCCGCAATTCTCAAAATGATTATAATTTCATTCCTCACAGTAATCACTTTTTTTAACCACTCCAGCCTATTTATAACAACTATGGATGGAAATAAAATGGATCTGAAGAAGAGACATTCATTAGCAAATAAATGTATGGGGAGTGGAAAAGTCTGTCTGACTCACAAAGCAGAAATGGTATTTAGTATCCAAATCCCCTTCCAGATAAAATTAACAAAGGCTGCAGTGAAGTTAAAGCCTGCTGGTTGCAAAATTGGAAATTGGTTTCCTGGGGCTCTTTGTAAACTCTTCATTACTTTACTCAGTCATGATTCATTAGCAAGTTAACAGACAGAAGACCAGTGCACGTTGGGGTATGTTCAGAGCCAGCCCTTTCATCTCCTTGAACATCACTTAAAACCTGAATGTCACAGAAGATTAGACATGGTGTCAAACTGCATCTTCTTGTCATGATGCAGCATGGATAGCTCACAGATCATAGCCACTTAACCTCTTGAAATTGTGAGGTGCTTTTTATCATGCATTTCAGGAGATAACACAAAGTGACTCTGATGGAACAAACAAGCGATCTCAAAAGGCATCTGAGAAAGAAACAAGTTAAAGAAACCCAGTTACTAGATTAATCTAAAATGGATTTAGTGTCTCCCATTAACTTAAACCTAATTTACTGGAAGAAAACATCCATAGGTGACATTAAAGCTGTTAACCATTAAGCTAAAAATAGTTGTTAGTCTGTCGGAATTGTTCACATCTCAGCTACAATATAATTTTAAATTACAGCCAAATACAGTTATCCAGGTCCCAGTCCAACTGTGTGAATCTCCCTTTCTTATGACCTTCCAGAGTGCCTGGCTCGCTGATTCCTGATTTTACTGAAAACCATTTGCTGTCGCCCAAGCAGTTCAAATATCTGAGATTTTATTGTACACAGATATACTGAAGGAATAAGGTATTGTGTAGAGTAGATATTTAGGCATGTTCTTCATTTTGGAATTTTTATGACTTCTGAAAGGAAATGGTAAGTTGGATATTATTAGAGACAAATTGCTTGAAACTAGATATAGGCTATCGACTCTCCTTAATGTAAGAAACTTGTAACTTCCAGAGCTAACTGAGATAACTGATGGCTGGATATTCTTACTTTAGTTCCAGCACAAAGGATTCATATAATCACTGTGTGGACTACACATTACTGAAGCTTGGATCCAAACCATATCTTTAGTGGTGTGTAGATAGGAGCTCTATCAAGTGGACCTAAAGGTCCAAGCAGGAGTCAGAAGCTTCTCTTAACTGGAGGTTACTGTTTGTGTAGCTTCCATTTTCCTCTCCTTCTGGAATTGCACATTAGAACTGAGCCCTGCCTTGTTATCTGTTAAGTTTGCTGACTGATTTCCAGAGCTAGATCATGCAGTTTGTGGAGTCTCAAACTGGTGGCTGGGCTTGCTGTGGTGTTTAGATTTTACTTCTGATTATTAGAACTGAGAGCACTGGCTGTTGGGAGTCTGAAAGGACAGGAAAGAGGAAGGAGGTGGGAGGAGTTGAGGAGACAGAGTGAGAGTTACAGAGTGTGCAGCCGCAGCTTGGTAAAGAGGTTTCCACTTTAAAAATAAAGTCCTGTTGAAGTCTGTTAGTACCTTGCCTGGTTGATACAACATTTTGGTGACGAGGATGGGATCTTCTGCCTCTGAACCCACCTGCATCCTTTGTGCAAAGGTGAGCTTCCAATTGCTTTTACTGCCTGGATCCATATGTTTGAAACTTACCTGCTTGCAATCAGTGCTACAGAGATTTCTGAAGTAAGAAAGCGTGCTCTGCTAATCCACTGCCTTGGAGCAGAAGGTCAGCATATATTTTACACTTTTCCCCTTGCAGATAATAAATATGAGACTACACTCACTGCATTAAAGACCTTTTTTGTGCCAAAAGTGAATGTAATAGCTAATCGCTACAGATTTCACCAGTGTGAGCAGAAACCGGGGGAGACTATAATGCAGTATATTACTTCCCCAAGGAGTCTGATTGTAACTTGTGACTTGGGAATATGGCAGATGAGATGATTAGAGACCAGCTCATTGAGAAAACAACCATGCTTCATGTAAGAGAAAGCTTACTTCTAGAACCACAACTTACACTAGAAAAAGCAATAACCATTGCTAGTCTGCTATCATGTAAGATCACTGGTAATGATTGTGGCTGGTACCTGGGAAGATTCCTGCTCGCCAATGCTTGAGAAACTACAGACGCTATCATAATCTCCCCTCCAGATACCGGCTGTTGCTAACATAGCAAGGAAGGACTTAAGCGGCTGCAAGTAGAAAATTGCCATGTCTGCCCCCTAACTAAAGTCCTGCATTTCAACCAGGTTACATTATATGAGATCTCTCCTAACATACTCTCCTGCAGCTTACCACCATCAGATCAGGATGCAGAATCGTATTTCTGGAATGGCCAGCGTCACGGGCATACACGGCTGGCTTTGTGACGCCATGATTCCGAATTACTTGCCACAATTTGCATATGGCGTGGACAAGGTGTCAATAGCAATGGGGACCAAATAGGGTTACCTTAGCCCCAGAAATTGTCTTGTCAAAAGCTTTGTTTGAGTACCTCCAAGAGCGATTCATAGATAATTACAAAGGTACCACTCATCAGCGAGGTCGTCCATAGGCTTCACTGTCTGGGCTTGTGGCTGGAGGAGTGGGACATGAAGGTTCGGGTTCACAAAAAGCTCCTGGGCTGTACTGGGGGCTATGGAACTGCTGTGTTGCTTTCAGCAGCTCTTCCTCCTCTTCCTCTTCCTACCTCATCTCCCCTTCCGCAGAGAATCCTCAGCCAACGGTGATATACAATCCACCGACCTCTGATCACGGCAGGGGGGGTACTGGTTCGCAGCCCCTAAAAATTCATGCATGCAGTAGCATAGAAGCGACATCGTATTTCGGCCCTGACCCAGACTCTTCCGTTTGGCTCTTGTCTCGGTTTCCTGGAGCCTGTCTGGAGCTCATCTTAGACTTTCTCTGCACTGCACTGGGTCCCTTGCTGTGGCCTTTTCCCGTCATAGACTTTGAAATTCTTTCACATTTTTTTCATTGTCTTGTTGTGAATCGGGAGTAATCTGTTAGCACTCGGAAATCTCTCTCCATTATAGCGATCAGATCCAGACCTGCGTGCGGTCCAGCATGGTGCCTTCTTTTCGATTCTTCAGGAGACGCTGTTTACCTGTGGCTGAATGAGCCTGCGCGTGGTCCCTGTGCTGATCAGAAGCTCCACGCTGAGCCAAACAGGAAATGAATCAAAAAGTTGCGGGGCTTATCCCTGTCTGGCCAGTGCTCAGAGTCTCTGTGCTGTCGCAGAGCGTCAGTGGTAGCACGTGTGGGATACACTCCCAGAGGCCATAACGTCGATTTTCCGTCCACACCTAAACTATTCGAAAGAAAAAAAAAGGAAATTAAAGCCGATATTCGATTTGTAGCAGCTACTCTCTCGTTCGGGGAAGGGAGTACAAAGAATTCGATTTAAAGAGCCTTTATCGAATCAAAGGGCATGTGTGTGGACGGGTATCGCTTAAATCGATTTAACATCTTTAAACTCGATTAAACGCGTAGTGTAGACCAGGCCTGAGTCAGCTACCAGTCAAAGACAAAATATTATATTGCAGGATACAGGTGGCACAGATCGGGAGCTGGTTCACCCATTAGCATATAAGTTACACCTATCGCGCACGACAAACATTGCAGGAGAAACTAATGAAAAGTCCACTGAATCACATAAATCAAAATACAGTTAAAAGCATGCGTTTAACTGTGGATTCCCACACACGTTGCAAAACACACAGGATGTACAACGCAAAAGTAGCTCAGTGCAAGATTGCAAAAAGATTGGTATTTTTGACTAAAGTATGTCGCGTACCAGATTCAGCCGATCAAAAGGTGCATGCAGTTACAAGTACAGATAGTTACTGTTGCTGACTTGGACAAAACCGACTAGCGCACATATTGCCAGACAAGATAAAGTTGCACTGTAAAATTTCCGCAGCCCTCAATACAGGAAATTTCACGCTCTAATTAGCTATGTGACACTGGCCAGCAGTATTCTATGCTACCATGATTCTCACACTCTATTGCATTACTTTCAAGATGCTCTTCTAACGAACCAAAGTTAAGATTGATGTGCGTTTTTGAAAAAAACCATATTCCAATACTATGCTGCCTGCCACAATAGTTACTTTTGGGATTAGCAGTGTAGCTGCAGAGTTATACATAGTCCACAAAGACTCCTATCCTTGGCAGAGATTTATTGCTGCTTTAAATCTCAGGGAGTTAATGGATGAATTGATTTCCTCCAGCAAAGCACTCTTGGCAGTTACAACACACCAAGAACTATTACAGCTGGGACCAACACCAGTTGAGGAGAAACTTGGTTGCTATGGGTTTCTGCATAAAGTTTAAAATCGGATACTGTGATCCATGTATACAGAAATTATGACACCTATCATTTTCAGTCAATGAAAGCTTGTTTCAGAAGAATTTTAGAAAATTGTTCATATAAGGACAAATTTGTCATGGTATCAAAACCCTACTACTGAATTAGCGAATACCAACAGTGGGGTAACAGCATGAATTCCCTTAAAGCTTATGACTTAGCTTAGACCTGAGCGCTTGCTACCGATATCATTTGTTAATTCAGTGCTGTACCTCTAGGTCCCCCCAAAACCATTGTCAGGGAAAACCAAGATCCAGACCCCTGATTAACATATATCAGAGAAAAAAAACCTTTCCCTAGTAATGCCTCTCGCAGGCTTCCCTCCCTGGGTTCCCGGAAGATCTAAGTGATTGCAAACTCCTTGGAATACAAAACAGAGGAAAGTCACGCTCCTCCTCCTTCTACGTTTCCCTGCACCAGACTCTTCTGCGAGAGAAAGTAAATCCGACTACGAGAGAAATTAGCCTCTCTTCTCCAAAGCCTTATCCCTCCTTTCTCCCCAACCAATTCCTGGTGAATCCAGACTGCCGTCCTCATGGGTCTCCACATCAGATATAAAAATAACAACAATCAGGTTCTTAAAACAAGGAAAGATTTTAATTAAAGAAGAGAAAAACAGAAGAATTAATCTTTGTAAATTTAAAAAGGACATAGGTGCAAATTTGGGTTTTTTAGCTATAGGCCTAGGTGAATAGTCCTCGGCCACTAAGTATTCAGTACAAATTAAAATCCTTTAGCAAAAATACAAATGAACCCTTTACAGCAAATACACATTTGAACAAAAAACAAACATAAGCCTAACTCAGCTTTATCTATCTAGTATTACTAATTTGGAATCTACTAAGAAACCTGTTCAGAGTGGAGAGAAACTGTTGCAACGAAATGCGTCGTCCATCTGAGCCAGAGTGATAACAACAAAACTAACAGCACACACGAAACTTCCCTACCTCAAGATTTGAAAGTATCCTGTATCTGAATGCTTCTCTGGTCAGGTGACAGCCAGGCTTACTGAACTTGTTAACCCTTTATAGTCAAAGAGATATAAAGTACTTCTGTGCTATTAACTTTTCTTATCTGTTTATGACAACATTATTGAAGAGATTAACTCCTTGGAATGGGTTTCACCTATAATAGTGACACAGAAGAAGGGTGAAGGCATTTGCTTTTGTGTGGACTTAAGGGAGACAAATAAAGCTATTGTGATTGACAGCCATCCTCTTCCTCACATAGAAGAAGTATTTGCAGAACTCCGTGGAGCAAAGATGTTTTCTACTCTTGATTTGCAGAGTGCATACCACCAGGTTATGTTGCATGAAGATAGCAGAGACCTCACAGCATTTATTACACATGAGGGACTATTTCATTTTAAACGTGTTCCATACGACCTTGCATCAGCCCCAAGTGCCTTCCAAAAAATGAAGTCATTGATTCTGAAGAATCGACATGGAGTTCAGTGCTATTTGGATGATATTATCATGTTTGGAAATACTACTGAGGAGCATGACAATAACCTGCAGTCTATACTAAACTGCATCAGCAAAGCAGGCCTCAAGCTCAGTAGGTCCAAATGCAAATTTAGACAAACTGAACTCTCCTTTCTGGAGCATACAATTTCACAGGCAGGACTAAAATATGATCCAGATCATATACTGGCAATTTCACATGCTCCCCCTCCAACAGATTTGTAAACCTTATGTTCCTTCATGGGTCTTACTTCCTGGTATGCAAAATTCATTCCCAATTATGCTTCTATCATTGAACCGTTACGAGAATTACTACGGAGAAGTTCAACCTTAGTGTGGGCAACGGATGCACAAGCTCATTTCGAAACAGTGACAGACTTGATTGTACATAGTCCAGTACTTGCACTATTCAGTCCTGCATTGCCCACAATTGCAACTACTGATGCTTCTGATTATGGACTTGGGGCTGTCCTCACACCTCTTCATGAGGACAACACAGAGAGGACTGTTGCATTTGCTTGAAGGGCACTGAGAAATGCTGAGAGAAAATATTCTACAGTCGAAAAAGAAGCACTTGCTTGTGTCTAGGCTACTGAAAAATGGAGGACTTACCTGTGGGGTCGCATGTTCACAGACCACAGTCCTTTGATGACGTTGCTCACCACGAAAGGACTGGGAAGAGCAGGATATCGTATTGCTAGATGGTCTGCAAGATGACTCTCTTTCAATTATGAATTGGAATATAAGCCTGGAAACAAAAATGTGGTAGCTGATTGCCTTTCTCGCCTGTCTTTGACCTCACCAGATGGTCCACCAGAGGATGAGGATGTAGGAGTTGCACTTATTACAAGCACTCTTATTACAGTTACAAGAGAACAATTTCAAGCTGCTTATTCAGCGTGTCCAATTAAGCAAAAACTACAGGAATTTCTGACAAAAAGATGGCCCAGTAACCCTGAGAACCTTGATCCAGTTTTGCTGCCTTATTTTAGAGTTCGGGATGAACTTTTTTTGCTCGATAGCTGTGTGCTATGAGGTACACACCGGCTACTTATCCCAGAAGAATTACAGTCAAAACTCATACACCTGGCACACAATACTCATCAAGGAATTCTCAGAACCAAACAATGACTATGGGATCTGTATTGGTGGCCAGGGATGGACTCTCAGACTGAAGCACTCATAAAATCCTGTGTCGCTTGCCAAATGCATGATAAGACAGCAGTGACATGTACTCCTACATTACAGCCTGTTCCTCTTCCTGAATCTGCATGGGGAAAAGTGGCGATTGACATTGTAGGACCCTTTGATAGTGCTCCAGTTGACTGTTGTTATGCCATCACTTTAATAGTCTATTTCAGTAAATGGCCTGAGGTACCGTTTACATCGCAAAACTCTTCTGCTACAGTAATTAAGTTCCTCTCTTTAGTTTTTAGCAGGGAAAGTAACCCCAAAGAACTCGTTTCCGCTAACGGTAGTCAATTTACTTCCCTGGAGTTTGAAACCTTTCTAGCAGAGAGAAACATTTTACACAGAAGGTCATCCCTATGTTACCCTTAAGCCAGTGGGGAAATCAGATGGTTTAACAGAAGTTTGAAAGAGAGTTTCCAAATGGCTTAACTGGAAGGGTGATTGTGGATACCTTTCACTACTGATTTCTTGCAGGCATACCAGGCTACACGACATGCCACAATGCAAAGATCACCCGCAAAGTTACTGCATGGAAAACAGATGAATACTAAACTGATCATTGCTGGATTGTTAAAGGCACAACCTGAGGCCCCAACTGAGGATGATGTGAGAAAAACAGTTGAACAGAACCAAGCAAAGTATAAAGCTTTCACAGACAAGCGGCGGGGTGCTAAGGAACCGAAGTTTGAGTGTGGTTCCTTCGTTAGAATACAAAAACCTGGAATTTTATGCAAAGGGAACCATAAATTCACAGCTCTTCTTAAATCATAGAGAAGAAGAGACCTTACACCTATCGACTTTCTGATGGGCGAGTATGGAATGCTTCTTATCTTGTACCTGCCTATGCACCAAGAGGATATTATGCCAACACCCAGTCTGCATTGGATGACTTCACCGTAGTATCAACACAACAAGACATTGCACTGGAACCGGGGCTTGAGAGACAGCCTGTCAGACCCAGATGACCACCTGTCTGGATTAGAGACTATATTATGTAGTATCTACAGTGTTTTCAGTGTAATATTTCTGCCAGTAGTATAGTGTCTTGTTTCCTATTTGTTCCTGTGTTAGAACAACAATGTTTATTTTAATTGGGAGAGTTTCTTAAGAGAGGAGGGAATGTGGTGTTTAGATATTGCTTCTGATTATTAGAACTGGAAGCACTGGCTGTTGGGAGTCTGAAAGGACAGGACACAGGAAGGAGTGGGGAGGAGTTGAGGAGGCTGACTGAGAGTTACAGAGGGTGCAGCAGCATCTTGGTAAAGAGGTTTCCACTTTAAAAATAAAGTCCTGTTGAAGCTTGTTAGTACCTTGCCTGGTTGATACAACAGCTGTATCTGCTTTCTGCTCATTACCATAAAGGGAACTTTAAGTGAGCTCCTGGTAAAGTGAACTTTTCTGAGTAAAGTGAACCTCCATGTAGGTATAGGAAGAGGCTTTGGATAATTAAGGCCTGGACCAGAACCATATCTGAGCTCTGAAAAGGTCTGGTCATGGCCTCGTCCTATTGTCCTTACATCTCCAGAATGAAGTGGTTATTTTTTTAGTTTTGCCTTTAAAAATGTTATGCACAGCTCTGCAATTCCTGTTTTAATCTGTGTCCAGAAACAGAAATTAAATACCACAGCAGCTGAAATACTATGATTTACAGGTCAAAGACATTAAGATAAATGTAGATGAGCATCCAAAACATTTGGATATTGATACAAACTGAACAGAACATCTGAATCATTCACTATATCACGGTAGGACTAATTTTATTTCATCTCAGTGATTCTTTGTGCATATTAGAGGATTAATATGCAAATCTAGATCATGCCTCTATAGCATCTCTCCAGAGGAGTCACAGACCACTTTGGTTTCCTATCCACGTTTAGTTTAGTTGTTTTAGATGCATGTTATAAAACCTCAGTAATATTTACCCTTTCTTGACAGTAGTGACAGAATTGTTGCCATCTTGGACATTTGCAAAAAAAAAAAGTATAAAGACAAATTTCTGACAGAAACTATTCTAATGACCACATAATATATACATTACCTATTTACTAATACTCAAATGCACACACATAGGCACACCCTAGGATAACTAGAAATTTTTAAAAAAATCAACTAGACCTGAAAACAACTCAGTTTAAACAAAGTTAACTGCATATAATAATTTCCAAACAATAAGGAAATGGAGGAAGAGTCCCACTTGATAAAGATAAAATTCACTATTGATAGTATCATTTTCTCTTCAGGAGTTTTCATTACTATTCAGTTGGAGAAGTTTGTTAGAGTGCTGTTGAAAAAGCTATCCTTCCAAACTGTATTGTAAGCATGTACTGTGATCAGTCCTTCACATAATCCCGACTGTTTCTATTAATTCCCTCCCATAACCTTTGTAGTCCCTGAGCTCATGTTCACTTCTTCAGATAAAAGTTGAAATTCAATCATCTTTCTCTATTTTTTAAAAAAATATATGACAGAATCTTGTCTGTATTTCACCTCTGGCCAAAGCATCTCGATTCCTTATGTAATTTCTTTTCCTTCTTTTTCTTAGGTATATTGTGATCTTATCACTGCTAGTAAATGCACTGCACTTTTATGACCAACAGCGTACCATTTTTGGATGTTAGTTATTATCTCCCAAATTCAATAAAGTTTGTTGAAATGCAGTTACTGGTCTATGGTTCAGAAAAATCTGACCTTCCAGGTCTACCTGCTGCCTAAAGGAGCAATATTCTCATACCATTGATCATATGATTCTGACATAATGAATTTCTCAGAGTACCTGTTTGCTTGTATGTTTGCAGGGTTCTGACCCTGATTTGATGGATTATGGCCTAATTTATTCTAAAGACAGCTAACCTGCTGAGGGCGGTGCTATTGTTATATAACTTAATAAAACCAATTAATCACTCTCTAAATCATTAGCAGAACATTCAGTTAACAAATTTTAAGTAAAGAAGGTTATAGTAATGCACCCCAGAAATTAGAAGAATGACGAGATAATTTCCAAATCTTAGAATATCTGGGTTGGAAGGGACCTCAGGAGGTCATTTAGTCCAACCCCCCTGCTCAAAGCAGGACCAATTCCCAACTAAATCATCCCAGCCAGGGCTTGGTCAAGCCTGACCTTAAAAACCTCTAAGGAAGGAGATTCCACCACCTTCCTAGGTAACCCATTCCAGTGCTTCATCACCCTCCTAGTGAAAAAGTTTTTGTCCCTAATATCCTATATCTCAAATCCTCCCCTCCACTACAACTTATTACTCTCTCGTCTATATCGGGTACCACTGAGAACAGTCTACTCCATCCTCTTTTGGAACCCCTTTCAGTAGTTGATATATTATCTATATCTATATGATACTTGCCTACTCACTCTCTTCTCTTCTCAGGGGACTAGAAAATCCCACGTTCCCTCAGCATTCTCTCATACAACTAAGTCATCGTGCTCCACGCCCCCTAATCATTGTTGCCCTCTGCTGGACTCTTGTCCCAAGTTTCCACATCTTGTAACAGAGGTATAGTGCACCCACCACTGTGACACCTCCTACGGGCACAATCATCCAGCTCACCGGATATAGCGCCTGTCATATAGCCCTCTCCAGTCATAAGTAGAGGGAATGATCACATCCTTCAATTTGCTGCAATGACTTCCTGCTCCCCTCACCTCATTTACTAGCCCAATAGATGTTCTGGTAACCCTTCTTGGCAACGAAGAAGCACACTCTTAGACTCCCATTTCCACTAATCGTCCACTGTACGCCTACGTCCTTTCATGTGCAGAAATGCTTTCCTACGCCATTGTCGGGCATTGCCCTTTATGTCCCCGTCCTTTTCTGCAGAACTGCTTCCTAGCCATTCGGTCCCTAGTCTGTAACAGTGAATGGGATTCTTCTGTCCTAAGTGCAGGACTCTGCACTTGTCCTTGTTGAACCTCA
Organism: Chelonoidis abingdonii; assembly: GCF_003597395.2. Classification (NCBI taxonomy): domain Eukaryota; kingdom Metazoa; phylum Chordata; order Testudines; family Testudinidae; genus Chelonoidis; species Chelonoidis abingdonii. Next base: position 50,610,539 of record NC_133771.1, read on the forward strand.
TCAGGTTTCTTTTGGCTCAGTCCCCTAATTTGTCTAGGTCCCTCTGTATCCTATCCCTACCCTACAGCGTATCTACCACTCCTCCCAGTTTAGTGTCATCTGCAAATCGTTCAGAGAGATGTCATTTTGTTCTGTGGGAATCATCATATGGTTAAAAGCCCAGCAGAATGCTATGAAAATGCACTCCATAGTCTTGCAAAGTACAATAGCTATTATTTATAAGGTTAATTTTCAGCATGTTAAGTGAAGAGTTAGATGTATGACTTCTATTATGATAAATGATTTTTATGTAGCTAAATCCCATGCAATATACTGAAAATGTACTTCTATGCACATTTCAAATGTGAACACAAAAATTAGATTTTCGATGTGCAGTTCAGAATATCATAGATTTTTTTCTCTTTCTCTTGAAATTTGATTCCTTCACTACCACTTATATTTATTCTGGTGGTACAGTACTACACTATTACTTTACAAAATATGGCATCTGCAGATAATTGTGAATTTTCCTAAATTAGGATGAAAACTCATCCACCAGGGAATCCACATTTAGAAGATGTTATTATATTGGAGTAGATGTAGTCATTTCATTTAGTTTTTTCCCTTGAAACAGTATGTGAGCATTTATCAGTGCCCCTCCTGTCAACTTTAAAGGGAGTCAAACAATTATAATCCCATGTGCCATTTGAAAATATAATAGTTAAGCAGGAATCATGGAACCCATGGTACACCGTGATGACTACAACAGCTTGGTCTTCCAGAAGGAAGACTAAATTATCACTAAGAATTTAAAACTATATTTCGTTGGAAATATTGTTGATATTGTAATATGTCTGTCCCCATAAAATTCTACACAGTGTAGTTGTAGCCATGTTGATCCCAGATATTTGAGAGACAAGGTGGGTGAGGTAATATATTTTATTCTGTTGGTGAAGAAGAGCTCTGTGTGGCTCAAAATTTTTTCTCTCTTGCCAACAGAAGTTGGTCCAATAAAAAAATATTACCTCACCCAACTGGGGAGGCACAGGTAATAGGGTAACTTTCTGACAATGTTGTACAGAACTGTACCTTACGTCAGTTGCAGTGATTCTCATATTCTGTTTCATGAAGATATTGATGGGTCATGGAACCCTTTTGTGTGAGCCCCAAAATTTACTAGCCGATAACCAAGCAATGGGGGATTGGAATGTTGCTAGGGGAGGTGACTCCCTGACAATGTGTGTATTGTGTCTCCCTGAATGGGCTGATCTGCAAAAAGGAGAACCGAATATGTTTTCCCTACCCAAAGTTATTCCTATTGATGAAGTGGAAGCAGTCTGTGCTGTGAATTGAAAAGTAGTGGGTTTAATCTTTGCTAATTACTTTAGAGGTGTGCAGGGAGCGAGGGGGAAGGATATAGATGTAAAATTTAGTGCAATGACACCTCTGGTGGTGGAATGATTTTACAATGCAAAACATTGTCCTTAGAAGTGAGTGTAGATGATATGTTAGTATGTGTTTTACTGTTGCATTTTTTAGTGTTGGTAATTATTTAATGACAGTAGACTTTCAGGTTCAAAAAGTTAAAGCTTTGTAACTGTTACAACACAAATTGATTTAAGGCTATTAACTTTGTATATTTTGACAAACTCCAATAAGTTCTCAAAAAGAATTTTTCTTACTTGGCCTAGATGGAAATTTTGATAATCTCTGGAAATATTTTTTCATCAATTTGTGTGTGTGCAGTGAAAGTGATGTTTATTGACATTTACCACTAAAAATCTAATCCTTCTCAACCTACTTACATGTACAGTAGCACATGTCTTGGCTGGTTGGGATTTGGATTAGTAGCCTATGCAGATATTCTCACAAAAGTATTTGAATGTTTTCAGGGAGGAGTTTAAGACACACAGAAAAATGCAATCTGGCAGTTAACTTGAGGATAGAGCTGTATTGCTGAAGTTCTGAAAGCAGTGCTACATTTTTGAAAGCATGTGCTGCTGATTTTGTTGTTTTCATCTGTCTTTGTCCAAAGTAATAGAAAAAGTTATGTATATACTGTAAGTAAAAATGGACTAGAAAATTATATCCTGAGTCAGTGGGTTGTCACAGAGGAATTAACCTTGGAGTCTTGGAGACTGTTCCTATCTGCCAAAAAGAGAGACAGAATTGGGCAGAGTTTTGCAAATTGAGACACTGTGCTTTTCAAATTGCAGAATGCTACTTTTTACTCCTGAATTTTATAAAAGCAAATATAATTGTTTTAAGGTCCCTATATGCGGTTTCAGTAATGAAACAATTTCTCAATGTCCCTTTCCCAATTGTGTAGATGAGGCCACTGAACAGTATATAGATGACCTTACTATACTTTAATACAGGAAATGTCAACACTATTTTTCAGATTCCAAAGAGTTTCATTGCCTAGAATATCATATGTTATCGAGGAATGTGATCAGAATGCTCGTAAAATTTGGAAACAGAGAGGAACCAACCAACCAATACCTCAGACATTGTACCACTGATGGTTATTTAGGGATTTGTAGGAATGAATTTATGTTAAAGCCACATAAAATGCTTGCCAAAAATTCTCTCCAAAAAAGAAACTACAATTTATGTATACAACAGGCAAAAGTTGGTTAGAAGAGTTTACTCACATTTCTGAAGGCTGCCTCAGATTATTTCCATAATAAGATACTCTCATTGCTAATGCTATTGTTTGTTCATTGTTCACAAATACATGCTTGACCACAGATAAATGCACGTAGATGAGTGGAAAACATTAATTTTATTTTTGAATCACAATGCAGACTAAGTGCAATCCCTGCCTTGATCTAACAGGCAATTAATCTCAATAGTACACACCTTTATTCTGGAAGACATAAGGAGGGTGAAGTGGTGGGAATGCAGACTTTATTTAACAGAAGGTATCTCAGGGGCTTTATGAAATAACTCTTTTGATGAGGAAGGGAGCGGAAGAAGTTGAGGATATCTTAGTTACAGGCGTGTTCAGTAGGGGGAGGGGTTATTCAATGGTAACAAAGAATAGAAGGAATGGAAAGAGTTTTGGAGGAAAGACCAGGAATTTTAAATTCTAAATTATGTCTTCCTCTGCCTGGGTGTGCTATCGTGGAAAGGATACAATGAACTCCTGAGCTGTTCCTAGGCAGGCCCATGTCTCCACATCCCAGTGCATTGCCATAGCAGTGGTGGGGAGACTGGCAGGTACACTTATTCCTTTCAAAGGCATAATGCTTCCTTGCACTAGTGCTTTGGTACTGTACCTCTTCTTCCCTCCCACCTTGACTCAGCCACAAGAGATACACAAAGGAGTCCTCTAGTGTTTGAGTTTAATTTTCTTTCTGTGGCTACTGGGGAACTTTTAAGTGTGTGTGTGTTGGCATGCACGCACGTGCTCGCAGGGTGGGCAGGTTATGGGAGGGCTTAAGGGCAGAAAAAGAAAGACAACCCCACTGCCCTCAGTTCTGATGCCACTGTAGTTCCTGGATGGCTGAAAAGAATTGCAGGAAAAAAACATGTCCAGCCCTGAATCGCTGCTGAATGCATGAGAGATTGTGCAGTTAGAGTTGGAACTGGGAATCTAATAGATAATCCTATGCACCCATTTGCATTTTCTTATTTCATATATATATATACAGTTTCAGGTCCCACCTAGACATTGCACAGGCTCCATAGTTGGAAAGAGCCTGGTTTGACGGATGCTAGAAAATTAACCAGTTACCTGAGGTTTATTGGGAAGGAAGTATGCTATTCACTCCATATATATTATTCCTCAATGAGTCTTGTGATTTGGTGACCCCCTCCCAATAAATATAATGGTTGGTTGTAGCCACCACTCAGGGCAGTGACTTAACAGATACACTTACTTCTCACCATGAAAAAGAGCATGAGCTACTCTACAATGATGCTAGCTTCTAAAAACCTTGTTGGAAACTTGCTTATGGATCTGTGTCATGAGAACTTCTTATGCTACTATCAGACCACTGGAATAATGTCTGACTATTGTGATGGGGCAAGGCCAGAGGGCTACAGTAAAGTACTGAGAAACAGGTATGTTAGCCCCAGGCTAAACAAATCCCTAGGACCATGGTAACCAAATGGCAGTTGCTCCAGGTTAATCAAGGCACCTGGAGCCAATTAAGACCTTTCTAGAAGGCAGTGGAGATAGCTACTTTAATTAGAACACCTGCAGCCAATCAGGGCAGGCTAATCAGGGCACCTGGGTTTAAAAAGGAGCTCACCCCAGTCAGGCAGGGAGGAGCCAGAGGAGAAGGAGTGCGAGTGAGGAGCTGGGAGCAAGAAGGCAAGGAGCTGAGAGTGAGAGAGTGTACTGCTGGAGGATTTAGGAGACAAGCATTATCAGACATCAGGAGGAAGATCCTGTGGTGAGGATAAAGAAGGTGTTTGGAGGAGGCCATGGGGAAGTAGCCCAGGGAGTTGTAGCTGTCATGCAGCTGTTACAGGAGGCACTATAGACAGCTGCAATCCACAGGGCCCTGGGCTGGAACCCGGAGTAGAGGGCGGGCCTGGGTTCCCCCCAAACCTCCCAACTCCTTATCCAACACAGGAGGAGTTGACCCAGACTGTGGGAAAGATCACTGAGGTGAGCAAATCTGCCAAGAAGCGCAGGACCCACCAAGGTAGAGGAGGAACTTTGTCACACTATCCTATATGTTAAAGATAGCCTAGAATTCTATTTTCTACTGTGAACTTTATAGAAAAAGTTCTTTATAGAATTTAATATGGAGTTCTGTTTTATCAGCCCTGATTCTGAACAATTGGATATATTTTTGTTTTCCAGTGGACAGTCTGCACTGAAGTATGTAGTTTGTCTGGAATTAAGTATGCAGTTGTCAATGGAAATAACCCCAATGATTTGTCTAAATGCCTAACTGCGATGCTGCAATGCACCCCATTCGGTCTTGCACCTCATTATAGGGATGACTATCTCCCACTGAGTACTTTAACCTGTGCCCAATTTCTTTTCTTTTATGGAGGAGAAGTTGTAAATACATCACGTATGTACAAAAAAGATATATGCTGAACCTAAGACATGTGAAAAATGTTCTCAGTGTCAATTTTTCTATGAGTAAACATCCAGCAATAAATCCATTTTCTTTCAGATAATTAGGGAAAACAAGCTTTCCTTGAATTTTGCAATCGAAACTGATTAGTCTATATTTTATAATGATTAATAGCAAGTTGACATTTGAAGGTTGGGTCCTTTGTTGAAGTATGTACTGAAAAGAATGTCTGATTTTTGCAAGGGTTAGAATGCTTTCAATGCAATCAAAAACCTCTCCTGACTTTTCCTTAAGTGGATTTTATATCTTGACTAAGGGCATGGACAAATTGATAACAACATATGAAAATTTAAAAAACTGAATTACATAGGCAAGTAGCTCCAGCTTTCTTGAGGGAAGAGTTAATTAGAAAACAATGTTTTGGACTGTATTAGAGTTATAAAAGAATTGCTATTTATAAATTATAAAGCAATAACAAGTATTGTACTGAATTGGTATCCAAATGTTGATAAGTGTTCTAATGCTCATCAGTAGCAAAGGAAGAGAAAGAATTAAGAAACTTAATTTCTAAAAAATACTGTATTTTGTATGTTAAGTGAAATCCTCTCTCTTGGTCTCAGCTGTCCAATAACACAAGAGACTATAAATATGAAGTGAGAAGCAAGAAGGTGCTGGACTGCTGAATATAACTTCAGACTCAATTATTATTCCTGTAGAACAGCTTCCTCCTGAGTATGAAATATCTATCCTCATGGTCACCATAATCAGTTGTTCTTTATGTCAATCATAATGCTAAAAGCTATCCCTGTCTGGACTTTTTGCTTTTTCTATTCAGAGAAATAGATTATCTTTCTGTTTAGATACTGGGAGCTCAAATGAAAATCAAGCTGAAAGAACAAAGGCTTTAACAATCTTATTCTCAGAATTGGAATTGCTGTCTAAAGGAGTTGAAAGGATGGCATTGCGCCAATCAGATCCTGCTCTTGCCATTGTTAGCAATGGAAAGGCGTTGAGGTGAAATCACCAGGTAAAAGCATTCACAAAAATACTCAAGTTTCATCAGCTAACATTAAGAATGGGTGCACTGGGGACTATCATTAGGACCTGAAAGGAGATCAATTTATGACCAGATAAGAATAAATCTGAGTAGGAGTCATTTTAAAGAGCAATAAATATGTAATTACTAGACCTTTGGGATAGTGAATGCTCAATAACTAGTAAAACTAGTGGGAACAAAGTCTGAAATTCAGTGCCTCACTCAGTGAAGTCAGGAATCTAACTGAATAATTTACAAGGAAGAAGTTGCATTAGATGAACTCAGACTTGGATGGAACATTACTGCTGTCTGAAGTTAAGGAGTCATATATCCAGGCATAAGCCAACAGTAAGTCTATTTCTACAACCCACCCATTCGATCTGGAGGATAAAGCTGCAGGGTAGCCAAAACCTCCGATTATAATCATGTTTCAGTTACGTCAAGCCAATCAACACCTTTGTCAGTAGCCAAGTTATGATGAGATAGGGCTTTGCCGGCTACTAGACTGGCATACCATAAGAGGCAATTAGTAGTAGAATAATAGCTGGAGATGGTGGACAAGACATATATTGATTAGACTTTTGCTGTCTCTGGTCCAGTGCCACAGCCGGAGATTTATATGTTTAACGTAGTTTTTGGTCACTGTAATTCCAATGGAATATTGTCTCTTCAATGAAGTGGCTTCATTAGGAAGGCTTGAGCCTTGTTTTCAAACTAGTGGTGTTCAACTGTGAGTCTAGATTGGAACTCTGCTTGCCCCTGCTAAGACCAGGCAGTGTTAGTGGAGAGCCAGCAGTAGGGTTGTTTCTCATACTGGCTGTCACACACTTGAGGACCACAGAGCTAAGCCAATGGATTGGATATACTGGGAATCCTCCTAACAGCCGGGAATGATGGAAGAGGTGGGAGAGAGAACAGAAAACACCCTTCTTTACTGTCCTCCCTACAACCAGGAATAGGAGCAATGCATATTTTTAAAACTAGCCATAGCTGCTAATTTTTATTACCTTCTCTCAAGAGTCTGTTTCTTCCCTTCTATATTTTTTCTGACTTTTAAAAATTGCTGCTAATTTATGTGTAACTCTGCTTTCTAGACTTATCTGATTATTATTATAGTGTATAATATACTATATTATATGGTGTCTGCAATTCTCTTTTTACCCTCAGTTGTTTCTTTCCCTCTTTCCTTCATTGTTTTTCCAATTCATTATTTTACTTTAGCTCTTTTAATTTTTTAAAATCCTTTTTCATTTCTTTCCTTTCTTCTATTCTTCTGTGTGCTTTTTCCTACTGTGCAATTCCCATCTATTTTCTCCAAATGCTTTCCTTTCCCACCTCACAAACCCTCTGTGTTCCATCTGTAGGGAACAGAGTGCGTAGGGAACATCTGCTCAGCAGATTCTCCTCCTGTGACAGCAACTGTTTAGGTGCTGGACTGAGCAGCAATCTCACTCACTGCAGTTTCCTGACAGACTATTGTGTCCGCTGTAGTTAGCCTCTGCACATCTTTTCTCAGCTCCCTGACTATTCCCATTCTGCTTCCTCCTAATTCAGGGCCTGTGTACACACACAACTTGCACTGGTAAAGGATTATTGGTAAAGTGCAATTGAAAAAAATATTTCATTTGGAATCAGGGAGTGGGAAAGAGACAAGTGTCTGACTGAGCAGGAAGGGAGCTGAGGAAGAGTCATAGTCATGGTCCTCCAAACCAGCTGGAGCTGGAGCTGGAGCTTCTTCTCCCGAGAAGCAGGGCCAGCTGTAGGTTTTTTGCCACCGCAAGCAAAAAATTTGCCGTCCCAAGCTCTGAGAGCGTAACTGCCCAAGCAAAAAAAAAAAAAAGGGAGCACGGAATGCCGCCCCTGGAATTGTGCCGCCCCAAGCACATGTTTGTTTTGCTGGTGCCTAGAGCCGGTCCTGCATAGAAGAAGACACGTGTATCTGGGGGAGGAACCTTTGTGGGACACAAGGTGGAAAGCAGCCTTGGCGGAGTGAGGAGGGAAAAGGAGCTTTGGGGTTGACAGGGGAGATTAGAATCTTGTAAGAAGCAGGAAATAATCTTGTTGGAAAGGGGAACCTGGAGGAAGAATAGAGGCAACATGGTGTGGAGATGGGGGGGAAAAAAGGTGGAATTGGGCAGCAGGGGCAGGGGGGAAATCTGGGAGAGTGCAACGTGGGGTGTTGGGCAGGGATGGGGGACTTCTCTACAACAGTTGCCAGCTCTCATAATACTGTTTTTTTTTCCTTAAAACCCCAGAGTCTGGATTTATGTGATTATCTGAAAAATCTCACCTGGAAAAAATATTTAGCTTTGTGGTTGTGCAGAAAAGCTGGGAAATGTGAACCGTGATAGCTCAACCACCAGAAGCAAATAACTGCCTGCCAACATACATGTTATTTTATAAAATCTTATTTGGATTTTTATTCCAATGCCATGCTTTTTTATTGAACAATCAGGGTTGACAGTATTGCTGCAAGTCCAGGGTGAGTTTGGAGGCAGGAGTAGAGCTTGGTGAAGGAGGAGAGCAAGTACCTTGGAGGGGGAAAAAACCTGAGTGGAGCACAAATGGGAGAACCTTTCGGACAGAGAAGGTAGGAGCAGGGAAGAGATAAGGATAGACCTATTTGGGAGAGGTATAGGGGGATCTGGGAACCTTGGAGAGACAGAGCAAGGAAGTGGGGGGTGGGGCTGTAGGAAAGGAGGAGAGAGAAGAAGGTGAAGATGGTGAAGCAGGATGGATGGGAGGGGGTTTCTATGAGAGGCAGAGGGGAAGAGGGAGGATGGAGGACGTTGAGTTGGAGAGAGCTTTATAAGTGGTGTCATGAGAGGTCAGAGTGAAGGGAGTTGTTATGAGTTTCAGTTTCTGAGACACCTTAGGTACAAAAATCTATTAGAAAAGACAAAGGTGAACAGGGGCACCATGGAGGGGCAAATATTTAGGGAGAAATGATGGAAGACTTTCAGGGAAAGGAGGTGAAATTTGGTTTCAGAGAGCAGGAAGAGAGAATCAGAGGTCTGGAGGAACAAGGGAAGAGAGAGAGCAAATCATACCCACACTAACTTAATGCTCTGAAAGGCTGCATGGTGAAAATGTATATGGATATTCATATCATAAAAAAGCAACTGGACAAGGACTATGAGTACATATATCTTTGTGCAGTCATCCAAGTTGCTTTATGTAGGTCTCCAGCTACATGGAGGCAGTATCAGCTCAATGATGAGATTTTACAAACATGTTTTTATAGACAAAATCCTTTTGGGTGGAGTTCCAAGGAGAGAATGTGCAAGGATGCAGGGTGAAAAAAGTCTGGCCAGATAACATTGGGAATGTTTTAATTAATAATAATAATAAAAAGAAAAACAACTTGCGCCCAAAAGAACATGCAGTTGAAAGCTCTGTTTTGTTCTCTTGTAGCTGGATAGAAATTGCTCCAACAGGCAAAGTTTAATGCGAATGTATATTTCCTCTCTGCCTTTTGGCTAAGATCAAGTCTTTAGTTTAATATCAGATATCTCCCCTGTCAGAGGAATGTATCCTTCCTTTGAAGGGGGACAGACTCGACAGTATAATAAGATTTTCCACTTTCTAGCTAAAATAATTCTCTCTTTATATTTCTATAAGCTTTACTCCAGCAAATTCACCTAATTAAAAATAATCAACTTAGATTTGATATTATCAGTGGCTTTACATTTTTAAGCCAAAGTTCGATGTGGTTCCTTGTCATTGACTTACAGACCTGCATCAGTTTCATGCTCTCTGCCATTGTCAGATATATAGGTAACAAACTATTCTATTCTGGGCTTTATAGCATACCCATCACTGTCGTATTTGGAATGCCTGTTCAAAAGATTCAGTCTACTGTAGTATAGAGCTGAAAACTGTGTGTGAATGTTTTAAATATTATTGTTTTCTGAAGTTGTGGTATCAATGTGTTGTGCATTCTGCATCTGTCTTGTGTTCTGAAACACCCTTGGAAATAATATGTTTTATCTCAGGCCTGGTCTACACTAGTCTGTTATTTCAGAATTAGCCGAGTTCATTTGGAAAAAAAATGATTCCATCCACATGACCAAATGGCTTTTTCGATTTAAAGGGCTCTTTCTCCATGCAAGGGGGGAGTTGCATGGAGAAAGGAAGAAAAGTCACTGGAGGACGAAGAAGAGGAGGAGGAGGAGGACAGTGCACAGGTGGCAAGTGGGGTATCCGTTTCCCCCCCCCGCCAGCATGCTTAATGCTGCACCCAATAGCCTCCGCCCACTCCCAATGCAGGCTCCCAGACCATGACCCTGGAGGAGGTACTTCTGGTGAGTGAAAGCCTGATTGGAGCCACGCCATGGGGAGTGGGAGGGAAACCCAGCCATGCTGGGTTGTTTGCGTATAGTTTAAAGGGCTCATCCCTGCTCAGACCCTCATTGGAGCCACGCAGTGGATGTGGGGGTGGGGAGGGGTGTTGTGTGAAGCAATCATCCCAGAGAGCCTGCAGGCTCTCCTTTATGGCAAACCCACCAGGCATTGCTTGCTATGGGAAAGGTGTCCCAGCAGTTTGAAAACATTGAAATTAATGTAGAAGAAGCAGAACCCCACATGCTCCTAAGCTGCCTGCAAGCTGAATTCTGTTGCCTGGTCGTGTGTGATGGCTTACTCATACCAAAGTGTCCCCTTTGTTCTCTGAAATGTATATTTTAAAATACTACCCTCCCTTTTTCTCGTCCCACAGGTGCAAATGTTTCAACATGGCCCCTATCTACTCTGTCCCAGAAACTGGTCCAGATTAGAAGGCGGAAAAAAAAAACTCAGGAAGACATATTCGCTGAGCTCATGCAGTCCTCCTGCACTGATAGGGCCCCGCTGAATGCGTGGAGGCAAACAATTGCGGAGTCCCATAAAGCATTACAGGAACACGAACAGAGGAGGGACGCGCGCGACGAGAGCAGGCAGGACGCTATGGTTAAGCTCAAGGGAGAGCAAACTGATATGCTTTACTGTACAGTGGATCTAATGCAGGAAAGGCAGCAAGACCACAGACTGCAGCTGCAGCCCCTGTATAACCACCCCCCCTCCTCCCCAAGTTCCATAGCCTTCTCATGCCGATGCCCAAGAGCACGAGGGGGAAGGCTACGGGGACCCACACACTCAACCCCAGAGGATTGCCCAAACAGCAGAAAGCTGGCATACGCGAACTTTTGATTTCGTTTCTTGACTTGTCCTTCCCTTCTCCTCCACCCCCCTAACCTCCCCCCTCAGATTGCCTTCTGATTTCTCTCAATGTGTTGTGCAACAAATAATAAAGAACAATTTTTAAACAATTTAGACTTTATTTCTTTCATATATATAAGGGGTGAGTAACTTCAAGATAAACAAACGCAGCTGTCACACCGTACTCTGGTGAGTCATGAAACTGGTTTTCAAAGCTTCTCTGATGTGCAGCGCGCCCTTCTGCGCTCTTCTATTTGCCCTGTTGTCTGACTCTGTGAAATTGGCCACAGTCGAGTTGCCTCACATCTGTCTTGTGTTCTGAAACACCCTTGGAAATAAGATGTTTTATCTCAGGCCTAGTCTACACTAGTCTGTTATTTTGGAATTAGCCGAGTTCATTTGGAAAATGAACCCCGCCATGAACGTCTCCCCCTTGCTCTCACAGAGATTGTGGAGCACACAACAAGCAGCAATTACAATTGGAATATTGGTTGTGCTGAGATCTAACTGAGTCAGTAAACTGCTGCAGAGTTCTTTCAAATGTCCAAAAGCACATTCTACCGCCATTCTGCACTTGCTCAGGATATAGTTGAACTGCTCCTTACTACTGTCCAGGGTGCCTGTGTATGGCTTCATGAGCCATGGCATTAAGGGGTAGGCTTGGTCCCTGAGGATAACTATAGGCATTTCAACATCCCCAACAGTAATTTTCTGGTCTGGGAAGTAAGTTCCTTCCTGCAGCTGTTCAAACAAACCAGAGTTCCTGAAGATGCGAGCGTCGTGCACCTTTTCTGGCCATCCCACGTTGATGTCGGTGACACGTCCCTTATGATCCACCAGTGCTTGCAGCACCATGGAAAAGTATCCCTTGCAGTTTATGTACTGGCCATCCTGATCTGCCGGGACCAAGATAGGGATATGTGTTCCATCTATCACCCTGTCGCAGTTAGGGGACCCCAGCGCATTAAAGCCATCCACATTGGTCTGCACATTTCCCAGAGTCACTACCCTTGATAGCTGCTGGTCAATAATTGCATTGGCTACTTGCAGCACTGCAGCCCCCACAGTAGATTTGCCCACTCCAATCTGATTCCCGACTGACCCGTAACTGTTGGGCGTTGCAAGCTTCCCTAGTGCTATGGCCACTCACATCTCAACTGTGAGGGCTGCTCTCATTTGTGTGTCTTTGCACTTCAGGGCAGGGACAGCAAGTCACAAAGTTCCATGAAAGTGGTCCTATGCATACAAAAGTTTCGCAGCCACTGGGAATCATCCCAGACCTGCAACACTATGCGGTCCCATCAGTCTGTGCTTGTTTCCTGGGCCCAGAATCGGCGTTCCATGGCATGAACCAGGCCCAATGCCACCATGATCTCCCAATCATCATATGCTGTGCTTCTAGGAATGTCTGTGTCCATGTCCTCATCAGTATAGTAATTGCATTGTCGTCGCTTCCTCGCTCAGTTTTGCAGGTGCTGCACATAGTGCTGGATAATGCGCGGGGTATTTACAATGGTAAAAACTGCAGCCGAGATCTGAGAGGGCTCCATGCTTGCAGCGCTATGGTACCTGCATGGGTAATCCTGGAAAAAGGGCATGAAATGAGCTGTTTGGTTCAAGATGGCTGATAAAAGGTGGTAAATGGTTGTCTTCTGTAGCTTTCAGGGAGTTGAGAAGCTCATGAGAGCTACAAGAGTGGGAGAGCAGAGTTTGCAGCGAAAACATGAGCAGAGTTTGCAGCGGAAGCTGTGCGGCTCTGTTCACGATGGCTGAAAAACGGCAGGGAATTGTTGCCTTCTGTAGCTTCCACAGGAGCCCATGACCGACAACATGGAAAAAGCAGCGTAAGCTTTGCGGCTCTGTTCCTGGTAGCCAAAAAAAGGCAGGAAATGGTTAGATGAAAGAGTAGATAGAAAGACTGTTAAAGTTTTGCACCTCATTTCTAGTCTGAATTTGTCTAGCTTTAGCTTCCAGTGACTGGATCTTGTTATAGTTTTTTTTCTGCTAGATAGAAGAACCCATTATCAAATTTATCTTCCCCATGTAGGTACTAAAGTCACCACTATAACCGTCTCCTTGTTAAGGTAAACAGGTTGAACTCCTCAAATCTATCACTATAAGGCACATTTTCCAATCCTTTAATTGTTCTTGTGGTTCTTCTCTGAATCTTGTCCAATTTATTAAAATCTTTCTTGAATTGTGGACACCAGAGCTAGACACACTATTCCACTTGTGTTCACACCAGTGCCAAATGTGCCATAATAGCACCTCCCTACTCCTGCTTGATATTCCCATGTTTTTACATCCAAGGGATAGCATTAGCCCTTTTGGCCACAGCTTTGCCAAAAGCAGCTCACATCCTGCTGATTATCCATTGTTACCCCTGTCATAAACAGATAGTTAAGGGTTAATGCCTCTTTTACCTGTAAAGGGTTAAGAAATTCACCTAGCCTAGCTGACACCTGACCAGAGGAACCAAGGAGGTTACAAGATGTTTCAAAAGGAAGGAGGGAAGTTTTCCTTTGTTTAGAGTCTCAGTTTTCAGCCAGAGTGAAAAAGATCAAGGAACCACTCTCTTATCAGAGTAGTAAGTTTTAGAAAGGGATAAATAGGTTTATGTTTATTTCCTTTGTAATTTGTCTTGGTACCATTAAGGGAATTATCAAAATTGGGTATATGGGTATTTTTTTGTGTAACTAAGTTTTTGGCCAGGGGAACATCCTCTGTGTTTGGAATCTGTTGTCTGTGAGAGTAGCTGGTATGCTAATCTCTCCCAGAAGGTTTTCTTTTACCTTTCTTTTCTTTAATTAAAAGTCTTTTTCTTAATACCTGATTGATTTTTTCCTTGTTTTTTAGATCCAAGGGGTTTGGATCTGGATCCACCAGGAGTTGGTGGGAGAAAGGAGGGAGGATGGTTAATTTCTCCTTGGTTTAAGATTCAAGGAGTTTGGATCTGTGTTCACTAGGAAATTGGTGAAGTATCTCAAGGCTACCCAGGGAAAAAAAGTAGTGCTTGGGGGTGCTGGCAGCGATACCAGATCTAAGCTGGTAATTAAGCTTAGAAGTGTTCCTGCAGGTCCCCACATCTGTGCCCTAAAGTTCAGAGTGGGGAAGGAACCTTGACAACCCCCAAATCTTTTCCACAGTTACTGCTTCCCAGGATAGAGTCCTCTATCCTATAAGCATCACTTATATTCTTTGTTTCCAGATGTATAACTTTCCATTTGGCTGTCTTAAAATGCATATTATTTGTTTCAGCCTAGCTTACCAAGCAATTTAGTTTGCTCTGTATCAGTGACCTGTCCTCTTTGTTATTTACCACTCCCTCCAATTTTGTGCCAGTAAAAATGTTATGTTTTCTTCCATGTCATTGATAAAAATGGTAAATAGTATATGACCAAGAATCAATCCCTCTGTGTGCAAAGGCGCCACACATACACATGAAGGCCACTGGGGGAGTTGTTCCCCGTTTCCCCCAATTAGCTCCACTTCTGTGCTGTATCTCAGTGTGTACCTTCTCTGTAGGCAAACGGAGGACCATCGGCTTCAATACTGCCAATTCAAATTTTTTTCAAGAGCACTAAATTCACTAAAAATAAAATATTTCTTGCCTTTATGATGCAAATACTGGCCATGTGATTTATTTTTATAAGTAAAAGCACCATTAGACAAGCTTAAGGGGCAGAGCTGGAAATCCCCAAACATTCTAATTACTATAACACTGCAGGGACACTGGAATATCAATTCCTCTTCCCTCCCCACCCTCTTAACTGTAATCCCTGATAAGGTATTAAAACAGTTGCCTCTGTCACAGAACCGTATGTCACTGAAGTCCTGTGCATCGCTGTACTGTGTGTGGGTGACAAAAAAAACTGATGTGGGAGAAGTATCACAAATATAAAATCATCTTCCATGTACCCATTGTTAAAGTACCAAGATCTGATGCTCTGCCAGCAGTTCAGAGACAAATTAGGAGTGAGAAGAATTGAACCATACTTTTGAGATCAGAAAGTCCTATGCTTCAGGCCCATAGCATGCCTAGTTATAGTTCCTGCTAGCAGTAAATTGTGCCTCAGTATTTAGGCATATTTTTTATAGTATGCACAGGTAGCTTACCACCTGGACATTGTAATTGTGGTTTCCTACAAATACTGTGAAACTAGATTCACTTGACATTTGTATAGCTTCTCAAATAAAAAGGATAAGAATTAATAATTAAGACATAAACTTTCTTTGAGCAATATCCGAGTATACAGTGTATTTGGTGGTTTTACATTCCTTCAGTATCTTAGTTTATCCAGTTTTGGTCTACCCACAAAATGGATTCTATTCCAGAAAAAAATGGATTGCAATGGTATTATATATTTGGTAAAATATTTTGTCTTTTTTCACATCCTTTAGCTGTAAAGGAAAGTCTTGTTTAATTTATAATCAGTCAGATGATATCAAGTTAGTCACAAAGAGTAGAAATAATGCATCCCCAGTGGGCCCATCCCAAGCCATTGTTCACAAGACAGCTCTCAAGGGCCCTGCTGATTCCTCTTCACAAGTGTTTTTTCCTTACATTGAATCAGTTTAAAAGGACCTGTATGATTCTACGACTAAGCAATGGAATACAAAATGCCAAAGGAAGGCCTTTGAATAGAATGGGCTAGCCCCATTTCAGTCAAGCCATAGTGACAAGTTTGCTTCTCTGTTGTTGGCATCCTTTCGTCTGTGAGAGATGGTGGGAGTTGCAGCCTATGATGTAGATGGTTTGCAATGTCTTATGTGACTGAGTAGTCCAATGCGAGATTTGCATGATCTTTGGCAGTTGTTGCAAATGTATGTATCTTGGTTGGGAACTGCTTGCTTCCTACAGGCTCTTTTCTCTTCAAGCTGTAGGAGCCAGCTTCTGTCATGGACTTTGATACCCTAATGCAGACAATGGTGCCACTTGTTACGATTACTTGCCAAGATGTCCCATTGGTCAGGATCAATTCCACATTCCTTCATATCTTGCTTGCATGTGTCTTTATAGTGAAGCTTGGGATGTCTTATTGTTCTTGTTCCTTCTGATAGCTCCCCATATAGCATGTCCTGGGATATGCGTCCATCTTACAACCTACTCAGATGGTCCAGCCAGCGCAGTCATCTTTGCCTGAGCAGGGCCGTCACACCTGATAAATTTGCCCTGTGAAGAACTTCTGCATTGGTGACTTTATCTTGCCATTTGGTGTTGAGTATGCAGCATAACCAACATAGGTGGAAGCTGTTTAACCTTTTCTCATGATGAGCATAAGTTGTCCATGTTTCCCCACCATACACGAGAGTGGTCTTGATGGTAAGCTTTGAGTTGTTCCATGCTCTTTTAATTAGTCTGATACAGGTGGTGGCAGCCTTTCCAATGCAAACAATTAGTTCTTCATCCAGTGAAAGGTTGGTGGTCACTGTAGAACCTAAATAGGTGAACTTTTGGACTACTTCTAGCTGGTTTGCATTTAAGGTAATTGAAGGATCTTGTGGAACCCGCTGTCCTAATACAACCATTTTCTTGATGCTGATGGTGAGAGGAAATGCCTGACAGCCACTTGAAAGGCAGTCCATGAGTTCTTGTAGTAGATCTTCATTGTGGGCTATGAGGGAAGCATCGTCAGTGAATAGAAGTTCCTTGATTAGCACCTTTGTGACTTTGGTCTTTGACAAGTTGCAGAGTTCCCCATCTGATCTTGTGTGGAGATACACTCCATCTTTCATGTCCTTAAACACACAGTTCAAGCTTCTGTATAAGGTGAAGGTAATAACACACCGTTAATGATGTATGTTGTGCTTCAACCACCATGTGCAGCAGATCTAATAGTGATGGCATAAATAACAGAAACTGAAATGAGTATTAGTTGATTACATTGACTTATTTTGGTACAATAACATCATTTTCATACTGGCTATCAGTTGAGTGTTAAGGCTAAAAATGTTTTTCTTGACTTGGTTTTGCAAAATTTAAACTGGTATTATGGACAGATAATTAATGAGGCAATTGTCTAGAAGTTCATCTTTCTCATAGGGAACCGGAATTTATCTAGCTTTCAAAAGAATAGTGCTGTCAACCTCTAAACTATTTCACTTTGCTCGTCCTCAATGATATTGGGTTTAGCCCTTAAAAATATGCAAGAACAATGTTGAATTACAAATTGAAACATGGATGTTATGGACCTAAATTTTGTTCTAATCCTACCTAGCTTTTCCACCAGTTCATCTAACAGTTGGGAGTATAGCATACTAATTCACAAAAAATCGTGGACAAGTCATAAGAAAATAATGTTTTCCCTTTTATCATTTTGTCAGTTTCTTCTTCGCTCTTCCACCATGAGGGGCTGTTGGTAGCTTCTCTCCACTTCGACCTGGGTCAGGTTGTGGAGTGAAAGGCTGGAAGTTCCTCTCTACAGCAATTTGCATGGCATTTATTCGCAGAGGAAAAGAGAGGGCAGAGAAAGAAGTTCTAACCATTTTGAAGGCGATATTAAACTACATCCTTCATTCGCTTTCCCCTTACCCTTGGAATGTAAAGAACAGTGTATGTGAGTTATCACTTTCCTTTACCTAGCTTGAATGCCAGCCCTTGTCAAAACATGGGATCATGTTGCCCTCTAGTAGCTGTCCAGCACAGGATAGAAACAGCTTAATATAATCATTAATGATAATTTTGCTGTAGCTATAGGAGATTCTTTTTGCGCACTTGGTAGGAACTTGCGTATCAGAAACAGAAAGTCTTGAGTTCTGTCCTTGCCATTGACAAGAAATCCTTCACAGCCATAATGCACAGGATATGTGACAAATATGCAATTCAAATAGCCTGCCTGCATTTTTCTCCTTGCCCCCTCTCCTCCTCGCCTCTTTCCTCTTCCTCTCCCTCTCCAAAAGGTCAGATATGGAGTGATTGCTATGTGAGAAGTGTTTTTTTCCACATATTTGTTTCCTTTCCTCCACCTTACTGCTCCTAGGTGATATAGCAGAAATCAATTTATGTCCTACTGCCCATTTGCCATAGAGATGAGATAACCTGGTAAGAATCTACATGTAGAAACACAGCAAGTAGCAGAAGCATAATTATTTTTCCCTTGTTGTAATGCCTCCCTGGTTCTGACAACTGAGCACTCTCCCTACTAGCTAGACTAATTCACTCGGGACATGGCTATCCAGACCACTGGGTCAAAAGGCACTTCGGAACAGCTGCAATGTTGTTTGTGTGTGTATGTGCAGGCTGGCACTACATTAGTGTCACTTAATTTCAACTGTGGTTTTCAACTGCAGCTGTAGCTGGGAACACAACCCCACATAAACAGTAGCATGAAAACATCTATCAATCAGTGTGGCAGCCTAAGTTCTAACTAACTTTCTTGGTCAGGGACAAGCAGATACTCATGCACAGAACATTTTTTACTTTAGTTGGAACTTGGAGCACATTCTAAGGCATAGGTATGAAATGTATGTTTATTTGGCACTTGGAGTATACATATGTCTAATTTATATTAGAGATTTCAAATATTTGTATTTTATTTGTATTCATTTCCATTTGTTCTTTTAATGTATCAAGGAGAAATCTATGGGGTGAAATCTATTTAGGATTTTATACTTCATTTATGACTGAAGTATTTGAATGTGAAATAGCATAAGGTCTGATGTTCACATTGCTTTTAGATGATGAAAATACTGAGAGACCAAAGATTATATTGCATTGATTAAAAAAAAGATATGTGGGCAGTGATACTTTTAGTATGCTGAGGACACCTATACATGTATATATGAGGCAGAGGGAGGCAGGGTATTAAGTCTGCTGAACAATTCCCATTATAAGATTCTATTTTCAGTTGCTAATAACTTTGCCAAACTTTAACTGTTTGGGTTGAGATTTTCCACGCTGAATGTCTGCATCGGTTGATATTCTTTCTTGTCAGGAATGGTCTAGATAATTAGTCCTGCCATGAGTTCAGGGGAATAGACTAGATGACCTTTCAAGGTCACTTCCAGTTCTATGATTCTATGATTTGAATGTAGAGTATACAAGAACTAGATCTGCAGGAAGTGAGTGGAGTAGAGTCATCAAGCTTGGGGTGTAGTGGAGAAACTGGGTTTTGAGGCTGGAAGGTAAGGGAGAGAGAAACTGAGACTAGGTATTGAGATTGTTGGGAGGCTGGGCTGGGCAAGGAAACTGGGGGCTGGGGCAGAGAATTTAATTGGGAGCTGGGGAAGACTGGAACTGCTGGGCAAGGGGACTGGGAGTTGAGAATGGGAATGGGAGGATTTGTTCCCTATAGGTAGGGGCTAGACTGAGATCAGATAAGGTGCTGAGGGAGGAGAATGGGATTGGGTAGGCCAGAAGACAGGGACAAAGTGCTGGGGGTGGTAGTACACACTGAAATTGGATAAGGAACCCAGGGAGGAAGATTGGTACTGGAAGCTAGTGGTAATGTGAAATGTGTGTGTGTGTGTGTGAGAGAGACTGTAGACCGGGTGGGGAAGGGAGATAGATTAGATGAGGAGCTGGACGGGAGAACTGGGACTGGCTGGGAAATGGCCTGGTAGGGACAAGGAGCTGGGAGAGTGGTGGGAGAGCTGGGAACAGCTGGGCAAAGAACCTGTGACTAGGATGACAAACCTGAGGAGTGGTTAATGCCACTGGGTTGAGATGCCTGAGGACTGGAGACTGGTACTGTTGGTGATAAGAATAGGACTAGGATGAGGAACCAGTGGTATGGGAGAGATAGGACTGGCTGAGGGACATGTTGGAGGTGATGGAGAAGAAGGGGTCAAGCTAGAGGGAAATGGGCAGAAGAGTCTGTGCACTCCAGAGGTTAGAATGGAACCCAAGATTTTTGAGTCCCACCATTCCTCTGCTGTCAGCAGATATTTGTGAAACCCCAAAGCAATGTGTCACATTCCTCTTTAGTGATGGTCCATATCTAGGATGACAATCTATTAATTCTATCAGTTACCATGATGGTCCATGTGGATATCAATATGATGCCATATGATGGAATTCCTGTGGGGGGGAGGTTGGTTTGTTTTTTAAAAAAGTAGGAAATTTCACACACACACAAACTACACTAAAAGACCATTTGCATGGACAACCTTAATTCTGGAATTTACTAACTTTGAGTGCTTGACTTTGCAGCATTAATAATATTCTTCTAACATTATTTTGGGTATGTGAAATGCAGAGTCTTATGGCTGATCAGCTGATGCAATGAATTGGATAAACTAGTAACTGCAAGAGCTGGGGACTTAGCTGAGAACTAGCTGGCTGAAACTTAGTCCAGCTAAAATGGATATGTTTTGATTGGAGAAGACAACCACACACATTCCTTTGGTGGAGGGAATGTAACCCCCATTGGGAACACATACAGAGAATGGAGTATTTTATTATATGATGATTCTGTTGGAAGCTCATAGAGCAGACTTGGCTCATAAAACATTGTTCCCTGTGTGACTGATACGGTAATTGCACTTTTTATTTCATGTGTGCTCCTTGCTACATTTATCCATGTCTTTATCACCTACAGGCCTGATCACTGCAATACACCATATTTGGGTCTCCATCTTGGGACCATTCAAATAAAATGAAGCTAGTGTAGAAGCACCAGCTTATTTATTGGACTGAGACTACAGAACACCAGTGCTCTGAGGGCTATATTGTCTGTCAGTGGGTTGCTTAGTGGACTTCACAATACTGGTTTTAATTTTTAAAGCTCTAAATGATTTGGAACTAATTCAGCTAAGAGACTGCCTCTCTCGCTGTGTTATACTGCCTTAGCTGTCATCAGCTTTTCTCCCAAGTATTTGGGGATAAGTTGTCCTGGGGAATTGCAGGCTATTATTTATTATGTGTCTGTTCTGAGGCAGTTATTTACTGAGGTAGAGGAACAGTTTCATTGCAGGTATGTTGCTGTATGATTTTTTGTGGGTTTGCCTTTTCTATATTACCTTTATGTTCACTCCTTCACTGGTCTATTGCTTCCTGCCTCTGTCTCCCAGTCTCCTGATGTACTGGAAACAATGTTTGCTTAACTAATTGTGGGATGCAGCTTCAGTAGGAACGTTGAAATTTCTCTCTTGAGTAGCTCCTTTAAATTCAGGCACAATTTGGCCCTTAGAGAAAGTAAGGGCAATAATAACAGCCTGCATTACATGGGAAGTCTTTTCATTTTGACTTTTTTGGGGGAGAATTGTCAGGAACCAGGGCCTGCAGCAGAGCCAATCTGGAAGCAAGACCTGCAGCAGAGCCAGTGTCTGGGCAACCTAATGAGCACAGCTGCCTGATTGGCTGTCCTGCCTGATTGGTGGGAAGAATCGAAAGACTGGTTCTTAACACCACCAACAGCAATAATTTGTTGACTGGACTGGACTGGACTAGGGGGAAGGGGAGGCTGGACTAGAGGGAGTTGGAGGATTTTCTGACCCCAGATGAAATCACTCTGGAACTGAAAGAGTCTGTTAGAGAGGGAGAATGACTATAAAATAGGGGAAAAAAGACAAGAGTAGAAGCAGATGATAATGATATCAGCAAAAAAGCAAAGCTGAAGAAGAAAATAAATCAAAATGTTATAATTGTAAGATCCCTAGCCAAAGATATAAGATTAGGTTATGATAACCTTGTGAAAGTAGCTTGCTGGATTTAAAAAAGCATAGGGGATATTGTAAGAGCCAAGAAGCTGTGAGATGGTGATCTTTTAGTGGAATGTAAAAACAAAGAGTGAGCTTAAAAAACTGCTAAAAACTAAAATGCTAGGGAAAGTCAAAATAAGTTGCCAGCTACCAAAGTATTTGACTGAAATGAGGGGGATAATGCATGGAGTGTCATTACAGCTGACCAATGATGAGATAACCAAAAGCAGAAGAGAAGATAAATTATTCGTAAGTAAGTGACTAATTAGTAAATGAAGAGGAGAAAGCTAGAGATCAATAGTTATACTGGTTATATTTAAGGGAGGGACTCTGCCTGAGAAAGTAACACAGGGCTTTAGATATTCAGAACTAAGCCATATATCCCCCTCTCCCTTAAGGTGTTATAAGGGCCAGCGGCATGGACAAGTAGCAACCATTTGTGAAAGGAAATAAGTGGTATATGTGGGGAAGAGCATTCCTATGAAAATTGAAATGAAAATGAAAATTGACAGAGATCTAAAGTAGTAACTGCGATGGTAATCACAGTCCAGCATATAGAGGTTGTATTTTGGCAAGACAAGCTAAAGAGACACAAAAGACGAAAATGGTTAATTAACATATCTTATAAGGAAGCTGTAAGGAGACTCTCAAAGCATCAGGAGAAGAAGGAAGAGACAAGCACACACATACGGTTTTGTTCAATATCTTTTAATGATCTGGAGGATTGCATGGACTGTACTCTCAGCAAGTTTGCAGATGACACTAAGTTGGGAAGAGTGGTAGATACGCTGAAGGGTAAGGATAGGATGCAGAGGGACCTAGACAAATTAGAGGATTGGACCAAAAGAAAGCTGATAAGGTTCAACAAGGACATGTGCAAAGTCCTGCACTTAGGACAGAAAAATCCCATGGACTGCTACAGACTAGGGACCGAATGGCTAGGTAGCAGTTCTGGAGAAAAGGACCTAGGGGTTACAGTGGATGAGAAGCTGGATGTGAGTCAACAGTGTGCCCTTGTTGCCAAGAAGGCTAACGACATTTTGGGCTGTATAAGTAGGAGCATTGCCAGCAGATCAAGAGACGTGATCATTCCCCTCTATTTGGCATTGGTGAGGCCTCATCTGGAGTACTGTGTCCACACTACAAGAAAAATTGGAAAGAGTCCAGCAGAGGGCAACAAAAATGATTAGGGGGCTGGAGCACATGACTTATAAGGAGAGGCTGAGGGAACTGGGATTATTTAGTCTGCAGAAGACATGAATGAGGGGGTATTTGATAGCTGCTTTCAACTGTCTGAAAGGGGGTTCCAAAGAGGATGGATCTAGACTGTTCTCAGTGGTAGCAGATGACAGAACAAGGAGTAATGATCTCAAGTTGCAGTGGGGGAGGTTTAGGTTGAATATTAGGAAAAGCTTGTTCACTTGGAGGGTGGTGTAGTGCTGGAATGGGTTACTAGGGAGGTGGTGGACTCTCCTTCCTTAGAGGTTTTTAAGGTCAGGCTTGACCAAGCCCTGGTTGGGATGATTTAGTTGGGGATTGGTCCTGCTTTGAGCAGGGGATTGGACTACATGACCTCCTGAGGTCCTGTCCAAACCTGATATTCTATGAAAAAGGGAACTCCAGAAACAACCTTATTCTAGAAAGAATATGATAAACGCTGTGGAAGAAATAGGTGATGATGTGCTAGTAGTGAAAACAGGTTTATTGCATTTCATAGAATCATAGAATATCATAGAATATTTCTATGATAGAAATGATAAATTGTACATCACAAGCTGGGGAAAAATCAGAAAAAAATGAAAATTATAGCAAGGACAGCAGAAAAATACTTGTATGTTAGCAATCTGTCAGTGGACTTTATTGATGCAATTTTGAATGAGGTCAATGGTGAAATATGACTAGGATGGGGGGGGGGTCTTAATCTTTTGTTGGAATGTGCACAGTCTGATAGTACATAGTCAAGAACTGAAACAAAATCTCTTAGAAATGAAAACTAAACCAGCTCTCATATGTATCCAGGAAATATGGTTGGTTGAAAAGTCTGCTTTCAAAATTCCAGGGTACATTGCCTTTAGGAAGAGGAGGAGGTGACTATACTTTCATATGGGAAAGATTAAACTACATAGCAGTAGAGAACAAAGAAGTAAGCCAATGATGTTGTGATCCCAATAGAGAAGAGACATATTTCTTTAAGGCTTTATAATATCTATAACCCATCTAGGAAATTAAAAGTTCAGGATTATAAGAAATAATGAAGAATGCTCAAAGACCATCTATTATGTACTGTGGCCTAAACAGTCATAATAAATTTTGGGTAAGTAAAACAACTGATGAAAATGGTGCATGCTTAGAAAAGTTCATTGGTGAATAATCTAGAGGTTTTAAATGATAGCACTACACCTAGATTTAATGCAGCAGATGGTAGTTTTTCCTGCTTAGATGTTGGAATTATTGCAGATATTGCAAGTAAATGCAACTGGGAAATATATAAGGAAGAAGGAATAGGGAGTGATCATTTCCCTATATTTCTTACTTTTTAAGGGCAAGGTTAGGGTTAGGGTTAGGGTTTGAAAAGTACCCTCCTGGCATTTTAAGAAAGTAATGGAGAGCTTTTTACAAGTAAATTTACAAATAATCATGTGTGAGAGATGACAGAGAATTTCATTGATAATGCAATAAAGGAGTTAAAACAGCAGCTCTTGTAGCCATATGTAGGATATTGAAGTGACCCAAAACTAAAAACTCACTTTCATGGTGGAATGAGGAGTGCAAAATGGCAAAAAGAATTATAAATAAAAATCAAAGAAAGAGAGTTGGAGGAAGTAGTACGTGCTGATAAATAGAGCTTCCAAGGCATCAGAAATATACAGGCGAATTAGAAAAATGAATGGAATTCAGAGTCGGAATAGTCACTCCCAGATATTACTATGACTGGCAACATAAAAATTCTGATAATGAGACAACGTAAGTATTAGCAGAAAGTTTCTGACGGGTGAGTAATGATGAAACTGAAAGTGAAGTTTTCCACCAGATTAAAAGACAATTAATTGAAGAGAGTCTTCATCTATTCTCTAGTTGAGGGAACATGTTAAGATACTATATTGAATGAATGGTTTTCTATATTGGACCTGAGAAAGCTATTGAAATCAGCAAGAATACATTCCCAGGTAAAGATAATGTATGTAACATAATGTTTAAATATCTCTCTGAAAGCAGTCTGAGGGTTCTCTTGGAATTATATAACACTACATGGGAAAAGGAGTAATACCGGTAGGGTTGAAACATGCAGTAGTAATTCCAATACAAAAACCAGGCTGTCATGATATAATTCCCCACTCTGAACCTTAGCGTCCAAGAGATGGGGTTCCAACATGAATTCCTCTAAGCTTGATTACCAGCTTAGAACCTGTAGTGCTGCACCAACCAGGAATTCCAGTGCCTGGTACACTCTGGTCCCCCAAACCTTGCCTGGGGAATCCAAGACCCAGACCCTCTGGATCTTAACACAAGGAAGAAAATCCTTTCCCCCACTGTTGCCTCTTCCAGGCTTCCCCTCGCTGGGTTCCCCTGGAAGATCACTGTGATTCAAACTCTTTGAATCTTAACAGAGAGGGAAAATGCACCTTCCCTCCTCCTTCTCTCTCCCCCTCCAGACTCTCACTCGAGAGACAGTAACACAGAGAGAAATTAGCCTCTCTCTCCCCCTTCCCTCCTTTTCTCCCACCAAGTCCTGGTGAATCCAGACCCCTACCCTGGGGTCTCCACCAGAATAAAAAAAACAACAATCAGGTTCTTAAAACAAGAAACTTTTAATTAAAGAGAGAAAACAGTAAAAATTATCTTTGCAAATTTAAAATGGAATAGATACAGGGTCTTTCAGCTATAGACACTGGAATACCCTCCCAGCCTAGTATACAAGTACAAATTAAATCCTTCCAGCCAAATACAAATTTGATCTCCTTCCAGCCCAAATACACATTTGAACTCCTTCCAGCCAAATACACATTTGCAAATAAGAGAAACAAACATAAGCCTAACTCGCCTTATTACCTAGTACTCACTATTTTGAACTTATAAGAGCTGTATCTGTATCGGAGAGATTGGAGAGAACCTGGTTGTACGTCTGGTCCCTCTGAGCCCAGAGAGAACACAACCAAAAAACTAACAGACACACAAAAACTTCCCTCCCTCAAGATTTGAAAGTATCCTGTCCCCTGATTGGTCCTCTGGTCAGGTGACAGCCAGGCTCACTGAACTTGTTAACCCTTTACAGTCAAAATAGATATGAAGTACTACTGTTTTATTAACTCCTACTATCTGTTTATGACACAGGCAAACTATCCTAAAAGTGGATGCCGTTATACCAATTGTCTTTACATCTTATATGGGTAAAATTATAGAGAAAATGGTGAAGGAAAGATTGGTTTCCTATTTAGAAAACAATGACACTATAGAAAAGGCGTGCAGTGGTTTTAGGAGAGGAAGATACACGATTGATCTCATTGTTTAATTAGAAACTGAAATACAAAAAGGAATGAAGCACAAGAGTTTGATGATAGCTTTCTTTCTAGATACCAAAAAGACATATGACACGCTATGAAGAGAAGGCTTGTTGTACAAAACAGATGCAGGAGGGATAAAGGGAAGAATGTACAAGGTGGACTAGAGAATTTTTGAGTAAAAGGACCACCAAGTCAGAGTTGGGAAAGTTATATTGAATATATAAAATATTAAAAATGATAACACTTCCCTGTGCTGTATCACCTTATTTCATATTATGATAAATGATCTGCCAAAACAGATAAGTTCCACTCTATTCACAGATGCTTGTGCTCTATGGGATAGTTGCAGGAATATTGAGGGGGCAGAAGAGAGAATCAACAAAGTATTATGAGAGACCTCTGACTGGGGAAGTGCATGGGGTTTCAAGTTCTCCATTGCTAAAACCATAGGTTTGATCTTTACAAAAATGAAAGTTACAAAGGAATGTAAATTGTATCTGGGTGGAGAACAAATAGATATAGTTAACAGGTTCAAATTCTTAGGGGTAATATTTGATATTAAATTACTTTGGAAAGATCATATAAACTATAAAAAACAACAAAGAGTCCTGGGGCACCTTATAGACTAACAGAAGTATTGGAGTGTAGCAGGGTGGTTACCCTGCTCCTGTGCTAAAGGGCTTAAAGCAGCCCTGGGAGGGGGCTGTGGCTGGAGAAAGCAGCTCTAAAAGGTTAGGCTCATTGGGGGAAGTTGCTGCTGCTGGAGCCATGCCCCAAACAGACTCAGCTGGCCCTATAGAGGCTGGGAGTCAGGAGCTCAACAGTCTCCCTCTGCATGTAGAGCGAGAAGGGCCTGGCTGCAGGGAGCTAGAGACAGGATACCTGAGTGAAGCAGGGCTGGGGAAAGGCTGAGGAGCTGGGGAGGCTTCAGCCTGGAAAGCCCCAGGCTGCAGCCTAGCACAAGGCCAACAAGTACTGGGGGTTGCAGAGGGCAGCCCAGGGTGGGCCAAGGCAGCAGGTCCAAACCCAACCTTGCCAGTGATGAGTAGGCTGATACTGCAGTCTGCCCCAAGGATGGGGGCTAGACAATGACTGGCAGTAGCCATATACTGAGGCAAGGTGGGGATAGTGGGTGGTGGTTCCCCAGGGAGGGGAGACTCTAAGACTGAGGGGATTACTGCTAGGGGGCAGCTCCCCAGATAAAGGGGCACTGGGTCCTGGGAGGGACACGGAGGCCAGAGGACAGGTGGATCCCCGGCCTGCAGTGGGCGCTCCAGAGCTGGAATGAGCTAATTCCCTGAGAAACCAGCAGGAGGCGCCGCAGGGGGAGTCTGCTCGTCTACATGGAGCATAAGCTTTCGTGGGTGAATACCTGAATGCATACATCTGACGAAGTGGGTATTCAACCAAGAAAGCTTATGCTCCAATACTTCTGTTAATCTATAAGGTGCCACAGGACTCTTTGTCACGTTTTACAGATCCAGACTAATATGGCTACTCCTCTGATACATATAAACTATGTTAAAGATAAATTTACTGCTTAAAAGTCTTGCTGTGATTAATTGGGGAGCAGGTAAGAAAACATTGCTAATGGCATACAGAGTCTTAATCAGACCACTGAGTGACTATGGCCGCCAAGCTTTTGGTCAACATCAAAATCAGAACAGTAAACATCTAGACTTAATGCAAGCCGAGGCACTACAGATTGCGTGTGATGCATTACAACACCTCTATGCATGCTACAGATAGCTTCAAGTAAAAATGCCGAGTACACTAATGAAACTACGGGCCCTAACTTTCTGGTCCAAACAAATACATGAGGATTGTTGGGAATTTAACAGATGAAATATAGCACACAACGTTAGAACTCCACATGCTATTTGAGTTAAAGTATGGATTCAGGAGTAGAAACAGGAAGAGTAGGGATGGTATATTGCATACCAAATTTGGGAATTAATACATCTAAAAAAATATCCAATTATATAGCTGTCATGACAGCTGAACTAGTAGCAATAATGCTAGCATTAAATTGGATCTGGGATATATGCCCAGCAGCAGTGGTCATTTTTTTAATTCAATCTCAAGTCTTATAAAAAAGGATGTTTCTGTGTATAGAAGTGATTTAATCAACAAAGTTATATTTCTAAATAGCAAGAATAGTACAGATGGGGATACACGCAGTATTAATTTGGATGTCAGTGTGTATTGGGATAATAGGGAATGAAATGGTGGACAAAACAGCTAGAAATGCTGCAAGAAATGAAAGGATTGACATAGAAATACCCTTTTGCAAACAAGAATTGAAAAGCCTAGTACAGAAAAATTTAAAAGGGAAATGGCAAAAAAAAAACCTGGATTATTGAAAAAAAGATGAAGATTTTTTTGAATTGTGCCCTAGAGTTGAGAATAATTACATACTTCAGGGCATGGATAGGACTAATGAAGTGCTTTTTTTAGAGTACTAACTGGCCATTATGGCTTCAACAAAAATCTTTTTTGAATAAATAGATAACAAGATGGCCTATGTGTGCTCTGTAAGGTAGAAAAAGTAATTGATTACCCTTTATGTGTATGTAAGGGCTGTGATAAAGAAAGGGCAAAGCTTTCTGAGGAATTTAAATGTTCTGAAATTAAAAAAAATACATTCTGTTATTTAGTAAAAACATCGAGGAAATGGAGTATAATTAAAAAGGTATTGTTACATTACTTGAAAGACACAGGGCACAGCAGGAGAATATGAGCTTTTAAGTATTGAGGAAATATAGTTGGTGTTGGCTATAAGCTATTCAGTCAGGTCTGCTTGGCCATAGAGAGAGAGAGAAGAATTAAGTGGCTGCTTAAAGCTGTTGCCAAACCGCTGTGTTAGTTCCTGTGCCTGTTCGTTCCTAGTTCTTCTCCTGCCTTGTCCCAGTCCTACTTCTTCCCTGGACCTAGTCTTGCCCCGCCTTGCCTTAGTCTAGCTAACCAGACTCTGACCCTCGGCTCCAATTCCGGACTTCTGACTTTGGCTCTGGCCTCTCACCCTGGCCACCGACTCCTGCTCTAATCACTGTGCATGACCACATGTCCCAGCCTTTAACAGGAATGAGGCTGGAGGCAGAACCAAAGTGGAAATATTATTTCTTCTTTGGATTGCAGCAGTGCCTAAGAACCTCAATCATGAATCAGGACCCCATTGTTCTAGGTGCTGTACAAACACAAAACAAAATTATGGTCCCTGTTCCAGATAGCTTTCAATGCAAGTATAAGAAAAGACAGCAGGGAAAAGAGAGATGGAGGAGCACATGGAAACAATTATGCAAAATTGGTCACACCAGCTGCCTCACCCTTGGCAAATTTCTTGTAGGCATCATAGGAAAAATGAGTTTCAAGGAAGGATTTGAAGGAGGAAAATGAGGATGTTTTGTGGATGGGAGCTTCTGCCATGTGTGAGGGGTAGTTTAGGAGAGAACACAAAGGTACTTGTTAAAATATGTACAGGTGGGTGATGGAGGCTGATGTCACTGGCAGAGTGGAGGTTGGAGTAGACATCTCCATAGGACATGAGAAATGATGGATAGGGTGGCGCTAGGTTGTAAAGGGTCTTGAAAGCAAACAAGTAGTTTGGATTTGATACAGTGAAGAAAAGGGAGTCAGGGGTACGGTGCAAAGAAAGGGGTGACATCGTTAAAGAAATGGGCTAGAAAAGTGATCCTTGCAGAGCATTTTCAAATAAAAGCAAAAGAAAGACAAAGTTATTCCCCCTCAGAAAGGGCTTGACCTGTAAAAAGTGACTCAGCTGCAGAGCTGGGGGCATGTGGTGAAGAGTCTCCAGGGAGGAAGTCCTGGAGAAGACATGCCAAACCCATGAAAAGAACTACAGAAATTGGGCTTATTTTTGGCTTAATTGGCTTGTGAGTTGCTTGTTGGTTAGTTTTCGGCTTGTAGCTTGTTGCTGTTTGGTTTGTAGCTTGTTGTAGATTGTATCTTTTTTTTTAACAGCTCCCGGCAAGAAGGGGGGAGGGGGACAAGCAGGGCAAGTGAGGGGAGAGAGTCAGGGGTGTACAGCAGGCCCACTACTGTCCCATAGAGGATCTAGTCACATACAGTGTTGGGGTTCTTAGGGACTGGCTTGTTTTGGCCTTGGTTTGAAATGGGATTAGCTTGATTTTTGGCTTATTGTGAAACTCGGGGTGCTTATTTACTGTGTGAAAGTTGGCAACTGTGTCCTGGAGGCACTGCTCCATATCAGAGCAAGGGACAATACTTGAGTGAGCCCAGGAGGGGCTAAGAAGACTGTGAAGGCTAGCTCAGGAGGGGCAATAATCAGGGTACTGTGATAGGCTCTGTTGGACTAGAACTTAGCTCAAGGGGGGCTGCAGGTGGAGACCAATGGAGGGTACTGAGATAGGCCCTGGTGGACCCTGGTAGGGATCTGTTTTGTGTGTGTTTCACATATGGACTGTGTGTGACTTGGCTAGAGGGCTGAGTCACTGGAAAACCCAACTGAGAAGTTAACTGCCAATAGGGGTCACTGCAAGCAGCAATGTAGAGGGAGTGCAGGTGCAGACATGCACCCAGCCGATAGGGGCATTCGTGAGAGGTGAGTCGGCCCTATCACACACAATCTTAACACTTTTAGTTTCTCTGTCATTGTAAAGAGTCCTGGGAATACAGAAAGGAAATTGTACAGAAGCCTATTGTGGCTATGTAGTTTTTGAAGAAAAAAATAGAAAAAAGCATTTACTATTCTTGAACATGGAATATCACTTTGTGCAGAATTTTAAAATAATAAATCTATCAGATGCATGAGAGTAATTTTGTATATGCTCAAGGTCTTCCAATGTTGAAGAAAATAAAATAGTCAAATGAATATGGACCCAGTATGGGACTTGTCATCAAAGGTAAATTAGACTTCAGCTAGTTCCACCATCAAAAAAATTATGTATATAGCTATACTCTACACTTAAGATTCAATTACTGAACACATTAATTTAGATCAGGGGTCAGCAACCTTTCAGAAGTGGTGTTCCGAGTCTTCATTTATTCACTCTAATTTAAGGTTTCGTTTACCAGTAATACATTTTAACCTTTTTAGAAAGTCTCTTTCTATAAGTCTGTAATAAATAACTAAACTATTGTTGTATGTAGAGTAAATAAGGTTTCAAAATGTTTAAGAAGCTTCATTTAAAATTAAATTAAAATGCAGAGCCCCCAGGACCAGTGGCCAGGACCCAGGCAGTGTGACTGCCACTGAAAATCAGCTTATGTGCCACCTTTGGCACGCATGCCATAGGTTGCCTACCCCTGATTTAGATTCTGATAAACAGCAGCATTATGATAATTACTTTCATGGGAGACCTGCAGAGATTTGGAACACATGGACCTGGTTGTGTAGATTTTATGACATTTAACATTTAGTGTGAGAGAAGTTTCTGTAACCTGTGTTTTCACTTCCTCTACTTGTTAGATCCAAATTTGATTATTGAGTTTTGTTTTACTTAAAACATCTGCATATTCATATTCAGCTCTTTAATCGTTAATTATTTTTAAAAATCAAAGGGCAAGTATAGAGCTATTTAATATACTAGAACACCAATTCCATGCATTAATTTCTTCTGTTTGAATGCACTGGCCATCTGCTGTCTGGTACTAAGTGTTCCTGTAGAGGATTCAAATATAGGACAAAACCACAGTGCATTTTCAGGTCTGTAACATCGGCAGTGTCAGCCATGGTTATGAATGATTGTGAGGGCAACAGGTCACCAGGGAGGAGAGAAGAAGTAGAACGTGAATAATCCTCTGTGGTAAAGGAATCATCATATATGTCCAGTACAGTGGTCTAATGGACTGTTCTTCTGGGGTTATTTTTTTTTCATTTGGTGTAAGTTACACTTCTGTGTTACTCTGTATTTGCTAACAGGCAGTAGGTCAGTTTTCATGGCTCTGTGGGGCAAAGGATAGTCTTGTGGCTGATGTACAGGAATAGGGGTCAGAAAATCTGAGTTCTGTTCCAGGCTATGGACAGAGCTGCAGCGAGTTGTTATAGTGCCTGAACAGAAAAGCTCTGCATTCTGAGAGAGCATGACTGGACAGAGATGCCGCCAATAATTGTTCTGTTTTAGGAACCCATCCTTAGAGGGTGGAAAGGAAGAGATACAGACAGTAGGTGCTCAAGAGATGGATTCCCAGAGGCATGGTGCTTGCCTATATCTCTTCCTTTCTACTGTAGAAACAAGAGTCCCCATCCTCATCAACACAAAAGGACTATTTAACACAATATGTATCATAGGGCCTCCTACCTAGAGGGACATGGGGGGCCCAAAGGTTTTTTCTGAGTCCTTCAAGTAGTAAGTGCTTGTCAGTAGCCTGAGAACTGAGACACTAACATAAACATTCATCTCTACAGGGAAGAAGTCAGATCATTAGGTAAATTTCTCTGTGTACTTTTGTATTTACTTTTGTGTACTTTTGTTATACAAATAATTGCTATTAGCTAATAGCTTTATTCTTTCTAGTGAAAATCTAGTTTGGTAGTTGAATATTTTGGAGCTTGGAGTCTCTGCTAACTTGTATTAGAGCATCTATTAACTACAAGGCTTTCAAGTCTGATATCTGAGTACTTTAATTGTCACTGTAATTGATTTTACGTATGACTTGGCATGGTGATTGCTTTGTAATTTGCTGATAATTAATGGCTGTCCTCTGGTTATCTCTGCTTCGCTAGTCCTGAGGCAGAGATCAAGCACCTGGTTTTTCTTGACTCTGACTTTCCTATACGCCTTCAAAAACAATTTAGATCAAATTTATCAAAGGGGTAGGGGGAAGAAGGACACTGCACATTCAACACGTCCTTAACTCTTGAACTTGCAGAAGGACAGGGCTGGCCCTAGGATCCGCAAGGCCTTTTGTGAAGTCATATGTGTGGGGCCTCAGACAGATTTCTGGACCCTGCTCGTCTACTTTCTCAATGGGGGTTCACATTTCCCACATTCCTCTTCTTGTTCTTTCACTGCCCTCAGATCTGCTTGTATAGTATCTCCCCATGACTCCAGAAGGCCCTGGTGGACAGCTTAGCAGATTTAGGCTATGTCTACACTACAGCTTATGTCAGCAGAACTTATGTTGCTTAGGGGTATGAATGAACGACCCCCAGAGTTACATAAGTTAACCTGATATAAGCACGGGTGTAGTGCTATGTCTGCAGGAAAGCTTCTGCTGCCAGCATAGCTTCTGCTGCTTGCGGTGGTGGTTTTATTATGCCGACGGGAGAGCTCTCTCCCAACAGCATAGAGTGACTTCATCAGTTGTGCTGCAGCAGTGTAGCTGCCTCGATGCAGCTGTGTTGCTGCAGTGCTGTTTGTGTAGACATGCCCCCTAGTCTGTGCTCTAACTCTCTGAGCAGGAGTCAGTCCTCCCTGTGATAAGTGGTTTGTCCCCAGGCAGAAGGAGTCGGGTGCCTTTCACAGGCAGAAACTTTCTGTAATACACTCAGATTGGGGTAAGCACTTACAAACAGAGCTCTGCTACCTGTCCTGAGTGAGCCAAACTGGAATCATGGTAGGTGAGGGGGCTATCCACATCCATCTGAGCACACAGCTGTGCCTGTCTGTCTGGGGAAATGAGGACAGGAGAAAATCAGAACACTTTTGAACCAGCCAGATGGAGAAGACTAATTCCATCTCTACCTCTTATCTGACCCAAGAGATGATTTTCTAGAGTGCATGGCTTTCCAAGTGTGTGGCCCTTGTTAGCTACCCACTCTACACTTGCCTAAGTCCTGAGTCAAAGTTAAGGAACACTGACTAATTTCTTCTTGTGTATAGAAAGGTGCAATCAAATTCTTAGAATATAAAGACCATAATTAAGACTATGATCACGTTGAGACACGGAGGTCTATTCAGTAATTTACTTTCAGAAATGGGAAGAGTTTTGCAGCTGGCAAAAGATTTTGAGTGGTGATCACTGTGACAGAATTACTTCATCTCACAAGACTGTTTTCTTCTATCATATACTCATTATAACTGATGTCTCTTGGTCTAAGATGACAGTCCAGTGAAGTCGTTGCAGGTCTTCATCACCATCATGAATATTTATTAGTTACAGTGTTATAATATAGATGCACTTCAAAGGAAAAGACCTGGGTTACATATGAATAACAACTTAGGCAAAAGCATCTCTTGGAGATTCTGGTCCCACAGCCCAAGATTCTCGATGAGACAGTCTATTTCCAAGTGGCCCAAAAAGCAAGGGATTCTTCAGGTGAGAGGTAGGAGCCCTCATTTTTCCTGCTCCAGAGAACTATAAATACCTCAAGGGAGGAGCTAGCACTTCCTCTGCTTCCGCAAGAAACTTACATGTGTCACCAGATGTCACAATTTCAGATTTTCTTCCTTCCTCGCTGTAATTCATTCTGGGGCTGGGGCAGAAGTGGTCTATAGCATCTTACTGTTTGTCCTATTTCCTTTCTGCAATATCAAGTCAGGTAGAATGGGCAGTAGAGGTGCCTGTGGCTGCAGTTGTCAAAGAAGCAAATGACCTGAGAGAGACCCTATCCACTACAGAGTGGAATACTGGAATAGTTACTTAAAACTGGACTGGCTTAATCTAAATCAGAGCACTTGCCAGTTTTATTAAGATAAAAATGAGAGATATCACTGGAATGTTCATACGATAGTATGTGCAGTAGATTTTCTTCTTGTCTTTCTTTTGGCGGAATGGACTGTGTGACAAAGTTCCTCCTCTACCTTGGTGGGTCCTGCGCTTCTTGGCAGATTTGCTCACCTCAGTGATCTTCCCCACAGTCTGGGTCAACTCCTCCTGTGTCTGATCAGGAGTTGGGAGGTTTGGGGGGAACCTGGGCCTGCCCTCTACTCCGGGTTCCAGCCCAGGGCCCTGTGGATTGCAGCTGTCTATAGTGCCTCCTGTAACAGCTGCATGACAGCTACAACTCCCTGGGCTACTTCCCCATGGCCTCCTCCAAACACCTTCTTTATCCTCACCACAGGATCTTCCTCCTGATGTCTGATAATGCTTGTCTCCTAAATCCTCCAGCAGTACACTCTCTCACTCTCAGCTCCTTGCCTTCTTGCTCCCAGCTCCTCACACACGCTCCTTCTCCTCTGGCTCCTCCCTGCCTGACTGGAGTGAGCTCCTTTTTAAACCCAGGTGCCCTGATTAGCCTGCCTTGATTGGCTGCAGGTGTTCTAATTAAAGTAGCTATCTCTACTGCCTTCTAGAAAGATCTTAATTGGCTCCAGGTGCCTTGATTAACCTGGAGCAACTGCCATTTGGTTACCAGGGTACTAGGGATTTGTTTAGCCTGGGGCTAACATACCTGTTTCTCAGTACTTTACTGTAGCCATCTGGCCTTGCCCCATCACAACTGGATGCCTAATAGTAACTTAAACAGTAAGTGTGAATGGCATCCAGCGTTCCACCACATTGAATATGCAATTAGATTTTGCACTTTGCAACTTGGCTTGTATGCTGTTCTTTCTTTCCCTCTGTTGCTCTCTCAAGCATAGAGAGGCATAGGCAAGCATAGTACAGGTGCCTTTGGATTTATTTGGAAGCAATCCCAAATGTTTTTTGTCAGCTTGGCATAGTGAGGCCTTGAAAATAAAATCCCATCAGAGTCAGACACTGAAAAAACAAGAAATCACCAGGAAAAATATTTATTATTCAGTTAAAGCCTTTGATCTGACTTATTCTAAATATGACCCCCACATTAGGTCTTAGGCACTGACTAACCACAATTAAGAACACAGATGGGTTTTTATTCCTAAACTATTTGGGAGAGGGGGAGAAGAAACAATTCTTTAGCACAAATATTTGCCAAGTACAGACATCATTTACAACCCCCTTCCCCCAAAAAAGATAACAGAACTTTAAATATGTACTTCCACAATAACGTTTTGGTGTGTATTTTCCCGAGCAGCCTCTTCTTAAAGCAAAATTCTAAATCAAAGAAATTTTGGTGTAAGTAACCTATTCTTTCTGTGATGGTTTAGAAGCATACTTTATCTACTATGCGCAGAAGGTGGTGTGAAAGCCAACATGTGAAAGCCAACATCTTGATCAACACAAGGCACTAGGGTGACCAGATAGCAAATGTGAAAAATTAGAACGGAGGGTAGGGGGTGATAGGAGCCTATATAAGAGAAAGACCCCAAAATTGGGACTGTCCCTATAAATTCAGGACATCTGATCACCCTACAAGACACTGAACTGAGGACCTCCAGGGTAAAGAGATGAGCTGCTACAGCTTGACTGAAACAGCCAAGACACTCTAGGTGGGGCTGTTACAGACTCATACTCTGTGGATTGGGCTCAATGGGAGGAGCTGGGACATACTCAACAGTGAGTTACAAAGACATTAAAGCAGTTGCCTCATCCTCATGTGGGCGTGGTTGTGCATGTGTTTGAACTGATCACCAACCTGAAGTGTAAGCTGAGGATGTTGACCGCAACTTCTTTTTAAGTAGGCATATTTGACTTAGTAGATCACCAAGGGATTGATTCATTCAGTGGGGTTACTCATACAGTAAGACACCACTCTGTGTAGGGAAGACTGGCAGAACTGGGTCTTAAACCAGATTTAGAGCTTCTCTTAGAATTGTCTGAGGTAGTCAAAAAATAGTGTGTGTGTGGTGGGGGGAAAGAACCAATAGACATATAATCAATCTAATTTTCAGTTCCTTTGCACTTTCATATCTAAGAGAACTTCAAAAAGTCTTTGAGGAAGTTCCTCACAGGAGGTTTTTAGAGTAATTCAATTCTAGTAGGATAGGAGGAAACGTTCTTTTGTGAATTAGAAATGGGATAAGAGAGCCAAGGTAAAGAAAAAGGAAGTAATTTACCTTATGGTAAATGGAGTCCTTCAATATGTGTGGTCCCTATTTGGATTTCATGCCTGTGGCTCATGCATCTGAGTCCAATGAATTCTTGCAAGCAGTGTCTATTGATACATGCTTATGCCTCTGCTTTCCTTGTGCTCCGTACCAAGGTTATAAGAGGTGGAGCATACTGCCTCTCCAGTTCCTCGTTTACCATGAATACAGTCGTGATCCAAAGCAGAGAGGAAGGAGGGTGGATAATGGAATACATATAGGGTCCACACATCTCAAAGAACTCCAGTTACAACAAGATAAGTAACTTTCCTTTTCTTCAAGTGCTGTTCCCTATGTGTATTCCATATGAGTGCCTGACAAGTGTTCCTGAGAGAGTAGGAGGATATGAGGAAGCAGGTATGATAACTGCTTATTGGAACGATTGCCCCAAAGGGTGTGCCAGTAGAGGAGTCCTCATGAATGGAACTCCATCTAGCTGCCCTGTAAATGTCAAACAAGGCTACCTTTTCAAGTGATACCACTGTAGCCCCTTGTGCCCTTGTAGAGAACCCTTACCCTGTCCAGGGGAGGGACCTTTGCAAACTGGTAGGGTAGGATATAGCAGATATCCACCGAGAAGACACATCAGAACAAATCTATGGTCAAGTTATTGCAATGAACAGTCTAGGTGACTTTCTGATCAGTTTCATTCTCTGCAGGTAGAATGATAATGCTCATTGCAGGTCGTCTATCCACTGGAACACAAACCCTCTCCCTGACTGAGTCTAAGGTTGCTCCTATAAATTCTGTATTCTGCAGGATAGACTTTTCCAAATTCACACAGACTCTTTGGGATGATAGAAGCTGAAGCAGCAAAGAGGTTGATGCAAGGGCTTCTATATGTGTCCTGCCAATGAGAAGTCAGTCATCTAAATACAGGAAGACAATGTAGCTGCTTCATCTGAACCATGCTGCTACTACTAGAAACGCTTGGGAGAAGATCTTGCGTGGGGTAGCTAAACCAAATGGAAGCACCCTTTGATAGTGGTCAAGATCCAACATAAACCTGAGGAATATTTTGTGGAAGGAGTGACTGTCTACATGAAAGTATGCATCTTTCATATCAAGAGCTGTGAACCATGTGTTCTTTTCCATGGATGGTATTATCAAAACCAGTGTAACGATATGGAATTTGTGACTAAAAACACCAAGTTGATACAGATCAAGAATGGATCTCCACTCTTCCTTCTTTTTGAGAACTGGGAAATACTTGACATTTAAACTGACTGGTGTTCTTTGTATTCACAGTTCTTGGTCTTTCGACTTTGGTAGTATTGCTGGTGATGATGACTTTGGTGTGGAGTCTGATATTAATGGAGCTCTGCTCTTGTTAGCCTTTTTATCATGACCTGGGGACTTAGGACAATCTGTCTTTGGGAGCTGGATGCAAAGGCCTGTCTGACTTGGACAGGGTTGGATCCGTCCTCTTTAGAGTTGCAGCCGTGTTAGTCTGTATCTGCAAAAAGAACAAGAGTACTTGTGGCACCTTAGAGACTAACAAATTTATTTCACCATGAGCTATCCAAAGAAGTGAGCTGTAGCCCACAAAAGCTTATGCTGAAATAAATTTAACAAATTTATTTCAGCATAAGCTTTTGTGGGCTACAGCTCACTTCTTTGGATAGCTCATGGTGAAATAAATTTGTTAGTCTCTAAGGTGCCACAAGAACTCCTGTTCTTTTTGTCCTCTTTAGAGTGGACTTAGAGGGGAATCTCCTGTTGCGAGCACATTCAATGTCTGGGACCATGAACTTTTCCAATGAGAAATAAAATGTAGGTGCCTGACACCTAACTCCATACATATGGCCTGATTTTTGTAGACATTGAGCATTCTTAGCTCCCATCTCAGTGCTAATCAAATATAAACTGGAGCACTTCATGGTAGTAACTTGTTAGCAAAGGGCTTGAAATGTGCTTTTATTGCCTGCTTGTGTTACAGATGTTAGCAAAATTACCCAGGGTACAAATAGATACATTGGGCCTGATTTTCTTCTTGCTTACAATAGTGTAAATCAGAAATAGCTCTGGTAGAGTCAATTGACTGGTGTAAAACTTTGGGTTTACACTGTTGTAAAACCTCAGAGTGGAGAATCAGGACATTCAGTGAGTAAATTAGATTTTTTGAAAATTAATTCTACTAATCAAGTTTCCCCTTGTGAAATAAGAAAATTCTAGCACATATTAAAAACCATATATTTTTGCTTGTATATTATCCACCCTGAGATCATTAGTACCTCAGAATATCAACATACATGGTAAATTTCAAGATTCTATTGGAAACCTAGGGGACATTTACTTTTCAAATGACATTTTTAAATTCTTAAGAGATTAGCAGGAATTCAAGGCTGACTGATAATCCTTCAGGTTGCTAAATTCTGTGTGTGATGCTGGTTTGTATTTCTTTTTAAATAATCAAAACAAATTTTTGAAACTAAACACAAATCCTTTTTAATACCATGATTTGGGGAGGTCAAATGCCTTCGTTGGTAGAGGTAAGATAAATGTTTAATGAAAATATTTTATTTCTCTGCCCAGCACACCCAATTTCATCAGCTGTATCTTTAAGGGTATAATTAGGTGAGTCTGCAATAAAGTCCAAGATTAAACTTTAACAAAATGATTTATTGGGCAAAAAGACTCCAGGTGGATTAAATCTCTCAGTTAAATGCCACTACAAAACTGTGCAATCTTTTTTGAATGTGGACTTGTATAGCTGGTTTCCAAATACCAGGAGTCTGCTTTTTAAAAATAGCTTGAGACATTTATGGTTTCAGCAGAATCAGACTCCTTTAAAAGCTGTTACATTTCTTTGTACATGTCTCCCATAGATAAGCTTATAAAATGAGCATGCAGCTATTCACTGTGATAAGACCTTTTCTTGGTTTTATCACCTGAAAGCATTTTTAGGCCCAGAAATGTACTTGTTAAATTAGGATACCGACATTTTTAGATTGACCAACCCTGAGGCTTATGCTCCAGAAAATAGCTATTCAAGAATCAAATAAAAGATCAAAAACCTTCAGCAGTGGATCTCACATGTGTATATGAAATAAATATAAAAGTAAAAAAAGCGAATATTTATGTTGTAATTACTACTTTTTTAAAAAAATCTTTCAAAGGCAAGTGACTGATCCCAAAATGGTGAGTTTATCTTAACATGGATAATTATTATATTAGTCAACACAAATTCCGCTCAAGACCCAGCCCTAACTCTCCTTAGTTACCATCCTGAAATGATTTTTCTTAAAGTTAAGAAAGTTTAGTCAAATAGTAAATGCAAGTGGCTTTTATTGTTTTAAAATTGAAATGTACCCTATTTTTAATTTTATACTGTGTTTTAATATTTAATAATAATGTTTGGTTTTAACTTGGAGAATCACAAAGGCCTCTATTGTTCCTCCCATGCACCCACAAGGGGGTACTCTCATAGAAGAACTTGCTGAACTGGAGCCAAAAAAAAAAGTTTTACTACTCTCCCCACATTACTGTCTCCCCCAACTCCCCAAGAATTATTACAGACTGTAGGATAAGTTTACTAATGATGTGGTTCTGGATGCACTGTGAGAAGCTGGACATACCAATACAGAGAAGAGCTGGATAAGTCTGAAGAAAATTGATTCAGTCATAGTGTTTTTCAGTGTATCTGAGAAACAGTTTTTTAACACCCAGCCAACCATAACTCATGTCCACTTTGATTATACTAGATGCACAGTGTCAGCCTGCACATTTTGGGGAGGGTTAGTAAGATGATTCTAACTAAAACTGCTGCCCAGCTACTGGTGCTAGGAAGGAGCAATTGTCCAAGTAATCTGGAGGCTCCACAAGCTTTTGTGCATGCTAGTGATTGTAACAATTTTCAAACACTTAACCCCGTGGAAACTAAGATGGAAAGGTTAAATGATTTGAGCATAGTCTCTTTTCTGATAGTGGCTCAAGCCTCCTTCCTGGGGTTTCTGACTTGTAATGGTTTCTCTCCTCCCCTCACATGGGTTGGAACCTGGTTTATTTTTTGTGACACTTGGTGCCTCCACTCCTCACTGTGTTCAAGGTACAAAAGGTGTTGCCCCTTGGGAAAGAGAATAATGCTACCACTTCTGGCAGGAGTATAAAACCCAGTACACAAGAAACAAAGTACATCAACACAAACCCCATCAAAGAAATGACACACCCCAGTATAACAAAGTGGGACTTTATTGGGAGCAGGAAAATAGGATCCAGAGAAGGAAAGGGTGATTAACTAATAAGTACTAAAAAATACCAAATCAAATTCCGTACCTCCAAACACTCATTCTCCCAACCTCCTGCTCCCTCCCTGGCACCTTCCCAGGCCAATGGTGCACAGAGGATGAGTCTGGAAATGCGTGCTGCAACACTGTGAATGCTGGCTGGCTTAAACAATAGCAACAAAAGGTCCCCTGACAAAATCTTCCCCCTTGTGTGGTGAAAGGTCCTCTCCTGTCTGGCTGGTTCAGAGTCCCATGGAAGACTAGGCTGGCTCTCAATAGATGGTGCTACATCTGATTTCTGCAATTCTGAGTGCCGATCGCTTGGAACTGCCTGGCCCATGCACTAGATCCACAGCAATGCAAAGACTCCTTGTGTGGGGAGGAAGATTTCATCAAAGACTCCCTGAACTGTTCCACTTCCTTCCCAGTGAGTCCCAACTCAAAGCTCAAAACTGAAACTAGTCTTTTCGTCAGGCTGGCCCATCCCACTGAGGGACTCAGCACTCCTACTCATTACCAGTTCAGCAAACTGCTTGTCCATATCGACTCATGCAGAAGCCTCCCTATTGGGCTCAGCAGGAGTTTCTAGTCCATTCTGCCACCACCCATGGCTCCAAGCATGCAGGTAAAATTGTATCAGAGGACTCTGGTAGCCATTATTAGTGTAGTCCAAAGGGTAGGACTTCCTAAAGTCCAGAGTTCCAGGAGTTGAACAGAAAGAGTTAATATCAGAGCTCATATCACAGTGGATTGGTGCCTTGATTTAAGTCCCATTTAATTAACTCAAGGAGGAGAAAGATTACTTGGTACAGAGGACCAGAGAATTCATTCCAGGCATAGGGGAGAAAATCATGGTGGTGGGAGAAAGATGAAAAGACAGTATAAAGGGAAACAAAATTGAAAGCATGCAGGGCCCAACTGGGGTAACATTGGGGTATTGGAAGGCGATGAGAGCCAAGATTTATGTTAATATTTGTTATTTATATAGCACCAACAAAGTGCTTGGTGCTTTTGTAGGCTGGGGCAGAGCTGTGTAAAGCTTTGATAATAAGAACAGGCATCTGAATTTGGTGCAGAAGGAGATATGAAGCCAGACCACATGAGATTTAAATGGAATAGCTAGTTCAGAGCCAGGCAGGGAGATTTCCAGAGCTGGTGTTGGGATTATTAGAATAGACTGATTCTTGTGTAGCTTCTGTTTAAATCATTCAGCCCAGTTGCATACTTTGTGTTACTCTAGCAGAGCAAATGGGACTTAAAAATGCGCTGTGTGGACCTCTGAAAATTCTTCTGGTGTTAGGGAATTCCTGAGTTGTGTAATGCCAGTGTGGCTAGATTGACCCATCCTGTTCTGGCCCTGCATGGTGTGGGGTGGGGGGTTGGAAGGAGGGGAGAGATGCCAGGGCATAAAAGAGTTTGTCTGGAGTGTGCTGGCAATCCTCACTGGTATAAAGATTCCCAAGGGGTATACAAGATGAACCTCTACTGCTCTAAATGTCAGGTGTGGCTATCAGTAATCTGCCTAGGGAGGCTGGTCCATAGGAACCTGAGGAATGAGGCTGTGACACTGAGCCAGTGAGGGTTAAACAACCAGCAGGCTAAGTGACCCAAAATCAACCTTTAAGGACATATTAGAAAAGTATTGAAATAATAATCAGGGCCATTCCTTGGAGATAGTTATCAAAGCCATATTAAATGGTTGAGTGTTCTGTACTGTTAGAGAATTAGACATAAATACTAATTGTATTTGTTTGTGTTTACCTATATCTTGTTAGAAGATTAACAATGTGAGCTAATTAGTAGATGCTAATACAAGTACAGTAGTGCAATCTCTTTATTGTGAAAATGCAACTTACAAATGTACATTTTTTTGTTACACAACTGCGCTCAAAAACAAAACAATGTAAAACTTTAGAGCATTCAAGTCCACTCAGTCCTACTTCTTGTTCAGCCAATCACTAAGACAAACAAGTTTGTCTGCATTTATAGGAGATAATAGTGCACTCTTCTTCAGGGGTGGCTCTAGGTATTTTGCCACCCCAGGCACGGCAGGGAGGCTGCCTTCGGTGGCTTGCCTGCGGGAGATCCCCGGCCTGCAGATTTGGTGGCACGCTTGAGGAGGTCCGCTGAAGCCGCGTGACCAGCAGATCCTCCGCATGCATGCCGCCAAAGGCAACCTGCCTGCTTCCCTCGCAGCGACCGACAGAGCGCCCCCCGTGGCTTGCCGCCCCAGGCACACGCTTGGCATGCTAGTGCCTGGAGCCGCCTCTGCTCTTCTTATTTACACTGTCACAAGAAAGAGAGAATAGCCATTTGTATGGCAGTTTTGTAGCAAGCATTGTAAAGTATTTACATACCAGATATGGTAAACATTTGTAGCCCCTTCATACTCTCTTTTACCTGCACTCTGCCATGTATTTCATATTATAGCAGTCTCAGATGATGACCCAGCACATGTTCATGTTAAGAACACTTTCACTGCAGATTTGACAAAACACAAAGAAGATACCAATGTGATATTTCTAAAGATAAGCTACAGTGCTCAACCCAAGGTTTAAGAATCTGAAGTGCCTTCCAAAATCTGAGGAGATGAGGTGTGGCGCATGCTTTCAGACGTCTTAAAAGAGAAGCACTCCCATGTAGAAATTACAAAATGCAAAACAACAACCTTCTGCTGGAGACATTTGACCCATATAATGAAAATGAACATGCGTTGGTCCACACTGTTTTGGATTGTTATCAAGCAGAACCTGTCATCAGCATGGACACATGTCCCCTGGAGTGGTGGTTGAAGCATGAAAGGACATATGAATCTTTAGCGTATCTGGCACGTATATAGCTTGGAACGCTCGCTATAACATTGCCATGAGAATGCCTGTTCTCACTTTCAGATAACACTGTAAACAAGAAGCAGGCAGCATTATCTCCTGCAAATGTTAACATACTTGTTTGAGCGATTGGCTGAACAA
The DNA here is from genome assembly GCF_003597395.2 of Chelonoidis abingdonii. Taxonomy (NCBI): domain Eukaryota; kingdom Metazoa; phylum Chordata; order Testudines; family Testudinidae; genus Chelonoidis; species Chelonoidis abingdonii. Next base: position 50,655,001 of record NC_133771.1, read on the forward strand.
GGAGTAGGACTGAGTGGACTTGCAGGCTCTAAAGTTTTACATTGGTTTATTTTTGAATGTAGCTATTTTTTGTACATAATTCTACATTTGTAAGTTCAACTTTCATGATAGAGATTGCACTACATTACTTGTATTAGGTGAATTGAAAAATAAAACCTTTTTTTTTACAGTGCAAATACTTGTAATCAAAAATAAATATAAAGTGAGCAGTTTACATTTTGCATTCTGTGTAGTAATTGAAAGCAAGATATTTGAAAGTGTAGAAAACATCCAAAAATTAAATAAATCGTGTTCTATTATGTTTAACAGTGCGATTAATCGAACAATTAATCACAATTAATTTTTTTAATCACATGATTAATCATGATTAATTTTTCAATCACTTGACAGCGCTAGTGGTTACATTTGAGTAATTCATTATTTTACTTATTTATAAACCATTTTAGATGTAGAAACATATGCAGTGCCTTCTTATTCTTTTTTTAGCTGAGAGCTGCCAAAATGATTCAGCTAACCACGAAAACTATGAAAGGAAAAAAATCATTTTTTGTCATATGAAAAAAAGATGGTTTCATAGTAAAATAAGAGGCTTTATAGACAGGGTCACCCATCAACTGGAGATAAAGGAAGGAAGGTTTAAGATGTGATTTAAATAGAAGTGGGGAAAATGAAATAGATGGGACAGAACAAACAAAAGCACAAGCCCTTTGTGAATTGTGGGGAGTGGACAGAAATGAATCAGACTGAAGTAATTGGGAGATTAAATGGATCTGAGGTGACTGGAGAGAAACCATAGAAAATTCTGAAAACCAGTAGGACAGCTTTGAATTGGACATTGAGATAGATCAAAAGCCTCTAAATAGTGGTGGGGAATGGAGATAAATAAAAAACCTTTAGGCCTGGTCTACACTTGAAAGTTATACCAGTATAACTGTTAGTTAGAAGTGTGATTATTATTATTATTTTTTTACTGATACTGTTAATCAATACAAGCCATAGTCTGGATACAGTTATACTAGTGTAAAAGGGCTTCGTCATGGGGATAATTATATCAGAATAAAGGACCATTATAACTGTTTCCAGACTAGGGAGAATATCCCACTTTAACTAGAAGTACAACTTTCTAGTGTAGACAAAGCTTTAGACACGGTAAATAATTATTTTGAAAGAGGCTGTTGCATATATAGGTATAGTTACAGGATTTTATCAGTAAGAATTAGCAAACTAACAACATTTCACTTGAGAACTTCCTTATCTAAGATCTCTCTCTTTTGCTGAAGGACATCCATCATAATATATAAGCATTAATGTTTGAGAGCATTTTTCAGACTAGCAGTTTGCAAACCATTGGTCTAATACAAACAGCTTCCCCAGTTGTAGCAATGGAGGAAGTGCTATTGTAGACTGAAAGAACAGGAGTACTTGTGGTACCTTAGAGACTGACCATCACATTTTTAACACTCTTTGGCCTGCTCAAGTTTCAGCTGACATGTTAGTAAAAATGTCCATGCCATGTACACAATAGTGCTATCACCAGTTGTTCTGCAGCAGTGCTGGATCAATGGTGGGAGAAGGGCTGAAAAGTCCAGTGTAGACGAACTCTAGGAATATTTTTGTTAGGCTGTCAGCAGATTCTTTGGTGCTACTTAAAAACGCTGGAAGTAGAGCTCTTTTCCTGCAGCTTATAAATACCATATGTGACACATACACATAAACAACAGATGAAGGAATTGTACTAATCCAGCTGCTTCTTAACACTGATTAGGTCTCTGAAACAATGACACAAACTCCTTCCTTCACAGACAACGTCAGTTGGTACATTTTGAAAACTGACTTTGCCACCAAATGTAGATTGTGTTTATAATCAGTTTTTTGAATGCCATGCAAAATTTTTTCTGCAAATCAAAATTAACCAGGAAAAGTGACGTGTGAGCTTTCACAGACAATAGCTTTCACAGTTCAATACATCCAACTATCGAACCCTCTCCTCCCCCATGTGTGGATTAAAGCACTTGTATTCTCTTGGGAGATAGTATTTATCACCTCTGATGGGCATCTACAATCACTCGGAAAGCAGCAGAGAGCACTCACAACAGGAATGATAATGAGGAGCTTTTGTAGCCTAACAAAAGCCAGTACCATGCAATTTACTCCAGTGGCGTACTGCTCATGGCTTTTGATGTCTGTAAACCACAGTAGACCTGCCTTTAATCTCTACACGTGTAGCTTTAGCTGCACTTCTTAGAGGAACATAAATTGAAAGGGCAAAAATGCAATACAGGAAAAGAAAATTCAATCCATGGTTTACAGGGTCTCAGGAGTCCAGGGGTACTAAACAGATTATTTTACATGAAGAAACAGACCATGGAAGCGGAGATCCCATTAAGGGGAGTTTCAAGATAAGAATTACAACATGGGCATAAACTTGCTCTCTTAGCATGGTAAAGTGATACTGTCAAGACATTACAGAATGAGATGCAATCACTTTCAATTATTGCATATACCATCTACTATGTGAAAAACTTGAGTGCACAATCCACGTATGACTATTCAAAATCTATTCAGAATCCTGACCCCATTTCTGTTTCGTCTTGTGGTAGCAAGTAGATTGGGCTTTAGTTTGTATGTGCAGAGCAAAGTGTTCCTTTCAGTACCAATGAGATTCAACAGTCTAGTTATAGTATAACAGGAAAATGGGAAGTGAGCATCTGCTAGAGCTAAGCAAAAACTGGAATTTCTATACCATGGGAATCTGATTTTTCAACTCTTATGGTTTTTTTGGCCTGAATCAGGACAAAAGATTGAAATATATAATTTTTTTTATGGCATAAGAAATGATGACATTTTTCAGTTAAAATGATGAAACTGTTTGTTTTGTGTCAGTTCAACAAATTGAAATGAAACATTTTATTCATGAATATGAAGATGTTTTGTTTTGATCAAAATGCCAAAACAAAATATTTCAGCATTTCAAAATCTAAATTTTACTTCAAAATTTCATTCTACAAAATATTTTACTGTTTCCGTTCATTGGCCTGATTTAGGCCAAAAACAATGTTGAAAAATCAGATATTTCAGCACTATGGAAATTCTAGTTTTCCCTCATGTCTAACTGCATTTCCTTATGGTGCTATATGGCCTTATGGGAGATGTAGTTTGGGTGTCTGATGTCTCCATTCTCCCCTAATAACTGGGTTGTCTGGCCAGACTACATCTCTCATGATGCACTTGCAGGCACAGTGTACCAAGTGGCTGTGAAATACCCAGGGTGCAATTTGGACTGATGAACAGTTTTCAGCTGTCTAACCCCGGGTGCCTTTTACACTGCTTTCCTGTGAGAGCTACCACTCCTGGTCTGCTCTCAGACATCACCCAGTATGTAATAATATAACTCTCAGTTATATTGTGAGTGTTGCAGCCAGCCACTCTTTAATTGCACTACAGAGCAACACCAGCAAACTCCCAGTCCCAGACTTTCCCCAGAAATTTACATCCTGAACTGCCCAGCTCTCTCTGGACAATACAAGCTCATATAAAGTCTATCATTTTATTAACGAAAAATGATTTACATAAATCCTGTTATTCCAGATTGAATTTCCCAAACATTTCAGTTCTAACACACTGGTTTAGGTAAAGCAATACAACACGTTTATGAACTACAAAAGGATAAGTTTTAAGTGAATATAAGTAATGAGGCATAAAAGTCAGAATTGGTTACAAAAAAACCAAAAGTAAAACACAGCTATTGGGTAAGTTAACAAAGTAGAATTGTAGGATATGAATTCAAACAAGGTCTCTCTCACCACGTTTCAGCAGTCCTACTGGCTGAACTTCTTTCAATCAGGTTCCAGCCATTTCCCAGTCACTGATGCTATGAATGAATGCAGCATCCTAGGGAAATGCTGCCTAATATTGAACTGACTTGAACCAAAACATTTTGGATGAGTTTAATAAACTGAAATGTTATGATCTGGGCCAAAGTGACCCAAAATTAAATATTTCATTTTGGTTTTTCTGATGGAAAATTAAAAAATTCTGGCAAAACTGAGTTTTCCAGTGGAAAACTTTGATTTTTGCGGAAAGTGCATTTTCTGCTGAAAAATCCTTCTGATGGAAAATGCCTGACCACCTCCCCCACCCCAGAACTTGTGCTTTGGCTATTCTCAACAAGATGATATGAGGTCTAGGATCTATGCAAGTCGCCTGCAGTTATGTGTTGCTTTCCTTGTTTTATCAACAACCATAAAAATAAAGACAACTTCTCAGTCCAAAATTAAAATATACTTAATCTGAAAATTGGTAATTAACCCTGAAATGTTTAGAGGTCTGTGGTCCAGCTGAATATTTTCCCCATTCAGCCGAGTCAGAAACAATGAATGCCAACTTTTTGATACTATCTCCAAGTGATACTTGTTGCAAGTACATCACAGCAACAGGTTATGTTGTTCAGCTGATATTGTGATATCATTCATGGAAGTACTGGGACAGATACTTTTTTTCAGTAGAGGTATAACTCTGGAGTAACTGAAATTAATGGAGTATACTGATTTATGCAGCTGCAAGCAGAATTTAGCCCTGTTTCTTATAGAGCAATACTTGCAGCAATGACGTAAATGTATGGTAGTCTGCAGTAGCGCAGAGTGCCTGTTGGGAGGGTAAATACAGTGACACTATTCTAAATAAACCTGTTAGAACATTTTAATGAATATTTTTTCTTAAAAAGAAATAGAAACGCATTTTTTGGAAAATGTTCATGGCATTCTTCTCTGTTCTCTGAACAGCTCTATTCTATGCAATCACCCAAGAGACCAACAGTAAAATCATCTGTTAGCAGCAGCCTTTAGTACATAATTGAACAAAATTATAAGGGAAATTGGGCTTTTATATTAGAGATTGTCAGTGGTGGGGTTTTACTTTTATGAAGAGTAGCTGGGGGCTCAGTGGACATTGCTTTCAAACTGGCTATGCCAATTTACACCATCTGAGAATCTGACCATATGCGTTTCCAATTTAGTGGATCTCATCTATCATGGTTTAGAACAAGATAACCAGCATTTTGACATATGGTTTTCTCACCTGTGTAAAATATCAGTTAATAGCTTTTCAGTTACCTGATACCTTTTCAGTCCAGATTGTGTGGATCACTCCAACTATTGGTTTAGGATACATGGGTCTGATCCTTCCTTCACGCACACCACTGTAAATCAAGAGTAGTTCCAGTGACATACATGGGGGACAGATACACGAGTGTGAAACTAGTGTAAATGAAGAGAGATTCAAGCCCTACCATTCTTCCTAGGAGGAAGGAAAAAAATTGCAGTAATAATCTTGATCTTTGTGACCACTGTATTATACATGGCTATTAACGTACATTTTGGGAAAGTTGTAGGATACATGTTTTCCCTACTAAAATATCAGTCACACTCCAAATAGAAAACTTAGGAGACACATTGCTTTTATTCTGTTTGCTTTGCATTCTATTCTGGATATTTCAGTGTGTCACTTTGGCAAATCAGCAGATTATTAAAAGAATAGTTAATTACATTGGCTTTTATACAGGTAATTCATTTTACTTCAAAACGGAATTGATTTTCAAAAGAGTTCTTGTTTGGAATCATATATTTTAATTTATTCAAATAGCGTTGGTAGAGTGTTTGCATTAGAAAATTCCCAGAGGTTATCTACCAATCAGATTTCAGAGTAGCTCATACTACAGTAAACAACTGTATAGTGTTTAGTTGCAAAGATGTAAGTGTTTCTGGGGATTATTTATTTCCTTGGAGGAGAGGTTTGATTGCATTATTATGCTATCAACAATATAGGTCTGAATGCTAAATTTGATATTTCCGTATTTTCAAGTAGCTGCAAATATCTGCATAAATTTTGCTTGCAGCTGAAGACTCGGTAAGAGGTTTTTAGTTAAAAAGCGTTACTTTAATGCTTCATTCTGGTCATTTTAATCTGAAGGAGAAACTACACTAGATTTATTCTTAAGAAAAATCCCCTTAAAGAAATCTTTCTATTTATTGATACTATTAATATTTCTTATTGGTATACAGGACCAAAAAAACAAACAAACAAAAAAACCCAAACCAGTCAGCTTAAAGGATGAAAATAATCAAAATAATATTGAAAACTATATTCAGAAAACATGAAAGTCCATGGTGCAAAATGAAAAAGCTCTAGTGGCTACATTTGGCTACTCTTTTTTCAGATTGTTGAAAGGCCAAATCCTAAGAGGTGCCTAAAACCTGAAAATCAATGAAAGATGCAACTGTTCAGTAGTACTCAGCAAGTCTTCAAACCAGAAATCTCACGTGGTCTTTAAACCTGTTTTAAAACTCTTAGGCCAAACACTTTGAGGAGTAGAACACCTGTTAGGTAGGTTGCATTAGGAGTTGCAGCTGCTCAGCATCTGACCATCTTTGATTTAATGGAGAATATCATCTGTATTTTAAAAATGATTTTAACCCACTGTTCTCCTCAGTCATATTAATCCACTCTCCACTAATGTATTCTTGGCATGAAAGAAAGGAGTGGGTATGAGGGGTCTGAGCTCCCTCGCCAGCTTTGTTAAATAACAAACTTTATTCCCAGAGCTGGGCTCATTCCTATTGACTAACACAATCAGTGATGCTGTTGGACTAACAAATAAGTAAAATGGAAACACTTAAGATTAATTTTTCAGTCTGCTCTCCTCTGTTTTCGTAGTCACAAATCCATTGCCATTGCAATTTTACACCTTGTGTATTTGAGTTCACAAACGAGGTCCGTATCTAAAAAGTCCCTTTGTCAGTGCAGTACTAGAAACACTACAATATACAAAGTTTTTGTCAAATGGAAAAAGGAAAATCAACTTTGTAAACTCATTCAATAGTCAAATTTCTAAGAAAGAATTACAAGCAATGATCCTGAAATGTAGTGAGCATGCATGCTCACTATCGTTTCAGTGGGAAATGCAGATGAACAGCACATATAATGATTAAGTTGAGCGGAGAGTGTGTGTTATATATGTAGACTCCAAAAAACTATGGGTCTGATTCTGCAAGTCTGAGCCTTGAAGGCCTATCTGTTTATGTTAGGTATTTCTATGACTTCCATCTATGTAGTATCTGAACATCTCATGATTTAAATTGCAGTACGGTGGTTTAGGTTGGACATTAGGAAAAACGTCCTAATTGTCAGAGTCATTAGGCACTGGAATAAATTGCCTAGGGAGGTGGTAGAATCTCCATCATTGGGGATTTTTAAGAGCAGGTTAGACAAACACCTGTCAGGGATTGTCTAGATAATACTTAGTCCTGCCTTGAGTGCAGGGGACTGGTCTAGATGACCTCTCAAGGTCCCTTCCAGTTCTTTGATTCTATAATCTTTAATGTGTTTATTCTCACAATATTCCTGTTAAGTAGGAAAGTTCGATGTATTCTGATTTGATAGAGGGAAATGAGACACAGAGGATTAAGTGACTTGCTCAAGGTCGTAAAGGAAGTCTGTGGAGGAGCAGGGACTTCTGAGGTTAATGGATACTTAAAGTGCTCCATTACTCACAAGAAGTGGTCAGCATATTTCAGGACTGGACACTTTATTTTTTCTCCATATTTGATTGATCTCCACCTGATGATGTCATACCAAATATAGCACACTAATACATGGATATGACATCACCGAAAAGACCTCCAGCCAATCAAATCATTTTTTGGAAGTCAATGGCAAGCCAAATAAAGTCTCAAATTCCATTAAACACAGTGAAGAAAGAGATGAGATATTGGTGATGTAGGCACATAACTGTCGGTTACAGCTATCCCCCTATTCCATTTTGTTTCTTACAGCTGTCCCCATGCTCCATTTTGTTTTTGTTCTCCTCCTGTGGCCGCCCCTCCCTGGCTGTTAAGTTGTTTACCAGGGCCACTGCCCTTCTCAAAGGGAGGGCCCCTTAAGTTGTTTACCAGGGCCACTGCCCTTCTCAAAGGGAGGGCCCCTTAAGTTGTTTACCAAGAGCCATTGCCCTTCTCAAAGGGATGGCCACTTGTGCTGCGTGCTAAGTGGGACCAGTGCCCTGTTCAAAGGGTTAGTCCTGTTATCACCTTGTTAAATCTGGGCTTGGTGTAGGGTAGGCAATGTCCAGAGCTGCAAGACCTATTGTGTTTTTAAGATCCTGGGCATGAGTCATAGGCCTCATGTGCTTTTGAGTCAACTATTTCACAGGACTCTGCCCAGGCATGTCTCTGTGCTCACCTGCAGTTTTTCCCTGTGCCTCCTCCCCTGTGACAGAGGGAGCCTATCAGGATTACTGGCGGGAAACTGCCTGAGTTTGCCTTTAAAAACAGACATTTTTGAAACAAACATCGGAAAGGTTCCTGCTTGCTGCCTGGTCTTGATCAGCTAGGGGTTTCGGTGGATTCTTCTCCACGCCTCTGTTTATTTGTGAGCGTACCCCGTTTGTGAACCCCCCCCATGAAGACGAATTGCTGACTAGAGATCTCCTGATTATCGAGACCAAAACCGAGCCCTCCTTGCTTCTTTGAATGTTCTTGCTACTTCTGCCTTTGTCTTTACTGGGATGGTAAGAATCCCCTGGTGAACTTTCTATACTTTAATTTAATTAATTAGCTGCTGGCTCGGTTTCCCAGACACACAGACCGCAAGGCTAAACCTTGGTCGTGTCTTAAAACCTCTCTAAACTCCGCCAGCGCTTTGCCGCTAAAAATATATTGTGCCGCTGCTAGCTCTGTCCTGTGGGCTTTGCCTCGGGGCTCACTCTTTCAGAACGTATCCCACTGCTGCAGGCCACCATCCCTTGGCTTCCTTAGGAGCCTAGATCCCTGGGCCACATACCACCTGCCCTCTGTAACTTCCCCATAGCATAAGGCACCATAGGTTTTGTTGTTTTAGTTAAAAAGTCAAGGCGTTAAGATTGTAGAGCTGTAAAGTTTCACCTGCCTTGTGAAGTTTGCTGTTTTGTTGCCCATAAGTGTGTTATAGTTTTGCTAGAATTGTGATATTGTGTTTTGCCTAGTCGTTGGTTAAGAATAAGGGGTGTTTGCGCTGTTTAAATTACGTCTTCCTGCTGTTTCCGATCTCTCCTGAGACTTACTGTGTCTTGTTTTTCCCCGCTCCAATCTCCCTCTGTGACTCTCCGTTCTCTAAATAAGGTTGTGCTGCTTGAAAGTCGTCTCCCCCGCTTCCCGATCTCTCCCGACTTTCCCTGTGTCTGTTTCCCGCTCCACCAATCTTCCTCTTGTGCTCTCCGGTCCCCTGTTATAACCTTTGCCGCTTTTCCCCCCGCATCTGCACTCCCTCGCACGAACTTCCCAACCCCTTGTGCTTCCCCCCCGCATCTGCAATCACCCTCCGAACTCCCAAACCCCGTTGCTGCGTCTCCCCTGTAACAACTTCCCAAATCCCTTTGCTGCTCTCCCCCTGTGAAACGTCCCAAACCGTTTGCCCCTTTTTTCCATTTGTTTGGTTGTGCCGCTTGTCTGTTTAACCCTTGCTCTGCAGTCCATTCTTTACACTTCTCCGTGCCCCTCCCTACGAGGTCACATCACTACTGCTTCCGTTCGTCCTTACCCCGCAGGGCTTCGAGTCTCTCGGCTGCTATCCAGCCGCCTCTCCTCTCATCAAGTTGACCACTAATATACATTCACTCCCTCCCTCCTTCTGTTCCTTGACACAGCCTTTAAGTACACTCTTGCAGATTATCTACTATCCCAGCCTCACAAATTAAGTCATTAATTTTCTTTTATACCGTTACATTACATAATTATCACCCATATTGTATCATTGCACTGTGATTCATATTTTATTTGTGATTATAACACCCCATTGGTTGCCTCCACTTTTCTGATATACTTTGTATTTGCATTGATACCATTGTGTTACATTGTGTATAAGGCCACTAACCACTTAATCATTCTATACAGAAGCTACCATTTTATTTTGCATCTCTTTTTGGTATGTTTTACATTTCACACTGTATCTAGAGTTGTTCCTATATAAAGTTGAGTTGCTTATTGACTGTACTGTATCCCATTGTGCTGAACCCCACTTACTGTACCCCACTGTTAGAACTCCCTACACTGTTCAATAAGAAGAACCCCCCCCATCATTGTCTATTGTAAACACCCTATACACCCCATCCCATCATATTTCATTGTTAAATTCCCACCACTTCCTTTTCCCTTTAATAAAGAAATTAATAGGCACCCCACCTGTGTGGTAATTGCTCCCCAAGATCCCATATACCTGCAGGCAGAGACAATAACTAGGCTACTGACTAGTATTCCTTTGATTATTGCCTGATTAGCACTAGAGTAATGCTGTGCAAATAACTGAGTTTTCAGAACACTAGCAGAGTCAAGAATTAAAAAAATAAATAAAGAATTAATTTTGGGTCAACCCAAAAGGAATGTTTAAAAAAAAAATTCAGTAAACTGAAAAGTAAAAAAAAAAATGTTTTGGATCAAACACACCACCTGATCCCACCAACAAATAAAGGTTTCATTTCAATTTTGAGCTTTTTAAAATACTTAAAAATAAAGGAAATTTGAGAAGAAAATTATTTTTAATAAAAAATCAAAACATTTCATTTAGAATATAGTTGCTTTTTTTTAAATTCCTCCCAGCCAAATCATTTTGTCAAAATCTACACTCATTTGCAAAATGTTTCAGTGCTGCAAAAAAAAAAATTTTTTTTTGCCTACAAAAGGTTTCTCAAAAGTCTCTAATTGAGATTTTCCATGGAGCATTAGCGTTTTCTTTGTGTGCTTAGTGAAATTCCCAGTAGACAAGTCCACTGCATGCTTTCTGCATCTCTGGAAGAGTAGCATGCAACTAGTTTCCAACTAACCCATTCCCATCTGCTTGACATGGAATTTTTCATGGCAGTACCAGAACCTGTGTGCAGAGTTGCTCAGCCTGGTAGATTGCTTTCTGCCAATGTTGATTTGAATCTGTATGTGTTGATGGAATGGTTTAGAATGGAATGATTTACAATGCTTGGGTACAAAGCCTTACCTCTGTGTCACAGAAACAGGCACAAAATCTGAAGTTTTGGCTCATGGCAGGGAAGTGACTTTTACGGATGAAACAATGAAACATTGATCAGTATGGATAAATCCTTTTTAGCGAAAGATTATGCCAATATTGTCGAATAAACTGGAATAATTTTCCTTTTTTTCCCCAGGGCAGTTTTGTCAGAGTTCTACAATGAAAACAAGAACTAATGCAAGGCAAAAGGATAAAAATCACAAAAGGGCAGGACTTTCACCTATGCTTATACAGGGGAAGTGGGGCTGCAGCATCATTATCCAGAGCAAACTGTGTGGGGCTGCTGGAATGGATGGAACCAAAGCTCCATCTCTGCTTCCCCTCTGTGCTGACAGCTGTGCTGGCTAGAACATTGGGGTGGGTTAATCTGCTACTGACATAGAAAAATTCCAAATTATTTGCTCCTAGAGCAAAGAGGGAAACCAAGGGAGGACCGTGTCCATCTGTATTACAATTCCTTCTCAGAACTACTCCAGGAGGGATGAAGCTATACCCTGCCTTCTTACTTAGAGGAGATTGAAAAAGTACAATCTAGTCCAAAGTGAAGAATAATTTTGGCTTGCAGAAGCTTTCTTGGAACTGCATTTGTTTCTACTGTGTCTCCAATTCTAAGCCTTCCAGGACATTTCCGTAACAGCAATTTAAAGGAAAGTTTAAGAAACTGATTTTGTCAGGAGGGGACAGCAATTGGCAGGTGCATTGACATACTCTGCTCTGCATGCTGACCTCTGCCTTGTTGTGCTCTGAGTTCTAATCTCAGCAGGAGATTTGAATTCATTATGAAATAGATTTCTCTTTCCAGGACTTGCTGCCATATGTCCTCCTTAGTGATAAGGCAGACATTTACATTCAGGGAAAATACATAAATCAAGTAGTTCTTCTGCTAATGCTCAAGGGAGGCACTTACAGCTGTCCGAAACTCAAACACTGACAGGTAGTATCCACAGGGATCATGAAGGTTTTCACATTTGCTCCCTCCAGAAGGTGTAATTGTAAAGCAAACCTGCTATGGAATTTTGAAAAGGTGTATCTATCGAAAGGGCAAAGGAAACTGCAATAGTTGCTTTATTTTTCCCTTTGTCCTAATTGTTCATAAAACTATCCAGTAGCCAGGACTCCATGTGTCACTTTGCATTGTTGCTCATTCACATGCAGTGAAATTTTATCGTAAAAATCAGCGTTCTGTTCTTGCTCTATTCTTAGCCTGAGAATCTGAATATCCACTTGAATCAATGGAAAGTTGGAGAGAAATCAAGCATGAATAGCCTAAGGTCTTCAGTGTTCACTCAGTCTTATTGATGCTACCTATTATAACATCATATTAGATTCATGTAGAACCGCCAGGAAAAAATAGGGAAAATGAGTCACACGCAATAGGTGCCTGGTAGTCTGTTAACTCAGATGCAATTGTTTAAACTCTAACAATAATTTTACTTATTGTGTGGTACTTAATAAATGGATAGTCATTAAAACACTAAGTACGTATTTTGGATATTTTAGAGTCACAGTGTTTGCACCCTACTTTCATGAATTCTAAATTGATCAACAAAATTATAGAGAAAAGAGTCATTACTATGTCCATCATCCAACTGACGTTTATATATCGTACTAGCTGATTTCGGAGAGAAAAACTTAAATGTCTAAGGAGGAGAATATATATACTATAACTGAAAGTTGTACCAAACATTTGGAGACTCTCATCTTTTTATATTTATTAGGAAATATGGCCAAATTATGCACTTACATGTATCAGTGCAAGTCTTTGACTTCATTCAGGTTGCATTGGTGTAAATGAGAGAAGATTTTGCCCAGGTTCTCTCTCTTGTGTTCTATGATTAAATGCTTCTTCCTGAGGCACTTCTGAAAATTCTACCCATTATCTAAGTCCTATTTTCAAGAATGACTTAGGCATGGAGGTCCAGATCCTCACAGATATTTAGGCACCTAACTCTCATTGATTTCAATGGGGTTAGCTGCCTAAATACCTTTGAGGGTTAGAGTCTAAGTCTCATTGAAAGTCAATAGGACTGAGGCTTCTAAGTAGTGTAGGTGCTTTTGAAATTTTACTCAATGTGTTCATCAGATGCCTGTACATATCTTGGTGCTTATGTAAATGCTGCTTCTATATGACTCATTGGTAGATAAATTGAAGAGGAGTTCATACAGAGACCTTTGAAGTCATATTTTGTACATTTAGAGAGAGTGGACTAAAGAGATGGATAAAGAAAACTGAAAGGCAGCCAAGAGACCATAAGGAAACCCAGACTCAGGCTACAGGATATAGTCTGTGATACCAAAAAGCCACGTCAAGAGAAGCCTTGGGGAAACAGTCCTCCAACGCTCTCTCTCTTAGAGGGGATGGATGGGAGGCTTGCAGCTGCCTCTTGTTTCCTTGGTGAACCACTCAGCAGAGTTCCTGCTCTACATAGTGACTGTGGTTGGAGAGGAGCCACAAATCATGTTGAGTGGCTGGCCAGGAGAAGGTGAGGAGGAGTCCTAGCTGGCCCAGAAGCACCAAATGGCAATGCTATGACACAATAAAAAAAAAACAGAAGACACCCAGAGCATCAAAGGTACAGCCAAACTGCAGCATGTGAGGCTCCAAAGACTTTCCTTATCTTCAGAAGAGGGCATAGGCGCTGACTCCATGGGTGCTCCAGGGTTGGAGCACCCACGGGGAAAAATTAGTGGGTGCTCTCCATCCACTGGCAACCAAGCTCCCCTCCCTCCCGGCCCCAACATCTATGCGGTGCCACTACACGAGCCACAGGAGCGTACGCACCGCATCGCCCATACAACGGAACTTGATCCAGCGCTCCTTACTCGATATAGGTAGTTTTTTGGTTGGTCTCTCCACCTACCTCCCAGCATTGCCGCTGCAAGCAGCTGTAGCAAGTTCGGGGAGGAGGAAGGAGGAGGTGGGGCCAGGATGGGGATTTGGGGAAGGAGTAGGAATAGGGACAGAGTTGGGGCAGGGACTTTGGGGCAAGGGATGGGAGGGCGCGGTGTCAGCGGCAGGGACATCGTGGAAGAGATGGAGTTAGGGCGGGTCAGGGGCGAGGTGAGCCGAGCACCCAGGCACTGCAGGGCGTAAGTCAGGGCCTATGGAAGAGGGATGAGTTATAGGGCCATCACACATGCCACAAGCTCAGATTGTCCTTGCAGTCCCCCCCCCTCCGCCTTTACTGGGGGCGCGCTTTTTCCTCAATGGCATTGAGTTCTGGCTTCTAAGCAGTACCAGTGAAAGCACTACAGGACTTGCAGTTCAGGTCCAAGGACACCTGGACCTTATGTTTTCAAAACGCGGTGATGTACATAAAATTCTTTTGGTATGCAAAATGAGTGGGGGAGTATGCAATGAAATAATAATCGTGCTATATTTTCATTTATATAGAACCTCTGTAGCGATAAGTGTAGATTTGCTTTACTGCGCAAGCAAGACTAGTTTTTCTTACTGCAAGAAGCTAAGGAGGTGGTCAGTACATGAGTGCTACAATTGCCCTTTTTAAGAGTATCCTCAAGTTGGGCAGTCATGTGCCACGATTGACGCAGTCAACGAAGGACTGAGAGGCAGCGTTGGGAGCCTAAATTGAGTACAAGAGTACTAAAGTGATAATCTGAAGCACCCAGCTATGGAATTAGTGTTGACAGTATTGTGAGTACAACAGATAGCTAAGGGTTAATGTTTTCTTTCACCTGTAAAGGGGTTAACCAAGAGGGAAACCAAACACCTCGACCAGGGACCGGAACAGGAAGACAAAATTTTTGAGCCTCAGGGAGGAATGTTGGGCTCTGTGTCTTCTTGTCTGTCTCTCAGCTATGAAGGGATCTTTTCTATCTTCAAGCGTTCTAATCTTCAGTTTCTTTAAGTTGTGAGTACGAAAGGTAGAAGAAAACCAGTAGGCTTTTTATTGTTTTTTTTTTGTATTTAGCATGTGTTAGTTGCTGGAAGTTGTAAAATTGTATTTCTTTTTGAATAAGGCTGTTTATTCATATTTTTCTTTTAAGCAATTGAGCCCTATACTATTGTTCATCTGTTGAATACGAGAGAGCATTTTTATGTCTTTTCTTTCTTTTTATATAAAGCTTTTCTTTTAAAAAACCTGTTGGATTTTCCGTTTCTAGTGAGGCTCTAGGGGACAGGAAAGACCTGTGCCGATTAACGGTACTATCTCGGGAAAAGACTGTGGAGGCTTTGCGGGAAAAAACACAGAGGGAGGGGATAAGGATAGATTCAAAAAAAAGGAAGTTTAAGTACAGTAATCTTCCAGGATAACCCACGGAGGGGAAGCCTGGGGAGGAAGTAAAGAGAAGACAAGGGGAGGGGGGTTATTTCCCTTTGTGGTAAGACTCAGGGCTTCTGAGTCTTGGGGTCCCCCAGAGAAAGTTTTGGGAGCCCAGAGGGAGCCAAGCCCTGGAAATCCTTGGCTGGTGGCAGCGATATCAGATCCAAGCTGGTAATTAACCTTGGAGGTTTCATACTAGCATCTTATTTTCTGAACTCTAAGGTTCAGAATTAGGAATTATGCTTATGATAGGTATCCTGGCATGAAATGAGACCAACAATGTTCTTATTGTAAGGTGTGAATCCTATATAAAGCTAAAGCGGACTGACCGGAAAATGAAGTATGAGTGAATGTTTCTGAATGTAACCTCCTTATAAAAGAAAATAAGAATAGGCTGCATATTATGTAACAGGATGTGAATATATTTGTCAGAAGAAATGCTTCACAGTCTGTACTTATAATGCAGTAATAAATGGGGAAAAATGTCCCTTAATCATAGTCATTATTTTCCCCGTCAGAGAGAACGGAAAGAAACCTGTTTAACATGCTTTGTGAAATGCTTTAATGCAGCAGCAGAACATGATTGTTGATAGGAGCTGGGGCCACAGGGAATTCCATAATGTACAAGCTGCATTCAATGAGATGAACAAAGGCGTTCAGTGGGACAGATAAAACAGTAGTCATTTGAAGCAGCATTGACCTGCTCTGATCAGGTTTGGAAATTTGCAATCAGAGCTTTACTCATTAACCAGCCAAGCTCCATAGCCACATGAGACACTGTGAGAGCAGGGAGACCTCTTAGAAACATCCTCATCACTTTAGCTGTCTTGACTTCTTGCCAGTTCTCACTGTCTTCCTGTCTAGTCTTATAAAGGATTTCTTGCTGTTCCTTGACATCTCATACTCCTTCCAGTTTATTGTAATCTCTGAGAGCGCAGATTTGTTCTACAGACAAGGAAATGTTGAAAGCCAGCTGTGTCCACAATGTTTCCTTTCTCTCCCCCTTAAACCAAATTAATGACCTTAATGTTTATTTTCTATTTACAGAGTAACACTTCCCTTGGTTGCAGTGTTTCCACCTATCTAAGACACTTGTGAAGTATAATCAGCACTTCAGTACAGATATTACAAGCTCTGCTCAATTAAAAATAGAGGCTATTAGCATTGAGCCTACTATATTGTTAAACTATTTCCTTGATTGTACCCAAGTTATTTCCATGTTCAGTTGTAACAAAGGTGATGGGAACATTTGATAAGCTTTGCGCACTCTGCAGAGGAATTCCAGCCTTCCAGTCTATAGATTTTAGCGTGATGAAGATGATATAAGGTCCTATACCTACAAACTTCCATGTGAATAATGATATGTATGTGAGTAACTCCTGCTCCCCCACCCCGTTCATAGTTTGCCTGTGCATACAAAAGGTTCTATTAACACAGTACCAGTTTTACAGAGATTATAAAGAAGCTGTGAAAGATCAGTAGAATTTGTTGAAATTATTTGTTTAAAATAAAGCTTGTTTAAAAGTTTATGAATGAAAAAGTATATCAAATATTTTTAAATATGGTTTTAGGAACAACTATGAACCGAAAGAACCAGAAATGACACTGACGGAAAGAGCATTAGAACAAGGAATCGATAATAGTTTGACATTCTGCTGCATCTTGTTTTTAACTACATAAGCCTAATGGTACACAGTATCTCAAGAAATCCCTTTTCTGATACTACTTATGGAAATGGCATTGTAGGTGACACCTTGCTAAAGTCTAAATTCAAATTGGATTATTATTCTTAAATACAAGACAAGGCTGCAGATCAGGATACCCATATTATATTAGTATTTCACCTAATCAGCTAATAATTCTACCCATTCTCCCCACCACAAAAGTATATAACATGCTATTTGCTTAGTAGCAAAGTCTCTTAATCCAAGCCATTTAGCTCAAAAAATGCAAATGAATTTTTAAAAATTTCATGTTATATGATTGGCAACAATACTTTAAGAAAGTGATGATTCCAAAGTATTTCATATACTTCTGAATGGGATTTTTACTTTGTTAAAAAACCAAGCCTATGTGACTTAAAGAGAAAAGACTTTCTGCACAGTACATGTATTTAAATGCTTTTCAACTATACAATAAATGAGTAACATTTTGGAGTAAATATGAATGATTATGAATGTTCACTATTAAATTAGATTTTGGAAACAAAACTTCACACAAATTTGATTAAATACGGACATATTCCCACTCAGATTTTTGTTTAAGAATGTCATGACAACACTATTTAGAAAAGGGCTGTGTGCCTTTAGCTTTAGACTCAGAGTTTTACATTCAAACAATTGTTTTCCTTAATCTGGAAACCCATTCAGTCCAAAGCATAATTTTAAGCATGCTAGGGGCTGCTCTAAATTACACCAGCCAGAGCAGCCACCATTTAGGGGCATCTCCACTAGCCAGAGATTACTAGTGTGCAGTGCACTCTGGCCAGGCCACTTCTGCTCCCAACCTGTCCTGGAAACCATCCCTCACATACTGGAGAGAGGAGGAACAGGTGGCATAGAGATGTCTATACTACTTTTAATTCAAATGGGGATTCCTTTGCATGAGGGGTTCCCAAACTTGGTTCATGGCTTGTGCAGGGTAAGCCCCCAGTGGGCCGCAAGACACTGTGTTTACCTGAGCATCCACAAGTATAGCTGCTTACAGCTCCCAGTGGCCACTGTTTACCATTCCCGGCCACTGGGAGCTGCGAGCGGCCGTACTTGTGGACACTCAGGTAAACAAAGCATCTCGTGGCCTGCCAGGGGCTTATGCTGAACAAGCCACAAACCAAGTTTGGGAACCGCTGCTCTACATCAATGGAATACTGCTATCTCTATGTTTGGACTGCTCGAGTGATTCAAGAGGATGAAGCTGAGGGCTACGATTTGGGTCTGTATTGTAATGCTTCATACCCATTCTAAGCATGTAGGTGGGTGTGGCTCTCCCTCACTGTCAGTATCTGAGGAAGGCCATGCCCCTTTGCTGCAATGCTCCTGAAACAACAGTCTGAATAAAGGGGGAAATTAGTGGTCTCTGGCTCCGACTCTTAGGTAGGGTAGAGCCGCAATCAGTTCAGGGACCCAGACCCTCAGCCAGGGTAGGGCACCAAACAGTCTATTGGGCATCGGCAGGGGTTAGGCACCTAGCAAACAGTCATCCTGGCTCTGGTGGACCAGAGACAAATGCAAGCCTCTTGGCTTAAGAAGGGGGAGTACTGCCACCCCAGGGGTGAGGTGGCAGCAGTAGGGGGATGCAGCCCCACCTGACTCCATTGCATCCAAGCCCAAGGCCCTAACAGTGGCAGCGTGGGCTGCCACTGGGTCAGTGGGGAATCCAGCTGCAACACACTGACGGTGTTTGGGTGACACTGCAGCCAGACTACAGGCTGCTATCCCTGGGCTCCTTCCTCCCCTCCCCTCAGGGTGTCCTGAACCCCGGGCTCATCCTCCATCTCCCCAGCATATATTGCCAGTGGCAATCCCAGCAGTGCCTCTCCATTGAGTGTAACTGGTAGTCCTGGCACCTGGGAGGTGTCCTCAGGATAGCAGAAGTCTTCTACAAGTTCCAGCAGCAGGCTGGAAGCATCTGCCTCCCTCAGTGGTTCCTGCCTAACTGAGCTGCAGGACCTGCCTCTTATACTTCCTGTTACTTCCTAGGCCTTCCAGGTTCCGCCCACCAGGGGGCATCTGGCTCTCCCTTGCTGTTAGTCTCTGGGGAGGCCACACCCCATTGCTACACCCACCTTTACTTCCCCTTTGAAAATATCTTGTGACTCCAATCTAGTGTCTGATCTCCAGGTATTGCCTTCGTCACAGGTATAAAGCTACAGAGATGTGGACCTCCCATTTCTGTTATTCTCTGTTAAGAAAATGGAGCTTCCCAGGTATTATGTTTCAGGATGTCTTAAGCAGAATTGTATAATGTGTAGGAGCAGCTGCAAGCCATTTCTACTGTCTCCGTGAGTTGATTTATCCTAGGGATTTTTGAATAGCACATTGTGGGCCAAATATTTACAGGGATCTTGACCTGGCCTGTAAATTTGAGCCCTCAATTATTTTTCATATGAGTGTTTTTTTCACACTTGAAAGTGGGCATTTTCATATGCACACAACACTGTATGTGAAAAGTGAGAAATTTAGTGCCCAACTATTGATTTGGTACACAGAAATGTCAAGTTTTACACATGGAAAAACTCCTGAGCACAGGGACTGCCTTTGAAATCTGGCCCCGTATGTCACCACAAGAGGCTTGTCTACACAGTGCATTAGTTGACAATAGAGGAATGTAAATTCTAGAGCACACTAGAGTGTTGTGCATTAACTGACCTGTATGAATTCTGTTGGCATGCACTAAATGTTCTGTAGTGCTCGTTAGGGTAATACTGTTTGAAATGGGAGTGCATTAACACATATTGGGAGACTTTTATTGTGTTTCAGCAGGATCTACATAGACCAGTTAGTGTGCAACAATCTAATGTGTACTAGAATGTATACTTCTCTAGTGTGTAATAACGGATTGCGTAGACAAGCCCAAAGTGATTACTCTCCTGTCATTATGCACGTGCAGTGCCACTGACATTCACAGAAGTTATACTGATGGTATCCCTCATAAAAAATTACAATATTTTTCTGTAAATGTTCAAAACACTGAAATAAACCATTTTTAGGTCATTATTTTCTAATATTATATTTTTTACGGGATGGACCCAAGAGTCTTCCCAGGAAAAATGGCATCTCCTTATAGTTGGTTTATGTTCTTAAAATGTAGCAAAAGACACACAATATTACAAATCCTCTGTTTCAACATACCAATTTTAAGTTATTTTGTCCTTGTAAACAGATTGGCTCCATGTGATGTACAATAGTTAACTGCTTTGTTTACAACTTTCATAGCAAGCCTCAGAGACTTTCTCTCTCTTCTTTGGTGTCTTAGAAAATAGGATATAGATTCAAAAATATATGCAATCTGTAGTACTCCTAATGTGTGTTTTATGATGTCCTCTTTCAAAGAAATCATAGCTAAGCCTGTTTAAAGTAAGCTGACACTTGGGATGTAGGTGATGTGATAAAGTAAGACAAATTGAACTACTTAGTATGTGCATTTCATGCTTATAAAATTTATATTTATTAGGTGTGACTTAAATGTACTATGCTTCTGAATTCTGTAATATCAGTGTGTACTACAACACAGGGCAGTATATATGCTATACATATTTTATGTGTAATACTTTGTGCTGATAAGGCCTCAACAAAAGTTCTGTGTCCAGATCTGGGTGCCACATTTCAGGAAAGATGTGGACAAAGTGGAAAAAGTCGAGAGGAAAACAACAAAAATGATTAAAGATCTAGAAAGCATGACCTAAGAGGAAAGATTGAAAAGACTGGGTTTGTTTAGTCTTGGGAAGAGAAGACTGAGGGGAGACATGAAGATTGAGGAGGCTGAAAATTTGTTCTCATTAATCTCTGAGCATGGGACAAAAAACAATGGGTTTAAATTACAGCAAGAAAGGTTTAAGTTGGACATGAGGAAGGGCTTCCTGTCAGGGTGGTTATGTCCTCAAACCAATTGCCTAGGGATGTTGTGGAATCTCTGTCAGTGGAGGTTTTTAAGGTTAGACAAACACCTGTCTGGAATGGTTTAGTTATTACTTAGTCCAGCCTTGAGTGCAGGGGACTGGACTAGATGACCTGCTGAGGTACCGTCCAGTCCTACACTTTTATAATTCTGTGAGCTTGATGTTAGGTTCTATGGTCTGTGTTATGCAGTGGGTCAACTTGATGGTCACAATGGTCTTTTCTGGCCTTAAACTTTATATAGATTTATGAAAATCTATGAATCTGGTCATAGATTTTCCTCATAGAAACACCTTTTTTTTCCTGAAAATTTTTAAGTAAGATTGAAATTATACTAGGGTAGATGGAGTTTACTCACTTAAGTATGCATATGTGCACTTTTAATGAAATAATTCAGTAGCAATTTGGAGAGATTTGCTTAGGTGAATAGTTGTCCTAACAGAACTAGTTTAAATGAGGTATGTTTATCAAATGTGTTAGCTAATGTATTACTTAGCACATTTGAAACACCACTTAATACATAGTCTAGTAGGTTTGACTGGGATCAGGTAAAACATATTAACACCACTAGCTATGTCTTTACTAGATGATAAGTGGTGTTAAAAACATGTAATTATCGTGTGTCAACCAAGACATTTACTAAACACACCTTATTTTCCTAGTCTTAGGGCAAGTCTACACTTAAAAAGCTGCATTGTTGCAGCTGTGCTGCTGTAGTGCTTAAGTAAAGACGCTCCCACGCCAACTGGAAAACTCCCGTTGATATAGTTAATCCACCTTCACGAGAGGTGGCAGCTATGCAGACAGAGAACTTCTGGCAGCATAGCAATGTCTACACCAGGGGTTGGGTCGGTATAACTAGGTCACTGAGAGGTGTGGATTTTGAACACCTCTGAGAGTTGTAGCCATACCAAAGTAAATTCCTATGTAGACCAGGCCTTAGAGAGGCCAATGTATATTTGCCTAGTCACCTTAGGTGTACTCTGCACACAATCAATAGTTTTTGTATTACTATAATTAAGTCTGTTACTGGTGTGATTTTTCTTTTTCTTTTTTTCTTTACTGATATGGCTGTACCAGTACAAGTCCTAGTATGGTCACAATTATACTACTATAAAGTGCCTTATACCAGTACACCTCATTCTGCTTCTCATATGGGAATAGCTGTACCAGTATAAAGCCCCTTTATACTAATATAACTCTGGCAACAGAAGGGGGTAGTGTACTGCTTTAACTACAATGGTGGTACAATTTTCTAGTGTAGGCTGCACCTTTTATAGGTCTAATTTTAATTACTGTTCCACCTATTAGAGCACATGATAGAGTAGTCTGTTGGTAAGCTTCTTCTCTAGCATATGTGCAATGTGCCTCGGGTGGCATGTGACTAGGATTCATCACTGAATTTGGTCCACTGGTTGGATCATTAGCCTCCCGGGCCTGGGCTGAGTACTGATGGGGAGTGCGACATGAACACTGATCCATGTCTCCTGTTGTTAAGCTTACAAGGCATTATTATAGGCACTTCAAGAGCAACAAATAAACAGGACTTTTGTAAGGACCAAACTAATCTCTGATTTTGTGCATGTGTGGCTAGTTTCCAGTATGGTGCAAAATCCTTGGTGTTACAATACACATGAATCCTAATGATCTTGGAAACTTGCTGAACAAAAGAGTTATTCTACTCATGACATTGCAGTTGATGTGTATATGGAGAGAAAGATACTTTGTGGAAATTTCTCATTAAGGCAGTGGAGAAGACCAGTACTCGCAGAAGACTGTGTCCATTAAATTCCTACAAAACAAACAGTATGACTTCTCTGTATGTTTTTTTTACAGAGAACCTGACTCACTTCAGAGGGATAATGGAAAAGTCCAAACTAACTGAACAAGTCTAGTAATAAAGCTCAAAAGAAACAAAACAGACTCTCCCAGAGTTCTCCTCCGAGGTGCTTCTGCTGGGGTCCCAGACATTCCCCAGAGGCCTGGTAGCTAAAGTAAATATGCAGAATTCTCCCAGCAACTCTGACTCCCTCCACAGTCCCCTCTGTTATGAGGGAGGAGGCTGCTTGCATCCTTCCCAGTATGCTTTGTTGCAGAAAACCACCAATTCCAGCTACCCCAGACTACATTTTCCATGATGCCTTCTGGCTGAGAGAAGAGTGGAGATTTAACCAGCTTATCCTTTAAGCCTCTAGTGCCAAGCCTTGGGCATATTCAACCACCCAAATTTCTCTCCCATAGCACAGACTGTCAGCCCAGGGCCACTTGGTCTTTCTGTGGTTTAATTGTTTGTTCCAGAGACTTCCCAATTCTTTCTTACAGGACCATAATTACAGGCATAATGAGACAGTCTGTAGCTCCCAGATTTAACAGCCATTTTATCCAAGGCATAAATTACTCACTGTTGATACTGAGAATGAAAGTTAGTACACTAACCATGTTTTTCTGCAACTGATCTCTTGAATGAAGCACTCACAGGCTGACTAATATCCTTCTGTGATCTTAAGAAAACTCATGACCTTGAAGTCTAAGGAAGCAATCATTTTAACCACAATGTGCAATGGGCAGCATTTTTATTGGTCTAATTCCTTCTTTGGCTGTATAAAAAGTTCTAGATTTGCTGGATGAAAACATACTGGCACACTGTAATAAAGCAACACCTAAAAGTTCAATCATACATTTATTACATATTTATCAGATGCCCAACAATTATAGAGGAGCTTGTGTAGCCACATTTCCATTTGGACAAAGCATTTTAAGGGCATGTGGCTTACCATGGTATTCAGTTACTGTTGAATCCTCTTTATAAAGGGACAAATGCATTAACAAATGTTGGTGAACATCTACCATGTGAAATTCTAGCTTTGTATTTGTGTTGTGCAGCAATATTTTCCACCCAAGTGTGAACAATTAGGTTAATGGATAAGCAATATTATTAGAGTGATATTCAAGTGGAGAGTGTAAATTATAAAGCGTTTCTGTGCTCATATAGCCATTATTCATAAGAACATAAAGACGGCCATACTGGGTCAGACCAAAGATCCATCTTGTCCAGTAACCTGTCTTCCAACAATGGCCAATGCCAGGTGCCCCAGAGGGAATGAACAGAACAGGTAATCAGCAAGTGACCCATCCCCTGTCTCCCATTCCCAGCTTCTGGCAAATAGAAGCTAGGGACACCATCCCTGCCCATCCTGGCTAATAGCCCTTGATGGACCTATCCTCCATGAATTTTTTGAACCCTGTTATAATCTTGGCCTTCACAACATCCTCTGGCAAAGAGTTCCACAGGTTGACTATATGTTGTATGAAAAAAAATGCTTTTGTTTGTTTTAAATTTGCTGCCTATTAATTTCATTTAATTCACTATTCATCAACAGTACACAGTATTATCATGTTATCTTTGCCTTACAGAACAGAAATCTGTGTTGTATGAACTGTATAATTTATTTTTCTCTTCTTTGTCAATCTAATTACAAATATGAAAACCTCAAAATAGAATTCTCTTGTAATACTTTCTTTCCAGATGAATAAGAAAACACAGCTGGAATCTATGACTGACACTGTATTTATATCCTTGTGACACCTGTAAATGTGGTGTTCCTGTCACCAGTAGGTCTTGTCCCAGAGTAGTACAAATAGCTGTCATGAGAGACACTATCTTTGTCCAAAGTATAAAGGCCTAGTTGAACCATGTTACTAAATGACTTCCAGAAATAGTTAATTCCCTGTGGACTGCTGCCACAACAAACTAATGAGAGACAGAGGAGATACACATCATCTGAAGAAAGAGAGCCATAAACACAGAGGTGAACTGAAACAAATTAATCTAGGAAAAAAATTACTACTGTCTTTATCAGTGAAACGGAAAAAAGGCACAAGACTTTTCCAAAAAATACATAAGTAATAGAACGTGGTCACAACTGACTAGTGTAACACAAATACATGACTAGAGCTGGAGAGAAATGTAGAAGGAGGATGAGATAACTAACAATATCCACCTATTGCTATTCTTTTTCAAATCTTGTTTTACTTAGTCAGTTTATGTGTTTGCAGGTTATGGTCAAATGCCTTGAGACCAGTAAAAGAAAGGTTCATTCTTCATTTCTTATGGTAATAGTTACCAGAGGCTTTAATCTTTTTGATTTCTGCTGATAGAAGAAGACAGTTGGAAACTGAACAGTTAGGAAACAATCACAATATTAAACTCAACCAGACTGACACCCCAGAGATCATGTGACCATAAGTGATGCTGGTTTTTAAATCTTGTATGGCAGTGAGGGAGCTGTTGTACAGCTCACATGCACATGTGTGAGTGTTCAGGGCAATTCCATACAAGTTTGTTAGTCACACGCAAGCCCTGCTGTGTGCTCTAGGGGAATATGTTTAGCAAGTGGACAGTTCCAGCACACATTTGAGGATCTGAATGCCAAGCCTATCCATGAGATAAGTTCACGGAGGGTAGGTCAACCAATGGCTGTTAGGCAAAGTGGTCAGGGACACAGCCCCATGCTCTGGGGGTCTCTAAGCTTCTGACTGCCAGATGCTGGGACTGGATGACAGGGATGGATCCCTTGATAGTTTCCCTGTTCTATTCATTCCCTCTGAAAAGCATCTGGCATTGGCCATTGCTGGTAGATAGGACACTGGACTAGATGGACCATTGCTCTGATCGAATATGGTCATTTTTATGTTATGTTGACTGTCCACTTGCTGCAATCCAAATGTGGGATGCAGTGCATGATACCATCCTCAAAAAGTAGGCAGACAAGAAGCCTAAAGTTCTGTGCTGCAATTCAATTTCATGATTCTCTATTTGTAATTTAAACATTTTTTCAGCTATTAAAGTCAGAGGATACCTCTTTTTGTGACATTTCTGTGACTATCATGAGCATGGGACATTTCAGATTGTGCTGGCTGCTCAACTGAGACTTTCAGAAGTGCTCATAGCCCTCCCCATGAGCCTTAGTGATCTGCTGCTTGGTTTGTCACCAAAGACTGCCAAGGTAGCCCTTTGTCTGGAGTACATTCGTCTTCTGCAACAATTCTCCTGAGTCCTGCTTAAGGGATATTAAGCATGGAGAAAGGGTTTTTCCACATCCATCTGTGCATTTTATCTGGCTATTGCTTTCAACCAGTTTGGGTTCTTACTGAGTGCTGTGAACCTGGAACAGCGTACTGAAGTCACTTGAGCACATGTGACAGGTGGCTTCTGAAAGTCCCAGTGGCTAAGCTTGCTGCTGGAACTAGAACTCAAGGCAGCCTGACTACCCAGAAAGACAGCTGAATATTCAAACTTCTGTTACTAATCATCCTCAGCTTTGAAAATTCCAAAAGTTTCAAGATCAGCAAATAATGAGTGTTTGAACATCCTACTGTGCATTCCAGAACCCCCTTTAAAAATTCTTCTGCATGTATGCTGCTTTACATTGCAACTTTAAATAAAGTTATGGTAAAATAATTGCCAGAAAGTCACAATTTCTTTTGTAGTATAAGGTGCTTCCTAGCAACAGCTCAGGGTGACTATTATACATCTTTACTTGTGGCCTTGAGGAGTTAACCTTCATGGCGATTGGACAAGTAGTTTTACGTACAGTTGTTGTGCTGAAGTAATCCGACCATAGGGAGAGCTCCTGGTTTTCCATAGTCTTGGTTACTTCTATGATAGAACAAGATTTATATAGGAAAATAATTCTGGGGCAAATCGTGAGGTCTTTAGTCAGTCTTTACTCAGGCAAATCTACCAGTGGTTTTAGATAGGGTTGCCAACTTTCTAATCACACAAAACTGAACTCCCTAACCCCTTCCCTGCCTTGAGGCCTTGCCTGCCACTTACTACATTCCCCGTCCCTCGGTGCTCTCTCTCCCCCACTCTCACTCACTTTCATTGGGCTGGGGCAAAGGGTGTGGATCTTCTGAGCACTGTAGTTATACTGATGTAAGTTTGTAGTGTAGGGCCACGTCTACACTACGGGATAATATTGAATTAGCTAAAATCGGTTTTATAAAACTGATATTATAAATTTGATTTCATGTGGCCACACTAGGCACAGTAATTCGGCATTGTGCGTCCATGGTCCGAGGCTAACGTCGATTTCTGAAGCGTTGCATTGAGGGTAGCTCTTCCGTAGCTATCCCATAGTTCCCGCAGTCTCCCCCGCCCCTTGGAATTCTGGGTTGAATCATTATTGTCGCGGGTGGTTCTGGGTAAATGTCGTCAGTCATTCCTTCCTCCGGGAAAACATCAGCTGACAATCCTTTCGCGCCGTTTTTCCCTGGATTGCCCTGGCAGACGCCATAGCACGGCAACCATGGAGCCCGTTCAGCTTTTTTTTTTTCCGGCACCGTATGTGTACTGGATGCCGCGGAGAGAGAGGCGATACTCCAGCGCTACACAGCAGCATTCACTTGCTTTTGCAATGATAGCAGAGATGGTTACCGGTCGTTCTGTACCGTCTACTGCCGGAGAAAACTGGCAATGAGATGACGGTTATCTCTCCCCCTCTGTACTGTCCGCTGCTATCATGAGTGCCCCTGGCTGAAATCGGCTGGGGGCGCAACGCAAAAGCAAAATTGGGATTGACTCACTTGGGACTGAGTCAATCCCTCCCTTATGGTTTCTAAAAATAGAGTCAGTCCTGCCTAGAATAAGGGGCAAGTGTATTAGAGGACCAGTGTATCAGAGCACAGCTGCTCCGTGTCAGTATTCACAGGGGGTGCCCCTGCAACAACCCCACCCGTTGCTTCCCTCCTCCCCCAACCTTCCTGGGCTACCGTGGCAGTGTCCCCCCCCATTTGTGTCATGAAGTTATAAAGAATGCAGGAATAAGAAACAGAGACTTGTTAGTGAGATAAAATGAGGGGGAGGCAGCCTCCCGGGGCTATGACAGTCCAGGCAGTACAGAATCTTTTCTTTACACAGGAAAGGGAGGGGGCTGATGAAGCTCAGCCCCCAGTTGCTATGATGAAGACAGTTACCAGCCGTTCTGTACCATCTACTGGGAGTAACTGGGAGTCATTCCCATTTTTACCCAGGCGCCCCCGGCCAGCCTCACCTGAGGCCAGCCAGGAGCACTCATGGGCTGATGGCGACAACGGATATCAGTCATATTGTACCGTCTACCACCGGGGAGGGGGAGAGGAGCGGATACTGCTCTTCACTGCTGCAGCATCGCGTCTACCGGCAGCATTCAGTACACATAGGGTGACATTGAAAGAAGTCAAGAAATGATTTTGTTCCCTTTTCTTTCACGTGGTGGGGGGGGGGAAAGAAACTGAGGAGCTATTCCCTGAACCACGCCAGACACTGTGTTTGAACCTACAGACATTGGGAGCTCAGCCAAGAATGCAAATACTTTTCAGAGACTGCTGTGGACTGTGGGATAGCTGGAGTCCTCAGTACCCCCTCCATCCATGAGCGTCCATTTGAGTCTCTGGCTTCCCGTTACGCTTGTCACGCAGCGCTGTGTATCCTGGAGATTTTTTTTCAAACGCTTTGGCATTTCGTGTTCTGTAACGGAGCTCTGATACAACAGATTTGTCTCCCCATACAGCGATCAGATCCAGTATCTCCCGTACGGTCCATGCTGGAGCTCTTTTTGGATTTGAGACTGCATCGCCACCCGTGCTGATCAGAGCTCCACGCTGGGCAAACAGGAAATGTAATTCAGAAGTTCGCGGGGTTTTTCCTGTTTACCTGCCCGCAGCATCTGTGTTCAGATTGCTGTCCAGAGCGGTCAGTGGTGCACTGTGGGATACCGCCCGGAGGCCAATAACGTCGATTTCCGTCCACACTAACCATAATCTGATATGTTAATATCGAATTTAGCGCTACTCCTCTCGTCGGGGTGGAGTACAGAAATCGATTTAAAGAGCCCTTTATAGCGATATAAAGGGCGTTGTAGTATGGACGGGTACAGCGTTAAATCGATTTAACGATCTTTAAATCGATTTAAACAAGTAGTGTAGACCAGGCCTAGATCTGGCCTGAGGCTCTTCTCTTCTTTCTACTCAGGCATTCTCCCACTGTTTCATTTCTCACACAATCTCCTGCTGAATTTGAGGCTCTGAACAATGTCATAATCCCTCAATCAGTCAAGACAAAATATTTTCAGGGCGCCTTTCAAAGAAGACACTATAACTCAGCTGAGAGGGTCAAGCTCTACACCACTAACTGCAAAAACAGACTGTAAAAAGAACACGAAAATAAGGAGCTTCGGGAGCAGAAATACAAGATACTACACACATAAATAAAAAAAAAAGTCAAACACATTCCAAAGAAATACAATAGGGAGTTTGGCGTCTGCAGATATTTTTTTGGATTAGCCATCAGTCTTTTTAGCATGACGGTATCCGTGACTTTTCTCTTCATCTGGCCAACCACAAGGTCTGGGCTTTCAATCAAACTGCATTTTAAGAAGTTGTGTTCATTCCATTTTCTTTATACTGAGGCTACAGGAGGACACGAAGGTAATAAAAGAGGAGCAAAAATACCAATTTAGAAGCAGCATGGGAAAGTGAGAAACGAGTTTAGGAGTGAATCTTGGATTGATGTGTGTCAGGTTTAGGAATATTGGACATGTGGAATTTCAAGCAGGGCCTCTGGGTGACAGTTGTGCCACTGGCAGTAAAGCGAATGCTGACTATAGTTATCTTCTGAAAGCAGAGTTTGTAGATGTCTGTGTAGCCGTGTCACACCTGCTCACATCTCTGTTCCTGTATGCACTGGAGTACTTTGGTTTATGCGGGTGATTCACTACATTCTTGTGGGCCTTCCGTGATCACCTTGACTCATAAACCTGAATTCTTTCCTGAACCCATGCTGAGCATGGTGTAGGAACCAAGGGGGAAACAATGTTCCTAACCTGTTTGAGGCTGACAGGGGCCAATTTGCCCCTGTTCTCCAACTCAGGATAGCACAGCCCATTGGACAAGATAGATCTGAAGTTTTCATCATGCTTTGAAGTCTCTGACATTTCAGTGGGACTGATAACTTTCCCACTCATGCCAAGATAAAGAAATATGTAGCACTTGTTGCAGCAGCAGCCAGCACAGGCCTAATTTCTGGTGACAATTCCATTTTAATGCAGATCTAGTGACCAACTCCCTATGTTGCCATAGGTATGGAAATGTAAGAATGAGGTACTCCCTGAATGGACTGTTCCTCCCACATACAAGAACTCAGGGAGGAATGGTGCGGTGAACTACTGGTGGAAAACCACTTTCCAAATACAATATAATTTTGATAGAATCAGCTTGTGAACCTTTCATAAAACTTAAACAAGACTTGAAAATAGATCTAAATCTGGAGAAGTTTGGTGAGAAATGGACTGAAGAGTGCAAGTATATTTTGAAGTATTAAGCAATGTTAAATATAGATTGCTATAGTATACACCATATGTATCTAGTCCCCAGAGGATCAACTTTGTTTAGTTAAGGTTATTTTTTTTTGATTGTCCAAAATGTAAAAAAAAAACAACCCAAGGTGACTCAGTGTTTTGAACTTTTCCTAAACTCTGAATGTATTTGTCTCAAGTGATTCACACCACAAATAGAATAGCTAATGTGAAAATTCCTTTATGTCCCAGTTTTTGTTCACATAAATGAAAGTACCAGACTAGACAAATACAAAGGGACTTTTGTACAAATAACTTTATTGATTGCCAAAAAGCAAATAAACTCGAGAGTAGAATTCCCTGTACAAAAAGACAAAAGCATTAGAAGTCTCACAGGTACTTTTTCATTTGAAAAAGCAGTATGTAACTCCTGGAAACTATCAGAACTTTGACCGGACGTAGTTTCTTATCCAGTAATGTGTTTATTGAGCACTGACTAGATTCTGATCTGTAATATATGCTAAAATAATCCATTTTGTAATAGTCTATAATTCTACTTTCCTTCTGCTGTCTTTCCCTTGAGTTCTAGTTAAGCCTTCTTGGTGTCTCAGGAATAGTCATAGAATCATAGACTTTAAGGTCAGAAGGGACCATTATGATCGTCTAGTCTGACATCCTGCACAATGCAGGCCAAAGAATTGCATCCACCCACTCCTGTATAAAACCCCTAACCCAGGTCTGAGCTATTGAAGTCCTCAAATCATGGTTTAAAGACTTCAAGGTGCAGAGAATCCTCCAGCAAGTGACCCATGCCCTATGCTGCAGAGGAACGTGAAAACCCCCCAGGGCCTCTGCCAATCTGCCCTGGAGGAAAATTCCTTCCTGACCCCAAATAAGGCGATCAGCAAAACCTGCGCATGTGAAAGACCACACAGCCAGACACCACAGAAAGACTTATCTGTAGAACAGAATCACCACCCGCATCTAACATCCCATCACAGCCTTGGGCATATTTACCAATATAGAGACAATTAATTGCAAAATAGGCTTCCATGCAACATCCCCTCTAAACTTATCAAGCTTAGTCTGAAGTCATATTTTTCTGCCCCCACAGCTCCCGAAGGCTGTTCAAACTCACTCCTCGATGTTAAACCTTCAGCTAATCAAGTCTACACTTCTTGAGGCCAGCTTATAATCCATGTTCTTGTTTCCAATTGACTGGCTTAAATATGCCCTCCCCCTGTATATTCGCTCTGATATATTTGGAGAGCAATCATATCTCACCCTCAACCTCTTTTGTTAACGAAACGACCAAGTCTTTGAACATCTTTCACAAGGCAGATTTCTTCGTGAATCATCTATATTCCTCTCGTATCGTCCATTGGAATTCATCTTCTTAAACATGGTGGACAGAACTGCACACAGGAAATCTCCAATGAGGTCCACCAGTTGCCTGTAAATAATGTGCTAACACCTCCCTTATTCTACTGGAAAACTTGCCTGACTGCATCGCAAACTGCATGAAGCTGTGTCCTCGCCATACACATGGGCGCTCATAGTCATACCTGTGATACATACCCAACTCCTCTTCTCCCTGACTCCAACTCGATGCGTCCCATTGATACAAAAATGCTTGTTATTAATCCCTAAATGCTTGACCTTGCATTTTTCACTATAAATTTTCATTCTATTACTATACTCCGTTTACAAGGACCCAATTCGTGTGATATCCAGTCCTGCACTGTATTAGCATACTCTAGCTTGTGTATCCGCAAAACTTTATAGCATATCCCCCACTTGTGCCAAAGTCAGTAATAATAGATAAATAATGTCCCAAAAACCGAGCCCGAGAATCCACTAGCAACCTACCTCCACCGACAGTTTGCCTTTCATACGACCCTGGTCCATTTAACCAGTTCTATCCACGCTTTCAATTTCATATTGATCCGATCTTTTCCATCAGCTAATGCACATGTGAACGTATCAAATGCTTAATGAAATCGAGTAAATAAACCAACTTTGGTTTCCCTTGTCTAAAAAGTGCTATACACTTCTCAAGAAGTGATCAGGTGGTTTGGCACACTACCTTTTTAAACCCAGTTATCATTTTTCCCAATTAATTACCTCAATGTCTTAACTACTTTCCTCAAAATTTTCCAAGAGACCTGCATACTACAGATTCAAACAACAGCGTTGTGACCGCGAGATACGACGCTTGTTCCCCATTCTTAAGAAAAGTAGTAACTGAGCGGTACAATCTCTCCAGTCATACGGTACAACCCGATGAGTTTACAGATCATAAATGTTGCTAATGCGGCTAATTTCATGCCTAAGTTCCTTAATATCTTGAGAAAATATCTGGGCCCGCCCGTCTAAGTCGCATAGACTGTTTGAGTATGGCTTCTACTCGCGAGTGGTAATATCTACCTACATATCCTCATTCCCTTGTCATCCTACATTACCCTATACTCCTCATTAGCCTCATTAAAGCGAGGCAAGAGTTTTTATGATATGGGCCATGGCCTAGAGATCCTAACCTCCACTCCATCTACAGAGTTACCGTCCTACTTCTTTACTTGTTCTTCTTATTTATACGGGCTATAGACTTTACATGGTTTAATTCCCTTGAAGGTCAACTCTACATGGGTTTGGGCCTCTGTTCACTTCATCCTATGTCTGACGTCAAATAAGTTGCTGATCATCCCCACTCTCCACTCTGT
This sequence comes from Chelonoidis abingdonii, assembly GCF_003597395.2. Classification (NCBI taxonomy): domain Eukaryota; kingdom Metazoa; phylum Chordata; order Testudines; family Testudinidae; genus Chelonoidis; species Chelonoidis abingdonii. The sequence goes on from NC_133771.1 coordinate 50,688,006, forward strand.
ATATCTTGCGGGTTTCTTATCACTCGCTCTCTGAATGCGGTAATACCATCTTGGTCTACAATTCTGCCTATGAATTTTTTCCCCTTCTTAGGATCCCGGCTTCTGATTAGTTCTGCACTTGCTTGAAGTAATTCAGGCCCTCTGCTTAGATCCACAAGTCCTTCAGGTCCAATCACTTCCCTTATATGTCCTAATTTTTTAAAGTGCTTTTGAAATAAAACCTACGTAACTGAATATTTTTTTTATCCTTCATTTAGTTCTTAAACTGAATAAGCTCGAGACGCTTCCGACAAGATTGTCCCTAACATCAGCCATTTCTTCTATGAGGTCCTCAGTACTCACCAAAACCAAATCTAAAATGGCATCCCCTCTTATTGGTTCAGCAACTACTTGGTGAAGGAATCCATCAGCTATCACATCCAGGAAAATCTGAGCCCTATTATTACTACTAGCACTTGTCCTCCAGTCTCTATCTGGGAAATTAAAGTCTTCCATGATCACACAATTCCCGTTAATATTTACTTCATTAAAAATATTAAAGAGGTCTCTATCCATATCCAATTCAGATCGTGGTGGTCTATAGCACCCCCCAAGCCCTATTCCAGGGGAGAATCTAGTAGCTTTCTTCCCCAATGTGATTTTTGCCCAGACAGACTCTGTCTTATCCATTCCATCACTTCTTATTTCTTTACAGTCATCATTGATATACAATGCTACTCCATCACCTTTGCCTTTATTTCTGTCTTTCCTAAACAGCACATACCCTTCAATACCTGTACTCTAGCCATGACTACTATTCCACCATGTTTCTGTTATCCCTATAATATCTGGTTTCACTTCCTGCACCAGTAACTCTAGTTCCTCCATTTTGTTACCTAGGCTCCTTGCATTGGTGTACATCTTAATTTTTGCTGTTTGGCTTTGCTCATACTCTTTATCCGATTAGGCCCAGACATTCTACTGCCAGTGTCACCTATTAGACTGGTATCTACACTACCCTTCCTCCTTATGTCCATTCTCCTACCAATGGCTGTTTCTTTCTTACTTCGTTTTCTTCCCTCTCAATGTTAAAATCTGGCATGGAGATTACCTGAACCTCTCCAACCATCTCCCTCCAATTCCTAGTTTAAAGCTCTCTTAATCAGTTGTGTCAGCCTCCATCCTAGAAGTCTATTTCCCTCCCTACTCAGGTGAAGTCCATCCCAAGAGAACAGTCCACTGCTGCCTCTATATCTGCCATAGGCTTCCCACCTAAATGCTGTAAATCCAGGAAACACAAACCAAACCACACCACCACCCCGCCACAGCAAAACAAACCCCCAGTGAGCACCAAAACACTGCCAGAACACTGCACAGTCCCTTCACTAGCCTCTCTGTTACTCTGCCTGCTTCTTAGGGTATGTCTACACTACGGGATTATTCCGATTTTATATAAACTGGTTTTGTAAAACAGATTGTATAAAGTCGAGTGCAAGTGGCCACACTAAGCACAGTAATTCAGCGATATGTGTCCATGTACCGAGGCTAGCGTCGATTTCCGGAGCATTGCACTGTGGGTAGCTATCCCGTAGCTACCCATAGTTCCCGCAGTCTCCCCTGCCCCTTGGAATTCTGGGTTGAGATCCCAGTGCCTGATGGGGCAAAAAACATTGTCGCGGGTGGTTCTGGATACAACCTCACCCATCCCTCTGTGAAAGCAGCAGACAACCGTTTTGCGCCTTTTTTCCTGGGTGAACGGTGCAAATGCCATAGCACAGCAAGCATGGACCCTGCTCAGATCAAGATCGCAATCGTGGACGTTGTAAACACCTCGCTTCTCGTGCAGTCTATGCTGAACCAGGACCTGCAAAGCCAGGCGAGGAGGCGGCAGCTACGGCAGCGCGGCGACGAGAGTGATGAGGACATGGACACAGAATTCTCTCAAACCGCGGGCCCCTGCGCTTTGGAGATCCTGCTGGTAATGGGGCAGGTTCTAGCCATTGAACGCCGATTTTGGGCCCGGGAAACAAGCACAGACTGGTGGGACCGCATAGTTTTGCAGGTTTGGGACGATTCCAGTGGCTGCGAAACTTTCGCATGCGTAAGGGCACTTTCATGGAACTTTGTGACTTGCTTTCCCCTGCCCTGAAACGCCAGAATACCAAGATGAGAGCAGCCCTCACAGTTGAGAAGCGAGTGGCAATAGCCCTCTGGAAGCTTGCAATGCCAGACAGCTACCGGTCAGTCGGGAATCAATTTGGAGTGGGAAAATCTACTGTGGGGGCTGCTGTGATGCAAGTAGCCAAAGCAATCATTAAGCTGCTGCTACGAAAGGTTGTGACTCTGGGAAATGTGCAGGTCATAGTGGATGGCTTTGCTGCAATGGGATTCCCTAACTGTGGGGGGGCGATAGATGGAACCCATATCCCTATCTTGGCACCGGAGCACCAGGGCACCCAGTACATAAACCGCAAGGGGTACTTTTCAATGGTGCTGCAAGCACTGGTGGATCACAAGGGACGTTTCACCAACATCCACGTGGGATGGCCAGGAAGGGTTCATGACGCTCGCGTCTTCAGGAACACTACTCTGTTTAAACGGCTGCAGCAAGGGAATTACTTCCCAGACCAGAAAATAACAGTTGGGGATGTTGAAATGCCTGTAGTTATCCTGGGGGACCCAGCCTACCCCTTGATGCCATGGCTCATGAAGCCATACACAGGCAGCCTGGACAGTAGTCAGGAGCTGTTCAACTACAGGCTGAGCAAGTGCAGAATGGTGGTAGAATGTGCATTTGGCCGTTAAAGGGCGCGCTGGCGCACATTACTGACTCGCTCAGACCTCAGCCAAACCAATGTCCCCATTGTTTTTGCTGCTTGCTGTGTGCTCCACAATCTCTGTGAGAGTAAGGGGAGACCTTTATGGGGGGGGAGGCTGAGGCAAATCACCTGGCCGCTGATTACGCGCAGCCAGACACCAGGGATTAGAAGAGCACACCAGGAAGCGGTGCGCATCAGAGAAGCTTTGAAAACGAGTTTCATCACGGGCCAGGGTACGGTGTGACTGCTGTGTTTGTTTCCCCTTGATGAACCCCCCCCCTTGATTGACTCATTCCCTGTAAGCAACCCACCCTCCCCCTTCGATTACAGCTTGCTTAAGGAAATAAAGTCACTATCGTTTAAAAATCATGTATTCTTTATTAAGTCATTATAAAAAGAGGGAGAGAACTGACAAGGTAGCCCGGGTGTGGTTTGGGAGAGAGGATAGGAGGGAAGGAAAAGGCCACTAAAAAAATTTCAAAGTAATGACAGCCTTTTGGTTGGGCTGTCCACGGGGGGTGGAGTGGGCAGGTGCACGAAGCCTTCCCCCCACGCGTTCTTACACGTCTGGGTGAGGAAGATATGGAACATGGTGAGGGGTGAGGGTGGTTACACAGGGGCTGCAGCGGCACTCTGTGACCCTGCTGCTGTTCCTGAAGCTCCACCAGACGTCGGAGGATGTCAGTTTGATCACGCAGCAGCCCCAGCGTTGCATCCCGCCACCGCTGATCTTCCTGCCTACACCTCTGATCTTCCTGCCGCCACTCATCTCGAGCGCTCTCCTCTCCTCACGTTGTTGTTCCTCATCCTCACGTTGGTCCCTCCTGTCCTCACGTTCACTGGCATCTTTCCTGTAATTTGATACCACGTCCTTCCACTCATTCAGATGAGCTCTTTCATTGCGGGTCACTTCCATGATTTCCGAGAACATTTCGTCTCGCGTCTTTTTTTTTTCCTCGCCTTATCTGAGATAGCCTTCGGGATGGAGTAGGGAGGCTTGAAAAATTTGCAGCTGCATGAGGGAGGGAAAAAAGGGAGAGAAGTATTTAAAAAGATACATTTTACAGAACAATGCTTATACTCTTTCACACGGTGAACAACACTATTCACCTTACATAGCACATGTGATTTCACTACAAGGTCGCATTTTGCATCTTAATATTGAGTGCCTGCGGCTCTGGTGTTAGAGATCACACAGACGCAGGTCCGGGCAGCAGAATTCAGCTTGCATGCGGCCATGGTAAGCCATTGTCTTTCGGCTTCTGCAGCCTTCATATACACAGTGCCCTCCTTTCCCAAATACCAAGCAAAATCCCGTTCAGTGCTGCTTCTTTCCTGTTAACATGCAGCAGCAGAAAAACCCCCCCCCCAATTCTCTGGGATGATCGCTTTACCCTCCCCCCACCGCGTGGCTGGTATCATGGAAGATCACTGCTAACACCCCCTTCCCCCCACGCGTGGCTGGTAGCAGGGAAGATCCCTGCTAGCCAAACGCGAAAAAGCTCAGCGCCATCCCCCCCCTACCCTCCCCTCCCCCCTGCTTGGCTACCTGCAAGGAAGGATTTCTTTTAAGCAACAGGCAAACAGCCCAGTAGGAATGGCCATCTCTGTCCCCTTAATTAAATTCCTGAATTTCAACCAGGTTACCATGAACGATATCACTCTCCTGAGGATAACACAGCGAGATAAAGAACGGATGTTGCTTGAATGCCAGCAATCACCGGGACCATACGCAGCTAGGCTTTGTCATGCAATGATACCAGATTACTTGCTACATGCATGGCGTGGTCAAGTGTCCTACCATGGAGGACGGAATAAGGCTGCCCTGCCCAGAAACCTTCTGCAAAGGCTTTTGGAGTACCTCCAGGAGAGCTTCATGGAGATGTCCCTGGAGGATTTCCGCTCCATCCCCAGACATGTTAACAGACTTTTCCATAACTGTACTGGCCGCGAATGCATCCCAAGTCCTCAGGGCAAATTAATCATTAAAAAACGCTTGCTTTTAAACCATGTTTTATATTTACAAAGGTACACTCACCAGAGGTCCTTTCCATGGCTTCATTGTCTGGGATGGCTTGGGAGGGCTGGGAGGGTAATTCCGTCTGGGTGAGAAAAAGCTCCTGGCTGTTGGGGAGAACGGAGTGCTGTGTGCTCTCTGCAAGCTCGTCCTCCTCTTCCTCCTCCTCATCTTCCCCGTCCGCAGAATCCTCAGCCATGGCTGAGATACCACCCCCACCTCGGAATCCACGGACAGGGGTGGGGTAGTGGTGGCGGACCCCCCTAGAATTGCATGCAGCTCAGCGTAGAAGCGGCATGTTTTTCGGCCCTGCCCCGGACCTTTCCGTTTTGCTTCTTTGTTTTCTGGTAGGCTTGTCTGAGCTCCTTAACTTTCACACGGCACTGCACTGAGTCCCTGGTGTGGCCTTTCTCCATCATGGCCTTGAAATTTTTTCAAATGTTTTTTCATTTCGTCTTTTGGAATGGAGTTCTGTTAGCACACGGAATCCTCTCCCCATATAGCGATCAGATCCAGTACCTCCCGTGCGGTCCATGCTGGAGCTCTTTTTCGATTCTCAGGAGACTGCATTGTTACCTGTGCTGATGAGCTCTGCGTGGTCACCTGTGCTGGTGAGCTCTCCACGCTGGCCAAACAGGAAATGAAATTCAAAAGTTCGTGGGCTTTTCCTGTCTACCTGGCCAGTGCATCCGAGTTCAGATTGCTTTCCAGAGCGGTCACAATGGTGCACTGTGGGATACCGCTTTATATCGATATAAAGGGCCTCGTTGTGTGGACGGGTGCAGGGTTAAATCGGTTTAATGCTGCTAAATTTGGTTTAAACTCATAGTGTAGACCAGGCCTGAGTCTTCCCCCCAAACTCCCGTTGCAAACTCTCACTCAAAGTCCCCTGTTTACAGCTCTGTTTGCCGGCTTCTGTGCAGCTGCCTGACTGGCTGGCCATCTTTATAGGACCCCTAGTCAGAGAAGCCCCGCCCACTAGTCAGGGCTCAGCTTCTCTCCCAGCACACTGCCCCTACCAGCCTCTCCTCCTCCAGCAGAAGTCTCACTCAAACTCCCCTGTTTGCAGTTCTGTTTGCTGGCTCCTGTGCCGCTGCAGCTTTCTGTGTCACTCTCCTGTTTCTCCATGAAGTTCAATATGCATGTCCATAGTTCTCTTTGTGTTTACAGTTTGTAAAATCCTCCTTGAAGAAGAGAAATTAGTTGATAGTAAAGGTAGTTAAATAAATAAAGGGGTGGTAGATGAACTTTTAATGAAACAATTCCTCTTTTTTTAAATAAAAGTCAAAGTGTCAATAAAAAACTTAATTGAGATTTCAAAACATTTTATGCTGTCTTATCTGACATTTTTTTTAAATATGAACCCACCTATCGAATTGTGTTAGTGGATCAGCTAGTTTATTTGGTTACTTCACCAGAGCCATCTCCTGAGAAGATCTTTCAAAAGTAAAGAAGGAGGGAAACCTTTTTGTCAGTGCTCCTATTTTATTGCCATCATCACCAGCTAGATTGAAGCTGTACATTTTTCACAGAAAATAAATGCCCAACTGTTTCAAAGAGCAGTCCTTAAATGGGCTACCTAGTCTTTTTTTGTGCCCACTAATGTGCCTTGAGAAATGTACATGCTGAACATGGAGAAGTCTTTTGTTGACTTTCTATTTTTATTTCCTCCATTAGTTGTCTGATTACATGAAACTCAGCTGCTTGCATAGCCGTGTTTAGCGTGCATAGAAATGAAACTTTTTCCTATCTTGAGCAGACACTGATTGGTACAGATGGCTCATAGAATCAGTTTAGAAATTCAAGCCTGAGCTGTTTGCTTCATGAGTTTCAAATACAGGTTTTCGATTCCACATAGGGCATGCACTAAGAGTGTCTTCGGCAAAGTACCTTTTTCAGGAAAATAAGGCCCTAGTCCTGCAACTGGCTGTGCTCACAAACCCATTGAAGTCCATGCAATAGTGTGAAAATGTAGGGTTCTTTCTGTGTAGAACCAGTTGTAGTACAAGGGCTTTAATCTATATAGTAAGGACCTGATGCAGCATTCTCTACACACCTAAAATTTCAGGTGAAGTAAATGAGAGCTACATATACTGATTTCTACTCATCCAAATATATAGATGATAAAATTTCATTAACAATGTAAGAGGGACCAATTAAGGGATTACAGCTAGGGTTCAGACTTGATAACTTACAAGTAAAGCAGAAGCCTGACCAATTGCCATACAAAATAGCTAAGTTATAAGTATGAACCAGACTCTGAAATCCTTACTCATGATGAGTAGTAGTTCACTCACTGAGTAGTCCCACTGATTTCAGAAGGACTGCTTGTAGAGTAAGGCAGTACTCAGAATGAATAAGTGTTTCAGAATCTGGCCCTATAGTCTACTCCACCTTCCATTTGTTTATTAGGAGCTATGTAGTCTATTATATGATTATGAAACCTGCCCTTCGTTGTTATTGGAGCTAGTTCTGGAAAAAATGGATGCTAGGAATTATTAGTGATGAACTATTTTTAAAACTATTTTCTGCTTTGCCAATTTTATTCAAAATGTGCCTGGAGTAAAGAGGAATTATTTTGAAAATGTTGAAAAAATCTGTAAGTAGATTACTACTGTCTCAAAAATGTATGTGGTCTATTATACTTACAAGATATTGTGCAATCCAAAAAGTGCCATCAACTTCTACTTTCACATTTAAAAGGGTTCTTCCACCAATATTGTTCACCAGATCTGAAGTGTTAAAAATGTATGTCAGTTAAAACAAACTCCAGTGGACTGTTGAAAAGTTAAAAGCCAAATAGAGTTTCTCATATAGGGTTTATGTGTTGCCACTGACTAATGCTCCAAGAGCTTTATATGTGGTGAAAATATTTTTCATAATCTCTGTTTATTTCACATGGCCAAAAAAGCAGAGCTAAACAAATTATCAAAGTCATAACAACGTGAAAAATCAGCTGTTTGGATTCAAGACATAGGGCCAGATCAGCTCCAGGAAAACTCATGTGAGGAAGCTAAAGAGGGACAAGGTCTCCACAGGGTTCTCCTCAGGGAGATTTCTCCTCAAATCATTCCATGTGCCCCTCTGTGGAACAGGCTAGAGAACAAGCTTTCAACTCCCCAGTCCAGGAGATCAGCATATGGTCTCCATGCTGGCTTTGGGTCCAGTGATGCCATAGTGACAGGGAACTATGGAGGAGCCAGTTCTAAATGTTTTATTGGAATTTCTTCTAGCATATCCTTGAAATATTTCTCTCTCTTTCCCCACTTTATCTTCTATTTCACTTTTTCAGACAGCACATCATGTTTTCCTTGTTCAAGATCTTTTTTAAAATTCAGCCACTCACAGAAATGCCAGATCCCCAGCCATTTGCCATTCCTTTGGCACACTATCCTTTCCTGCTTCATTGCTGACCACATTCCCCTTTGTCAGTGTTGTAGCTAGCTGTGACTCCATAACAACTCCTTGACCTACTTCTTTCTATTATGCTGTGTAACCTACCCAATGTGTTTCATTCTCTTCCTTTCTCTCATGCCTTAATCACATAAATCTCTTTGTGTCCGTGTGGAAATGTCCTGTCTTTCATTCCCTCCTTCTCTCCCTTTAGCACTGAACTACCTTTATATCTATCTCCATCATATTAATTATCTTCCTTTATTCTTTATCCTTCAACTTTGTTCTTCTCTGTCTCAGTCTCTTACTTTTTTCTTCCCCCATTACATCTATCCCTTTCACTTAATCTCTGTTTTACCAATATCATGTCATCTAACCTTTATTTCTCCTTACTGCAGCCAAGGGTTTTTTCCTCAGTACATTGTCCCTTTTTTTTTTTTTGCTATCCCTCCCCCTCTGCATGCATTTTTGCATTGCCCTTTATCTGCCTTTTTCTGTCACATTATCTTGCTTCTACTTCTCCTTTCTCTCTGGAGTGTCATTTTGGTATAAAAGAAATTGTATCTCACATTATTTATTCCCTTCAATTTTTGGTAAATGGGCCTTCTGTTATATATAGACACATTTACACACAGAATCCTTCAATTACCTTTAAATTGTCACTGTAATTTCAAGTGTACATGATGTTTATAGTAGTTGAATTCTCCTGTGGTTAATGCAGTATAAATCACTCACTCTTATTTATTCATACTCTATCATAAAGAGGTAGGTTTAGAATCTTCTATTTCTCATGTGTATTCTTTTAATGTTACAGTGCCTGATTGTGTGTGGCCGGAGACACACACAGATGTGTATGTTGCGGGGGCAGCTCCCTGAATGCTGGTACTGGAAGAGTGCTAGGTTAGGGATACTAGTACAGGATGGGGTACAGTTGGGGTCACTGCCCTTCTGCACAGGCTGGTAAACTGCAGCAGGCACAGAGGAAGTATGTGCCATGCTTCCAAAAGATAGTGTAGGAGCTACCTCTGAGCTCACTCGCTCACCATACCTGGAGACATTCTGCCTACCTTATGCTCTACAGACTAGGCACAAATATTGTCCCTAATTTTAGGGGAGTACAAGGGCTACACCCTCCTTGTGTCCCAGAGGGTAAACATTTACTGAAAGAGAATGGGTAGTTGGTGAGGCTGTGGCCCTGCCCCTGACCCCCACTTCCATATCAGCTGCAAAGCAGGGCATGCGTAATGGAGTGGGGGAGCAGGCTACAAGAGGGTAGTGCATTCTGCCCCCTTCTCTTTGATTTAGACTACTTGGAAAGGGATTGTGCATACAATCCATTGTATCTCTGGGTGATGCAGCTCCTAATCAATCCTAATCACAGGGCTTAAATGGCACCGTTTGGTCTTGTGGAATTACATGAGAGTTGATCCCTGTGAGTTCAAGTTTCATCTTAGTTGGCCTGATGTTTTGACAAAACAATCTGCATTGCAATGCACGAAAGCCACACTGTGAATAGTGCAGTCCCTTTCCGTTGTTATCTTAGACATTTTTGGCTCTTCACTTGGAGTTCTATAAAAATGTGTGAATGGAGTTTTAGGAAATGTTACACCATATGTAGTGGATTTGTAGCCAGCGTAACAGCTTGGATGAAAGCGCATTATGCTGCAATGTTAGAAAGAGTGTGGAGCAATTTCAGACTCTATTGCTTATGCCTTGCAATTCCATGAAGGTGATCCTCATAAGGTTTTATTCCCAGACACTTGCATTATGCAGTCATAGCTTCATTTTTACTTGATTTCTCCCTAAGATAGGAGAGGTAAGTTAGCTTGGACGTAAAATGCAAGATCGTTTGAAATAAACAAACTAGGAAAATGCAACCTAGATGGAGCTACTATAAGGTGGGTGCAAAACTGGTTGGAAAACCATTTCCAGAGAGTAGTTATCAGTGGTTCACAGTTATGCTGGAAGGGCATAATGAGTGGGGTCCCGCAGGGACCGGTTCTGAGTCTGGTTCTGTTCAGTATCTTCATCAATGATTTAGATAATGGCATAGAGAGTACACTTATAAAGTTTGTAGATGATACCAAGCTGGGAGGCATTGCAAGTGCGTTGAAGGATAGTATTAAAATTCAAAATGATCTGGACAGACTGGAGAAATGGTCTGAAGTAAACAGGATGAAATTCAATAAGGACAAATGCAAAGTACTCCATTTAAGAAGGAACAATCACACACATACAAAATGGGAAATGATTGCCTAGGAAGAAGTACTGTGGAAAGGGATCTGGGGGTCACAGTGGACCCCAAGCTAAATATGAGTCAACAGTGTAACACTGTTGCAAAAAAAAGTGAACATCATTCTGGGATGTATTAGTAGGAGTATTGTAAGCAAGACACAAGAAGTAATTCTTCCATTCTACTCCACACTGATTAGGCCTCAACTGGAGTATTGTGTCCAGTTCTGGGCACCACATTTCAGGAAAGATGTGGACAAACTGGAGAAAGTCACGAGGAGAACAACAAAAATGATTAAAGGTCTAGAAAACATTGCCTATGAGAGAAAAAATGGGTTTGTTTAGTCTGGAAAAGAGAAGACTGAGAGGGGACATGATAACCATTTTCAAGTATATAAAAAGTTGCTACAAGGAGGAAGGAGAAGAATTATTCTTCTTAACCACTGAGAATAGGACAAGAAGCTGTGGGCTTAAATTGTAGCAAGGGAGGTTTAGGTTGGACATTAGGAAAAACTTCCTAACTGTCAGAGTAGTTAAGCACTGGAATAAATTGCCTCAAGAGTTTGTGAATTCTCCATCATTGGAGATTTTTAAGATTGGATTAGACAAGCTCCTGTCAGGAATGGTCTAGATAATACTTAGTCCTTCCGTGAGTGCAGAGGACTGGACTAGATGACCTTACAAGGTCCCTTCCAGTCCTGTGATTCTATGTGACATCTAAATTGAGGTTTAATTGAATTAATTTTGTATTGTGGATTTGAAATAAGGGGGAAAGAATTGAGATATGTTCCTGATGCTATAAAGAAATATGGCTAAATTCTGTACTGCATCTTCGGAGAGATGCAGATCAGAGAGTGTAGCCTAAGTTGATGGGTGAGGGCAAAAGTGGCGTTACACCATCTTGTTGCACCCAGATCCTTAGCTGTTGCAGGGAACAAAATTGCTCTGAGTATAAGTTGGCACAGTTGCTGAGGCTGCCCTAACTTACTGCCGACTTGCCTTGGTGGCTATGGGCTGCTCTACAGTCCAGTATCATCATAGCACTGACAACCGCAATCTTCTCCTTTCGGCCACCACTTTTGGCATAACACCCGGGAGAGGACCTGTCAAGAGAGTGCAGTACAGAGTGGTTAAAGCATGCTTCTGTATCTTAAGGAAATTCTCTCCAGGCCTTTTGTGGTTGTTTTTGGTTTATATATGCTACTTGAATGGGAGCATATAGAGTTTAGACTTAATGCAACAGACTAAACACTATATGGTAAATTGTTCCATCCTAGAGTTCCTCACATTTGTGGTTGTTTATAGATCTCTATCTGTAATTATGGAAGATTTGCTTTTAACACTATTTTTCCTTCCACAAAGACACATTCGCCCCCTAGTGTGGGGATCTGGCCTGGAGAATTGTTTTCTAAACCGCATATCAGAAACACCCATTCATGGTTCAACCTAGGGCTATATTTAAACCTTCTGTTAAGCCTTACTCTGGTTCCTTCCAGAATTTGTCAATTTAGATTGTATGCTCTTTAGGACAGGGATTTGCATGTTCTTTCTTTGTGTTAGGAAAATGCCTGGTGTGTTTGTACTAAAAAACAATACCATGACACCTCTAGTTTGTGGCATATACTAGGCCTAAACAGAGCTATAAAATGCTTTTCAGTTCAATGTCATGTGAGCCACACAGCCCACGATGTTGCCTACAACTCTTCCTCCCTAATTCAGTTTTTGGGTCAGCAGTTATTTTCTTTTGTACTCTCATATGTGGCTCTCACATATTGTTTGAAGAAAACTCTCATCTCTAAAATCTGATGCTTCAAAACTTGGTGAAAAAAGATATTTAATGCACAGTAGGAATTTATTCCAGAGGAGAACATAGATTCCACTGCCATGTGTGCATATCTGTATTCAAGTTACCTGGTAGCAATTACACCAGGTTTGGTTTCCAGTTACACTAGGCTGGTGACACGATCTTGTGCTGAACTGTGAATGTATTTTTTATTGGAGGTGGGGTAGTAGAATTCTAAATGGAGAAAAGCAGAGGTAGAAGAAGGTGGCAGGTGTAATTTAGCCAAATCTACTTTGTCTATACTCTCTTTGGCATCTGTTTGCTTGGAAGATATGAAAGAACCCCCTTGCAGATATGTTGCAGATGCTCAAAGGTCTGGAACTTTCAAAGCAAAATGAGACCATATGGGGTACATTTTAAAGGACCATATAAAAGTGCTAAGTGCAATCACATAAAAGTGTAAAAGCAGCAAAGAGTCCTGTGGCATCTTATAGACTAACAGACATATTGGAGCATGAGCTTTCGGGGTCGTTGGATGCATGCACTGAAGAAGTGGGTATTTGCCCACGAAAGCTCATGCTCCAATACGTCTGTTAGTCTGTAAGATGCCACAGGACTCTTTGCTGCTTTTACAGATCCAGATTAACACGGCTACCTCTCTGATACATAAAAGTGTTAATGCACTCACATCGCCTTCTATAATCCCAGGATTTTTCATGTACATGAGGTACTGTATGCTCATTTCTTTATTTTTATATGGTTTCATATTTTATTAGACTTATAAAACCTTCTGTTTTCTGATTTCTACCCTTGACAATGTTTTTTATTCATTTTAAAAGATATAATAAACAGAAACTCTGGACTACTTATATTAGCAGTTTATGACAGATTCAATATGTAGTGAGACTCAGAAATAGTCTTCAGTCTCTGAATCTCAAAAGACTTGATCACTTTATTTATAATACTACTACCTACTGTACCACCACAAACGGAACAAATCCCAAGACCCTCACACAGTGTTTACTCAAGTTTTATCCATTCCTTACTCAGACAAACTTGTACTGATTCACAAGCATGAGTGATATGTGATAATGGACTCAAACCCACCATCCAGTACCAGGCTTGCAGCATATTGTCTCTAGTGGCACAGGATCCAGGTCAGCACGCTACAGTGTATGTGATTATGAAACCTCAGATTTTGTAACCTGAAATATTCTTTGATTTAAAAGTCAGGAACACAGTTATGTAACATCTGAAATGGGTAACTCACAATACTGTGCCAACAGTGTCTATGAAGAGCTAAATACAAAGCAATCTACTGTATATTAAATGTATTTAACCAAAATACATCTTACATTAGACAGTTGCAAGTTTGAACTGTTTGCCCAAGTTGATCTGCAGAAAATGACAAAGCTCAGTAGTCTGAATATTTTCTTTTCTTTTTTTTTAAAAAGTGAGCAAAATTGAACTACAGCCCTTTAAATTAAAACTTTCAGGAGCCTGAGTTGCTTGTACAGCGGCTCCAAGGAGGATTGAAAGATCATAATCTGTCTGGAGAAACAATGATTTGTGTGGAATTTTTTGTTTGCTTGTTTTACCAATTCCTGATCTAATCATCATATAGGATTCATCCTGAGCCATTTTGTTGTCATAGCATGAAGCTATTTTTATGATTCTGCATTAATTCATGTTATTTTCTGCTTTCATTTGTTGACTCTGTGCCTTTGTTACAATAAGGAGGGTGAGAATATTCAATGAGAATATATCACATATGAAAATGTGGTGATAACCTATTGTGATAAAACTTGCCGCTGGAACAGGAAAATGTCATTCAATCCAGACCCATGAAGATCTCAGGGTTTCAAAATGAGCAAATACCTTTCCCTCTCCTCATCCACCCCTAGACCATTTAGCTTTTCTTATCAGTGACTGTAAGGATAGTGGGAAATAGTAGAAAAATTGCCAATTCTTGTAACATTCTTAGGAGTATACTTTCATGCCCCTTTTTGGAAGCCTTATTACCTTATTCATACTCAATAAATGAAATTCATGTTCACCCTTTCAAACTTTCAATCTAATTCCAATATTTCTTGGCCCTCACCAGTGAACTGGAAATTTTAAATATATCATGTATAGCTTCTTTCATGCATGTTTTCCTAAAAGAAGCAGAGTTTCCTGCTGCACTACTCTGTGAGGATAGGGACTACAGGTGCCACTTTCATTTTTTTCACGCCACTCCAGCCCTTTCCCCAAGGCCTCACCCTCACTCTGACTCTTCTCGCTCCTGCTCTGCCCCCTCCCCCGACCCCCCCATTCCTCATACCACCTCTTCCCATCCCTGCTTCACCCCTCTCTCCAGCGCCTCTTGACTACTGCTGAATGGCTGATCAGCTGGTGGCTGGTGGGTGCTGAGCACTCGCTATTTTTTTTTCTGTGGGTGCTCCAGCCCCAGAGCACCCATGGAGTCGGTGCCTTTTGTTCAGTATTTTCTAGAATTCTGTGAGATTTTACAGGGTTTTTTCTAAACATATTCTTGTTTGGTTTGTTTAAAAGTAGTTGCTCCTGGAGTGATAGCGATATTTGTTGTCTTTGTTACTGTGTTTGCATTCTTCCCACCTTGGTTTTGATAAACTATTATATTTCAAAAAACTCACCTGGGCTGTTCTATAGCATTCTAAAATGAGAAAATCCTGAAAGGGATGTCAAGACTATGTTGCCTTTAGTGCCCAACATAGTTTTTGAGAAATTTTCTGTGTCTTCTCTACTAGCCTAGAGAGTTAAGTGGATATTTGGTATAAGATGAAAAGTATAGACTAGACTGTGGCAAATATCCCTTGCATAGCTGCACAATTAGGAGTAGGGTCCATTGAGTCTGAGAGCCTTTGTACCCCAAATAGTTGACAGCTGTAGTGCCTGTGCTTCTCCTATCCTTTGTCTGTTGGAGCTTATAAATACCAATGTTATACAAATAATTGACAAGTTCTTTCCTAAAAACAAGCACTGCTTCCTAGTAGTGCTCCATTGTACTCCATTGGAGTACTTCTTGCTCCAAAGCACTTGGACTCTAAGGCCCTAAATGAGGAAAGGTCTTAAGACAGTTCCCATTGCTTTCAGCTTAAGTAAGTGCTTCCAGAAGAAGGAATGCTTTTCCTGAATGGGGGTGGATAAACAGAGTGGCCAATGGATACAAAATACAAGAAAAATAGTCCATGTCTTCTCAGTTCCTTTTTTTTGGTCCCATGACAAGCAACATACAGAGAAATAGTAAAAATATAGACAACTTTGATATATCTTCGTAATATATAAATAATATAGCACAGTAACTCCTCACTTAACATTGTAGTTATGTTTCTGAAAAATGCGACTTTAAGTGAAACAATGTTAAACTAATCCAATTTCCCATAAGATGTAATGTAAATGGGGGCGGGGGTTAGGTTCCAGGGAAAATTTTTTCACCAGACAAAAAACTATATTACATATATTATTACAGTATGAGTTTTAAACAAACAATTTAATACTGTACCCAGCAATGATTGTGAAGCTTGGTTGAGTGGTGAAGTTAGAGGGTGGAAGAGGGTGAGGTATTTTCCAGGGAACGCCTTGCTGCTAACTGATGAACTAGCATTTGGCTGAGCTGTCAAGGGTTAACACATTTTTGTTAATGTAGCCTCAGACTCTACAAGGCAGCACAAGTGGAGGGAGGGGAGACAGCATGGCAGACAAAGACAGAGACACACACCGTGTGTGTGGGGATGTGAGAGAGAGAGAGATGCACATTTCTCCTTTAAGTATGCTGACACCACACTCTAAGTACATAAAAAATACTTTAAAAAGATCAGGAAGTTGAGACAGCAGCTGCATCCATCTGTCTCTATTCTGAGCCCTGTTGTGTCTCTCCCCTGCTCTATATGGAGAAGGGGTAAGTGGGGAGGGGCAGGAGTAGGGAGGAGGAGGACACCCTGACATTAGTCTCCCTCTTCCTCCTTCCCCTGCACAGCAAGCAGGAGGCTCCTGGGAGCAGCTCTAAGCAGAAGCCAGGACCAGCACATGGCAAAGGGGGGAGGGACAGCTGAACTGCTGGCAATTGCTCGCCTGCTGAACAGCTGCTGCACCGGGACTTTAGGGGAGTGGGGAGCTGATAGGGGTGCTGCCAGTCCATCGTAGTTCCAAGCCTCCACCAGCTAGCTCCAATGGGCTGCTCTTCCTGCAAGCAGTGAACAAAGCAGGCGGCTGCCAAACAACATTATAAGGGAGCATTGCACAACTTTAAACGAGCATGTTCTCTAATTGATCAGCAATGTAACAATGAAACAACGTTAACTGGGACGACTTTAAGTGAGGAGCTACTGTATTTTTGCCACTGTCTTCAAGAGGGCCAGGATTTCACCCACTGTATATACAATAAATACCTTTTATTTCGAGCTAATATAGTGATTGATGATCTAATGAACAACACTTAACCTGTGATTGACAAATAACTTCTTCCAAAAAGTCATAAACATTTCTAAAAACAGAAAACAGTTTTTTAAAGTCACACAGAGATTTTGAATCCATCATATTTCTGTGTTGTTTGCAGGCAGTTTCCTTACCAACAACTGGAAGCCATTTTCTATTCAGAAAAAAAGAGTTTAGTTTTTTCAAATAATATTTAATTTCCTTAACTAATTGTTTTGGCATAAACAAAATGCAGAGGCTTTTGCTTTCTAAAAAACTCCTAACAATTTCAGTTTTACATCAATTATAGTAGCTTTGAAAGGAAATAATGCATCTGCAGATGGTGCTGAATTGCAAGAAATTAATTACTACATTGCAAGTTCTCAGTAATTAATTCCATTGAGGCCTGTAAAATCCATTGCAAGTTGAATTACATGGCTTTTAGTCTTTTCTTTTCTCCATGAAAATTGCTTTATCATATTTTAAGCCAAGTTAAAGTGACAAGGAAAATATTCAAAGGTCATCCTGGAAAATGCATTAGGTTTCTTTGTCGTGCCCATGGGACAAAGAAATCAAGCTCTTATTATAGTGAGTTATTGCAGTGACCACAAACTTCTCAATTTTGTTCTGAAAAATCATTATCAGCTGTTGAGGTAATGAGAGAGTTAAGGCTGGAAGAGGCAGCGTTCTTTCTTTGTACAGGTTATAATATATTAACTGCAATGCTGTTGTCTTTTTGTTTAATCAGTCTTTTGTCTCATGAGTGTGCATTACCTTTCTTATGTTCTTCACATTTAGCCTTCTCACTATCATCACTGTTCTTGACTGATGAGTCCAAACTAAGCAACTGGATTTGTCAAGCCTGTGTTTGGGTGAATTATGAGTATGACATGAGAAATGGGGAAAAAAATGAGAGTTGCATTGGGAAGATGCTGTTAGGCATATGTACTGTTAAAAAAGCACTTTGGGCCAAATCCTGTTACTAAGATCGGGGACCTTAAACCAGCTCCAACGGGTTGATGCGGAATTGCCCAGTGCAGGGGAATTTGGAGAGTTGACTTTAAGCCAGCTAACTCTCAACATAGAAGGCATGTTGGGTCTAACAGGAAAGGGGATTTCTAGGAGTGGAATATAATGGATAACAGAGGGGATGAGGCCAGAACATGATCCCTGGCTGGTGAAATGGGCAGGTTTTAATAATTTGCATAAAGGGCCCCAGAGGGAATATAGGCGGCTTCAAGCTACCTTTGCCTTTCCATTTCTGAGCTGATCATGATCTCAGTGCACCTGTAAATTGTACCCACTAAGTGACCAGTGACTTTACAACATCTAAGCTAAAGACAATTATAGAATGATACATTCATTATTGTGGTCACCATATATTTTGGCTGCATGGCCTGAACCTAGTGAGCCACATTCTGCTCTGATTTGCATCCCTTGCAACATGGAGGTTTCCACTGGGGCTGCGGAAGAAAGGGGATAATTTGGTTTATCTTGTTCATTGTGTATTGAATCTGTATATTATTGTTTTCACATCTATTGAAAAATCACATATTTCTGATGTCTACAAATATCAAAATATTGGACTCATGCCAACTGTGTATAAAGTAGACAATACTGAATGTAGGAACAGTGTGGCACTCTTATTCACAAGTATATAATGTTAAGGGCAGTGAAATAAATCTTTTTCACGGTAGCTGGATAAGTCTGGAGACTGTACAGTGTGTAGTTTTATAGCAAACTTGCTCATCCTGGGCCACATCCTGAAGACCTGATGTATTTTCTTGCAACCATTACTTTGGATAATCTCTCAGGAAGTCACGAGACTTAAACTCAGTTTTTACTGAAGAAAAATCCAATCACTTCAGCGAGACTTTTGGCTGAGTAAAGAGAGACTAAGGATTGTGCATGGATCCTGTGGTGTGATGTGTGAAAAAATAATGTAGTAGCCCTAACTGAAGACCTGCTTCGTGGTCATGCCTTTGAGTGCCATCAAGACAATTGCCCGGTTCTCTTAACAGCTGCAACTTATTGTGATTTGAAAAAGTAAAACATCTGTTTATTTCAAAAGACTATCAAAATGGTTGGTACTGTTTAGATGTCAAGAACTAAAATAAGTTGTACATTTGTAACTGTGAAACAAATTAACCATTAGGGTAGTTCATGAAGGGGTAAATTCTCTAGCAATTGGAGTCTTTCAATGAAACCTGGGTGTTTTTCTAAAATATATGCTCTAGTTCCACCACAAGTTATTGAGCTAGGTGCAGGAACAAGTGGGTGACATTCTCTAGCCTGTGATATGCAGGAATTCAGATTAGACCAGTTGACCCCAAACTATGGAGTGGTCCTCTTCAGGGGTCACAGAGGGAGGCTGGCAGGGCCCAGGCCAGCCCATACAGAGGGCAGGTAGAGAGCACCACCCAGACCTGCTCTGACTCCAGCTCCACTCTGGCCCTGCTCCCATCCCTAACCACAGCCCTGCTGCCTGCCACTGCCCCTGACCATGGTGCCTGTGGGGGTGTGGACCAGGTAAGAGGAGTTAGGGGGGCATTGACAAAGTTTGGGGACCGCTGAATTAGATGAACACAATGGTCCCTTCTAGTCTTAAAATGCAAAAATTTATGGAAATAAATGGCTGATGCTTCAATGTTATAAATCAGAGATTTGCAAATATACAAATGAAAGTGAGGCCTGCAGAACTGCTGGACACATCACGACCAATCATATTGAAACTAAAGATGAGTGAATTGGTTTGGCTAAAATAAGAACCAATCCAAAATGTTATGCAAAGTTTTAGATTTGCAAAAGTTGTGAAACCTTTATTTTTAAAATGTATTTTTCATTTTCATGACAATTCTGCTCTTCATGCTTCTGGATAGAACGGGGATTGCTGTAATTCTGTGGAAAAGGCTAGTTGTAGCTGAGCTTGAAATAAGATGCAATCAGGGAGCTCCCAAACATCATATAAAAAAGGTTCCAAAATAAGGCCAATCAGTTTCTAGCATAAAGATTAGATTATGCATTGGAGGCACAGGACATGATTGGGGATGGTGGAGAACCTGTGTAAATGAAAGAGGTTGCCCAGTCCCTCCCAGAGCTATAAAGAGAGCAAAGGACATGAGCTGGACCATCCCTTAGGATGGTGCAGCAGGGTCTCCTCTCAGAGGCCACTGCCAGCCGGCTCTAAAGAGGATGTGGGCCCATGATCCTACCTTTTCCTTAGTCCCTTCTCTTTATTTAAAGTACAAAGCACCCCTGGGAGGGCTAGAAGGGAGCAGCCCCAAATTGGGAGAGGGGGCACAGATGGCATGCAAGAATATAGACTGTGACTGGGGCCACAAAGGGGAGAAAAATCCCGCCCCCCCAGCATCTCCACAAAGGTCAGTCACAATCCGCCTCTCATTCTGTAACCTCAGGCAGCTAGAATAGTTTGGGTTAAACAAGGATCTGGTCACAATATGCACCATCCTGCAGTCCTTATGCAAGATCTGTTGAAGTCAGTGGGAGCTTTTGTTGTATAAGGATGACTAGGCAGGCTCTATGTTTGGATTAAGTTCTATACAAACTTTCTGGTACTTATTTGGACCAAACCCATCCTTTTGAGCCTTTTGAGATTCACTTCCCTCACATAATTAAAATAGGAGATTTGTGTAGGGTGTGATAAAAATAAAATATGGACACTAACAGAAACCTATTGCTAATTGAGCAATGCTGTTTACAGCACATTTGTTAGGTGCTTATTGTGCTGTTTAATGATGGAATTTTCTGTAAATCAGAACATTTGAGATCAATATGTGGCAAAAGAATGGATGGCATTATTGGAAAACCACTAGCCTAAACAATTGTCCTCTTTAACAGCTTTATTTGAATCTAAGACCTCATCTCAGCCCATGCTCCTTTTCATATTTATTCAAATCAGCTGGTACTGGGTCCTAGTCTTCCAGGTGGCACTTCTGGTGTGCGCAGTAGGTGAGAAGTAATAAAAAAAGGATTCAGAGACTTCTGTCTTCATAAGATGTCTGCAGTACTGCACTTAAGCATCTTACAATGAAGTCTCCCCCCTCACTAATACAGGAGTCCAGCATTCTGACAGAACAGTATAGATGGAAAGTAACCTGAAGAAGAAGAGAACAGCATTTTTTGTGCCTCAGGCACCCAAGATATGTGACTCACTGGCCTTTCTACTTTTGCAGAGGTAGGCTATATGTGCTTTTTTTTATCCTTTCATACCAGACAGCCACTGGATAAATGCCAAGGAAAGCATGATCTGGTTTCTAATCAGTGGACAGGCTAGTTCATGAACTCAGTCAGCCAAACAGAGAAAGCAATTTTTACTTCTATATTCCCAGAGTTGTGCTTATGACAACAGACAGTATATTGATTCAAGTCTGAGATTTTCTCTGTACATCAAGTACAGATACTGCTTGATTCACATTTAGCCTTTGTTGATGGAATTAAAAAGTAAATAGTGATGTGGTTAATGTAGATTAGAATAATTTTATAAGCCTCTCCTAGTGTTTTAATAATCTATCATGGAATACAGTTTAGATAGTTGGAAGTCATAGGAGCTTTCAGCTCTGAATTCTCTATCTAGCTGTTATAGGGTGAGTTTTCTCATAAATACAGAGGCAAGTGCATTGGGGTTTCTTTACACTAAGCACATATACTTTGAGACTTTTCTCTCTGAGCATCATGCAGCATTGTGAAAATGCTCTGTTGTTTCCACATATACTATATGTACATTTTCAAGTGTTTAAAGGGTTAAATCAAGATTTCCCAGTTAATTATTAAAATATTCTTAACAATAAATATAAATTGTAAGAATTTTTTGGAAGGTCTGGCAAGCTTTCTGAGTCAGTCAATCAGATTAGTTACACCTTGGAAGAAAGAAGGGTCTAGTACAGGGATTGACAACCTTTGTCATGCGGCCCATCAAGGAAATCCGCTGATGGGCCGGGACAGTTTGTTTTCCTGCAAGTTTGGCCGATTGCAGCTCCCACTGGCTCTGGTTTGCTGCTCCAGGCCAATGGGGGTGCGGGAAGAGTGGTCAGCACATCCTTCGGCCCTTGCCACTTCCTGCAGCCCCCACTGGCCTGGAGCGGCGGACCGTAGCCAGCAGGAGCCGCGATCGCCGAACCTGCAGATGCTGCAGGCAAACAACCCGTCCCTGCCTGCCAATGGATTTCCCTAATGGGCTATGTGCCAAAGGTTGCTGATCCCTGGTCTCGTAGTTAAAGTACAGGATGGGCAGTTATGAGATCTGAGTTTTATTTGTGGGTCTGCTGTTTCTTGCTGTTATGACCTTGGGCCAGTCATTTAACCTTCCTGTGCTTTAGTTTTCCCATTTGTAAAATGTTGATAGTGGTATTTACCTTGCAGACTTATTTGTCTTAATTAGTTAATGTTTGAAGAGTGCTTTGAGATCCACAAATGAAAGCTGTGATAGTATTTTGCGCTGCTATCTGCTGTTATCTATCTAATCTGTTTTAGCAGAATCACAAAGATGCAAGCGAGAAATGGATGCAGGTACATATCTGTGTAACAACCACTCTGCTCTCTTGGGAGCAAGTTAACATTCTTTCCTGAGAGGACTGATATGCTCATAGATTAGATAATCAAACACAGATACACATTATGTTGGCAAGGTGTTTTTAAGGAGAACCTTGACTAAAAATAAAGATACATCTTGGTCAGCCTGCAAACATCAGGTTGGCATGTGGAGGGACTGATAAAATTGAGGATTAAAAGTAATAGCATTTTTAAGACTAGTAACAGGGAAAATACAATGGGCCACATTCTGATCTCGGTTCCACTGATGTAATTGCACTGAGAACAAGACTGTTAGCACAGGAGGACCTTTAGCTTTCACAAGTAGATTATTTGGATTTACATCACTGGACCTGAGATCAGACCGCTGCCATTACACTTGGATTCTGTCCTTGAAAGACTGTTAACGCTTTCCATAATGGTGCAATGATAAGGCCACAGCTATTCTTTTCCCTACAGTTAATAGTTTTCTGTGGGTGAAAGCTGGCAGTATAGACAAACACTCAAACCAAACATTTTAAAATATGCTCATAAAACCACTTCATCCATTTCCTTACATCATCCTTTTTCTGTAGTATTCCTAATGTAGCTGTCATAGTGAG
Organism: Chelonoidis abingdonii; assembly: GCF_003597395.2. Classification (NCBI taxonomy): domain Eukaryota; kingdom Metazoa; phylum Chordata; order Testudines; family Testudinidae; genus Chelonoidis; species Chelonoidis abingdonii. The sequence continues at coordinate 50,710,812 of NC_133771.1, forward strand.
AGAGGCTGGAATTCTTCCATGCTTTAGTGTGTGTTCTGTTGTGCCAATCATTGTGGTATCTGAGCCCCTCTAAAATAAAAATAAGGAGATCCTTAGTCCCTGATGTGGACAAACTGTTTTCTGTGTTTTCTTCATATCACGCTGAGCTGAAGAGCTATTTCTTTCTAAAGAGAAGCTTCAGTGCACATGTGGCAATTCTTATTTGCTCCCAAGGTGTTTGATTCTGTTTTCTTTTTGAGGAACATCTCCCAATGAAGCCAGTGGACATTTTGCCTGAGTAAACACTGTAGGAACAGAGCCAAAGTTGTTAATGCAGGCCTGGAGCTGTCCTGACTTCAAGGGCTTCAATAGCATGGTGATGCTATTCTGTCTTTGCTCTCTACAAAATACTAAGAATGTGAAGAAACTACACATAGATTCAGGTGAGTTCCAAGTAACTGTGTTTACTAACAATATAAGGACATACAAGGCCCTGAAGCATATATATATCACTGCTCCATTAGGGTCTGATGGCTTCTGCAAAAGAAGACAGGAAGGACCAATAGAAGGCTCCCAAACTATTTAAAAGGATATTACTGAATTCCTATACACAACAGGAGCCAAAATAAGAACGTAAAAAAAAAAATACAGGCCAGTTGTATCATGCCTTTATTGCACAGCAGCGAAACGTGCTTTAGTTTGGAAGCCAAGGGTCCTGTGCTAATCTTCTGACTGTTTGAACAAGTAGAGTATCACACACGTATCTGCACAGAGGTGTTTACTCTTTATGTTATAGTACTGTTTAGAGGCCCAATTCCTAGTGTGCAATACAGCCTAGGTCTACATAAATAGTTAGCTGTTTAATGTGCCTGAAATAATCTTGCAGAGCGCAATCAAGACCTGAACCCTGCTCAGAGGAGCAAGTTGTGTGTCACCATGCAGGTGCAGAGGGGTTAAGTGAGAAGTTTCCCTGCTGCCTACCCCAATTGTAAGCTTGTGCAAGGGATCCACCCAAAAGCAGTGTCAGCTCTCTCTACGCTCTGGGAAGTGCAGGGATTGTGTGAGTTTATTATAGAGTTGCTAATACAGGACTGTTTTTAGAAAAGACCATTTTTCCATGTCTCCACGTTCAACTTGCCCAGGCTCCATATGTCATGTCACATACCAAACATTGGATCTGTGCAAGTAAAATATTCCTGGTGTCCTTATGACTCCCCTGCATTCTAACGGATGACATCTTTTTGGCTTTCAGTTGGCAATAGTCTGCATTGGGGAATGGCTTTGAGATGACAGGAGGGGGGCTTTGAAGAGGATCGTGTGGGAGAGGAAATCTATTAGTTCTGCTTTCCCAGAGGTAGGTACTATTGGGAGAGGGACAGATACCTCTTATTGGGAAGACTGGACGCAAAGCATGAGAAGAAAGAGAGCATGGGGATAATGGGAGACACAGTGATCTGAGAGGGGACACAGTGCTGGAGGATGACAGAGCACATGGACAACAGGGGTACAAAGAACAGTGGGAGAGAACACATGGAATGCTACATGTACGAGTGCATGAACTGGCCTCGCCACGCACAGACACATGGAGATGCATACCCATGTAGACACCAGTGTTGCCATTAAGTACTGATAAAAAAGATTTAAGTGTAAATAGTAAGTCCATTACAGGAGTGCTTATATAAGCAAAACTATAACTATGTTGTAGAAATATTACTTATGTATTTATAAGTAAAAGTGCAAGTGGAAGTACAGTACTTTCAACTCCCTTTTCTTTGCAGTTGTTTAGTCAATATATGGACAACTAACTAAACAATATGCCGTAAGCATATAGGGGAAGAGAAAGAAAAAGAGCAACAATGACATTATATTCATATACACACATAACTATAAAAACCTCTCATAAATATAAATAAATTTATACATTTCATTTCCATTATATATATAAAACAATATTACGTACAGACAGCATATCATTCCCTGAGATGGGCATTTATTTTAATAACAGCATCATCTTCACCATATCGTCCTGAAGATTGTTCCTTCTTGGTAGAGGCTCCCAGCTGCTGCTGGGCTCGGGAACGAGCCTCTCCAAGGCTGTTTGCAGTGACCAATCAGAAGTGAAGGGGATGGGGTCACCTTCCTCCCTTAATGGGGCAACAGCAGGGCCAAGAGAAAAAAATGCTTGGTAGCCAGAACTGAGGGTTTGATGCTCCCAAGGTGGGACAGTGGGTTCTGGGGCCAGCCAAAACCTGGGACAGATGGGAGGGATGTGGTTGTTTCAAAAAAAACATTTTGAAAATGTACTTTCAGATGAAAAGCAATACATATACTTTAAGTATCTTTAAAATATACTTAAATATAAGTACAAAGTACATAATATTTAAAAGACTTAAGTGACAGTATGTAGAGTGATTTAAAATGCTTGTATACTAGTATAAATGTACTTATGTAAACGGAAACATTGGCAGATGCCAGTGATATAATTGAGCTCCTTGTCCCCCACCTTTTCAATAAAAAATAAAATGAAGGGAACCTACATTTTGTTCATCTATAGCCTCATCCCCACCTCTGCTCTCTATACCAGCTGTGGAGTGGCACTGGTGCACCAACGGGAGCAATCTGATTTCCATATACTTAATGGATCAGGGCCTCTTTGTGCAAGAATCAGCATCAATGATAAATGTACCCCTTCTCCAAGACACATTTCTCCTGCAGTCTGTCCAGTGCTAATACTGGGGCATGTGGCTCCACACCATCCCATATACCGATTTATCTCTTAAAAACCACAGTCTAGCTCTCCCTATAAGAAAAGAAATGCAACCATTTAATGAGGAGAAATTACTACTTTTCCTCTTGTTCCAAACACTTAGAAGCAACTTAAAGTAAATCTGCCACTTCACAGGAGGTCAATGTAAAGAAGGCAGGAATGATATACTAAGTGCATGTTTGCATTACAAAATCAGTTTCATTTTCTAATCATTGACACATGCTTACGATAAAAACATATTATTCTAAGTATAGTGAAAACTCTGGGGAATGCAGATATCATTGTGGTAGCTGTGGAAATTGTTGACTTTTCCTTGGTAACTACTAGAGCTGAACTGGAAATGCTTTTCCATCCATGAGTATTTTTGAGATTTTGAAAAATTTTCCCAACCCAAATCAAGACAAAGAGTCCAAATTTTGAAAAAAATTGCACATTGAAAATGCCCCCTGAAAAAATAAATCAAATTGGGGGAAGAAAACATTTTCTTTTGATAATTTTGAAATGGTTTATTTTGATTTTGACCTTTCTAATTTTTAACTATTTTTTTTACTATAAATTAACTTACGTTTCTAAATGAAAAGTCATTTTGTCTTGAAAATTGGAAATTTTTCATTCAGAAAATGTCAAATCTCACTTTTTCATCAATTTCAAAACTTTTTTCCCCAATTTTTCTTTGGAAAGTTGCTGGTACCAACCCTTTCCTGGGAACTGTTGCAGTTTCAATGAATTGGCATTTTGTGATGGAAAAAAAAAGTTTTCCTCTAAAATTTTCCTATCAGCTCTAGTCACTACTGTAGTTAATAGTTTAATAATAATTGAATGGTGCCATTTTCAAATTTGCACTGATCATCCTCAATTATATTAGGTAATTACTTAAATCCTGTCTCACAGACAGCAGTAGCCTTCTTTATACAATGTCTAACAAATCAAAACAAATCACCCTCAATCTGTTTTAATCCCCTTCCACGAATTGATAAGAGATTTCCACTAAATCATAACTTTGTACAAACATAGCTCTCATTCTGTGTCTCTTGCTGTTGGAGGGAATAATAGATATAAACTTCAGGACCACACACCCAACCTGGCACACAGTTGGTGCAGGGGTGATGATGTTAGCCATGGCATTTTAGGTTTGGCTTCCCCAAGTGTGAGAAGGCATAGAGCCAGCTCCTACCTCACTGTCCCTTCACTCCTCAGCACAGGGCAGGCTTATCAAAGATGGGAGGTGTGTTTTTGGGTGTGAAGGGCATTTTGAACATGTGGGGAGGAGGGAAGCAGATATGATCCAAGCCTGCTGTGCGGCTGTTATATTCACTTGGCAGATGGAGCTGTTGGGACTGTTTCTGGCTGACACATCTCAGAGCAGCCCTCTGGATGTTCTAATTTTCACCTAGGACCAGGGCCATGCACAGAATCAGGGAAACCTAGCTAGTCCCTGACAGACTTCCATAAGAATAGCCATACAGGGTCAGACCAATGGTTCAGCCAGCCAGATAGCTTATATTTTGACAGTGGCCAATGCCAGATGCTTCAAAGGGAATAAATCTCTGCTGTAACCTACAAAACTGGGAAGCTGGAGAGAATATGGCCCAGAATGTTCAGCCAACATCGTTCCCTGTATCTAGGGCTAGATTTAAACGTTTGTATTTGTTCTGCATTAAAAAAAAAGTATCTTGAGTCATTTTCAAGGCACCTGCACTGATAATGCCCCAAAACAGTCTTAGGTACTACACTTGGGAATCAGGAGCAGCTGAACATCAGAAAGGGGATTGATTCCCCTGTGTGCAAACATCACTAACAAAAGATGGGCATGCCCCTCTCAAACAAGGGAAAAGATAATTGTTGTCATGTTCACTGGATATTTCCTCCCCAATCTCCCATCATCACTTCCACCAGATCTAGACTGAGTTTCAGTCTGCTTGTTCCTCTCAAAGTCCTTTTCTTTGTCCTGAAAGTAAACACATGGCTTCACTGTGGTTTGAGGACAGGGTGACACAGGGATGAGTCTCTTCAGTATATTTTTGACACTGCAATTCAGTACCTCTCATCTCTTCCCATCCCCACCCATCATCCTTGCATATATGTGAACAGAAGGAATGTTAGATGAGAACTTTCCAGAACCCTTTAGACAGAGGACAACTGTTCAAAATCACTGTCTGCAAGTTCTCTGAGAGAAAATGACAATTTGACCATTTTAGTGTGATTTTTTTTGTCCATCCCGCCAAGTTCTGCAGATGCAGTAATTCAACAATACCCCAATATTACTCCAGCCATAACTCCACCGTACCCTCATTATGCATGAAGTGATTTAGAAATCAGCCCCCCTGGCTGTGTTTGATATTCAGTGGCTGAACTATGGCACTCACTTTCATTACTCACAGCAGGTTGTTTTAGAAATATGTCCTATCAAGCTGTAAATTATATTACCGCTGTTTTAAATATATGAAACAACAATGCAGGAAGTTTTCAATTAAAATAAGTTTATATTCTCTTTAGATAAATTAAAATATGAATGAGTTTCATTGCATCACAGTCTTTAATTGACTGAAAGATTAAAGTGGAAAAACACTATTATATAGTATATGGAACAACTGTGTGATTCAGAGACCATATGCAACTGTCACTTTGACAGATGCATTTCCCCAGGCCATTTTAATGATAATTTCATTGTGAAAGTAAAGATCCCAGATTTAGCCCCTTGTGAGTTTTCCAATTCCTCTGGTGTGACTTATGGGTTTTGTTTTTTGCAAGATGGAATTTTGAGCAATGTTCCCTGTGTGCATAGTTGTGGGATCCTAGTCTTAAAACTTGTGATGGAGATTTTGGCCAACATTTTCTCAAGTCTCCTTTTATCAGCTTGCCAATTTATGCTCAATATCCCCTGACATTTCCATTTACCATAATGATTATAAATATGTCTGCTAGATGTGTATGCAGAGCATTCTTTGCTCACAAACTTTATTGACAAAACCCTCCCAGAAACAAGAAGTGTATCTCACCAGGCTATCCCTGCAAGTTAAATTTAAAGTGAAATAAATGCATAAAAAACTAAATAAAAATAAACTGCCCATGTTTCCAGAGCTGTTGCTTTTCACAGGGTCCTGAGATTCTACTTGCTGTTTTGCTTCTCATTTCCTTCCTTCCAGGAATAAGTGTTGGCACAAGCAAATTCCTCAAAGACGTGACCAAAGGCCACCAGTCACTGATGCTAGTCAATGGTGCCAGGCAGCTAAACAGATAATTTGAACACATGATGGTCACTGAGGGCTTGTCTACACTGGCACTTTACAGTGCTGCAACTTTCTCGCTCAGAAACACTCCCCTGTGCTCAGCAAGTTTCAGTGCTGTAAATCACCAGTGTAGACAGTGCACTAGCACTGGGAGGTGGAGGTGGCTCTTTCCCAGCACTCTGCTGCAGCTGCACAAGCTACATTAAAGCGCTGTACTTGTAATTCACTGGTACTTCATTCACTCATGTCTAGTGTATCTTGCTTCACTATCAGTCTCTAATTCAGTCTGCTATTTGGAAATAGTATTACTCTATATAGTTGTATGTTTCTTCACAGGGTCCCCTATCATAGCTCATGACTTGTTTCAAATGAGTAAATCTGGGGAAAACTAAGAAATCTAACTGTGCATGGTGAACTGGAAGGACGTCATAAAACTCATGAATTTGGAAGCAAGCTATGGCATCCTCCAACGCAACAGAATTAGGGCACAAGAGTTAACATTCTTCTGCAAAAGAAGGGTCTAAAGAACAGTTGGTCAATGTGACATAAAAGGAACACTCTGTGTATCTGGGAACCTGTGCTGGAAATAAGGGAGGGGACCAACCAAGAAAGGGAGTTAGTTATGACTTTCAGGGAGAAGATGACATCAGCAGAAAATCAGAATGAGTTAATGGTAGTCAAAGGGGAAGGGGGAATGAGAAAGGGTTTTACACATTTAACAAGGGGCAAAGAAACACTAATATGCTCCTTAATACACTCAGAAGGGAGACAAAATCAGTGAGCTATAAATTGTCTTTTTAATGTGGGTCTTTAACAAGAAAAATAAAAGAAAGGGGCATGATTACAGCTGAACAGTACCTGTAGGGTTTAGGTTGTACGGGTTACGTGACCAGACATGAATTTGAGTCTTCCAATGGAATCCCACCACCCTGCACCTAGCCACCTACTCCTGCTGCCTGAACACTCCATACTTAATTTTGGTTGTCTCCTGGCAGCCTAACTACATAGTAGATGGAATGCCCCATAGCCCCTACTACTGTATATCGTTGCTACTAGCTATTATGAAAAAATATATGCTCCTGCTTTCGAGTAAGAGCCTTTTCCAGTAATAGTATGGGTATTTTCTCCACTTATGCAGTTCTAGTAGCTGGAAGCAAGTCAGGCAGCTTCCTCCTGTGAAAGTCTCTCAGAGATTTGAGGAGTTATTGTCCCTAAGGCATGTAAATATGACAATGATGGGCACCAATATAAGAACCTAGACAGACAGACACAGAAGAAGATGCTCCGGAAGTTGGGAAGAGCTGCCACTTGATGAACTGTGAGTATGGGGCAACTCAGCTGCAGGAGGTAGCTGAAAGGAGTGTCAGGCCCCAGTTTTCCTCAGAGACATGCAAGATAACATTGGAGGTGGCTGCTAGTTTGGCTTCTCTTCAGGACACTTTGATTATCTCTTTCCATAGGGGAGTCAGACTTCATAAGCTTTTACCAACTAGAGGAAGCTGGTCCATTTCATATGCAGTGGAGTGAACCTTTCTCAGTGCCTTTTCATTTAGGAAAAATGGTGCAATTTCTTCCTTTTGTTGTGCCTCTGCATTAGCAGGACCAGCAATACTATTACTATGATGTCAGCCATGTCAGAAACGCCTGATCCTGCAAGGTACTGAGTGCCCTGAATTCCCACTGAGAAGTAAAGGTGCTCAACATCTCACTAAGCCTTAAGGGCCTGATTTTCTAAACTATTTATGTGCCTACTAGATGGGATTTTCAAAAGTACCTAGGTTTCAAACTCCTATTGAAATCAGTGGGAGCTAGGTGCCTAAATACCTTTGAGGACCTGGGCCTAGATGCCTATGTAAATCCCAGTAGTTACTTATCTGCATCATTAGGAACCTAAATACATTTTAAAAATCTGCCCTTAGTACCTTTTGCAATCTGGCATACAACAGAGCATTTCACTGATCTGCCATCATAAGGAGAGGTATAAGTGGCAAAAACTATATCAAATGAAATACATAGCTTTTCAAACAAAGCACCAGTGACAGATAAATTAAGAGGCAATAAAGTCCACAGAACTTACTTATCCTGCATGGGGTGTGAATAGAATAGTGATCGCATTAAAATATTTGAGGCTCCTTGTGAACTTATTTTTGAGGTCTTCAGCCACCTAATCTCGCTTCCATCAATCTCTTTTCTTAAATCTTTCCCATACTTTAACTATAGCAGAGAAGCTTGTGTATGGGGTGTGTCTCCTCTCTTTCTTGGCCCCAGCAGTATAGGAAACTGTCCATTGTTCTTCACCCTGCTAGCTCAGCAGATTCTACAATAAATTCATCTGTCAAGGGCTTTAAATAAGTCAGCTCCATATCCATACACTGTTACTTTCACAGGTTTCAAAAGAGCACATTGGTAAGGAATAATTTTGATGGGGAGTATTAAATTCAGGAAGGTGAATTGAACTGACTTAAAATTCATTAAAGGATATCTGCTCCTGACTCTTTATTACAAATGTACTAAAAAGTCAATATAACATTCTTTCTGGGTTGTTTTTATTTGTTTTACACAGAACGCCTGCTCGCCTAAAATAGTTGCCTTTTCCTTTGCAATAAAATAATGTGCATTTTTTCATTAGGACCTGCCTTTTTTATTTGTTTTACTGTTTTCTAGAGGATAGATTCCCAACAGTCTCTGAATGCAGATGTAAATGAATCTTAACAAAGGCCACAGGCAAAATGCCAGTGGCACTCATTTTAATACCAACTTTCTGCAGCACTGCACAGTGTGTTTAATGATCCTTGAAAATTTCACTATTCTGTCTAATTAGTGTCTCTCCTGGGAGGAAGTGGTGGCAGTGGGGAAAAATTGTACATTTTGTAGATCTTGTACATCTTTCGTTGTAGTATTGATTAAGCCAGTCATTGCAGTAACAGAAAACAGGACTGACATGAAAAAAGATTTTTTTTCTTAAAGAATGGAAGGTCAATTGATATTAAATTTGTTTCCAGTAACCTCCTTTCCCCCTCCCCCCATTTTACTAACAAGTTGCAATGTTGTTCTCACAATTAATAGAAAGGATTCCTTTTTTTAACTGACAGAGGCTGGTTCTCCCCTAGAGTGATAATATTTTCCTTTAAAAATAAAAAAGCTCATCATCGTGTCCATGTATTTCATGACTCTGTAGTTGCCATGAAAATCTAGGCAATTGTGCTTTTGAGAATGAATGTTACCATGCTATCTGCAATACAGCATTTATTGTACTTAGTAGGGGAAATTGCATAGATGTATCCTTGTAACTGTTACTGTTACCCAGGGTTCTTTCAACCCAAAGCTCTTGGTAACTTTTACTCTGTGCAAGGTGGTGTCGGCAAATAAATCAGGGGAGGCACGTCCATCCAGCCAATAGATGGCTGACACAAACAGGACAATGCAAGAGTGCTTTCACTTAAAGCTAAGCTTTACTTAGTCCGCAACAAGATTAGTAAAACACCCCCAACGCTTAATAATTACCAAAGCTGAGTGTGGCTCTCGAGTGACACAGCGGCAGGCTTCCAGTGGCCAAATCTTCCATGTGCCAGTGGGGACCGCAAGGTGTATCCAGAGGACAAGTCCAAAAAGAGTCCAACTATCTCAAACCTTTTCCCCTTATTATACATTAGTAATAAACTGACATGTCCCTTAGAGAAAACTTGTAAAGTAAACAGTTTCAATGGTCAAGAAAGAGGCTCCTTATGATTATCGATTAACTAGGTGTGGGTTTTTCCAGAGTTTGCAGCCTTGAGACCTCAATAGACATTCCTGGGGTACATCCTGCTCTTTTAAAATGCAGGTATCAGCAACTTCAACACAATTCTTATCAGGAAGGACACGGGGTCAAGCTGCCCTTTCGGTGGCACCCCAAAACTACCCCCCCCCCCGGTCAAGCTGAGACTGCTGAATGGCCAATTTACAGCTTGCTGACTAGGCTGCCTTTAACAATAATCCCGAATGGTTTCAGGCACTTTACTGGTTTGCCAAAGTCTCCCCATACATTACCAGGCTTATGTTGGGACAATTCTACACTGTTGAAGTCAATGGTAGTTTTCTCATTGATTTTAATGGGAGTAGGTGCAGGTCCTTTAGGAGGGAAGTAGTTTTACTGATAACCACTTGAAGATTCAGTACTTTGCTGCTAGCATATAAGCAGTTATTGAAGTAGATTGAAACAGGATAGGAATTTCTTTCTGAACAAGCCCAGGAGGAAGGGGGGGAGCTGCAGGGGAGAACTGCTTACCTAAGCCAGGGAGAGGAGCTGCCCACTGTTCCTAGCAGAGGAGGAGGAGGAGCTGTGCTCCTTTCCCCATTCATCTAGCCTGGGGATCGGCAGCCTTTGGCATGCAGCCTGCTCCAGGCCAATGGGGACATAGGTGAACCATGGCCAGTGGGAGCTGCGATTGGCTGAACCTGCAGATGTGACAGGTAAACAGACCGGTCCGGCCCACAAAGGTGCTTACCTTGGAAGGTCACATGCCAAAGATTGCCGATCCCTGATCTAGCCCTTTCGTTCAAGGGAATACATTATAACACTCTTTGTACTATTCCTTTCTAATCTCAAAGCCTAATTTCTGCATACTGATAAATATTACACATTAGGCTTGCCTGCAATTTTGCAAAAATTATCATCTCAATTTGCTTTTGGAAGATGAGTGGACACCATCTGCCTGGAAGGAGCATTCTAGTCAAAGCAATGATGTTCCATCTCTTCTGTTGCATGCTGTGAAATCGTCGTGTGGAATTTTATCTTTCAAATGACAGTCAGATATCTGCAGCCAGGCGTTCTGGAATAATTTGTATAGTGGTGGTGCTAAGAGCCACTGAACCAAACTGTAAACCCTGTATATGATGGAAACCACTTCAAGCCAGAGGGTTCCAGCATCTATGTCTGCAGCAAATTTTTCTGTTTTCTAGAAATGCAAAATAATGGAGTGGAAGAGGCAATGAACCACGTGGTTTGAAGAACATAATGTTTCTTCCAAATCATAATAACACATTCTCATTCATGCAACCTTTTAAGCCAATCCAATTTTTCTTGCATTTGGAACACTATTGGCTCCTTCCAAAATACCTACAGCAGCTAGTAAAATTCTCTTTTTATGTTCTGATTTCCATTTTGAAATATCTTTCTTAGGAGAAGACTGTTTATGAAGCTGGCTGAAGAAACTCAGTAGTAGTATCATCTGGTTATCCAAGTCTAGTAGCAGCAGCAGCATTATGAGGCCTATTCCCATCCATTCCACTATTGCCACTAAACAAATGGTCTGTCTAGAGTCAGAGTCACCAGGGTTTCTTAGGGAAAGAGAATCAATTGATCACACTATATTGCTCTTGGAACTCAATCAGAAACGGACAATTTGCTTCTGATTGTGTAGAACACTGTAACTGTACGCAATGAAATGCATAAGTTTCAACTAACTCATGGTAGACAGTAGACTGGACCAAGGCAATACTCCCTGATGAGATTTGTTTTTGAAAAAATGGAGAGAAAACTGACTATTAATCTAGAAGCTCCTTTTCAACACCAAAGTAAATCAGACTGGAAACAAGGTGTACCTTTTTAACAGTGAGAATAATTAACCATTGGAATAACTTATGAAGAGATGTGGTGGATTCTGCATCACTAACAATTTTTAAATCCTGGGATAATTTTCTAAAAGATATGACCTTTGTGGAAGTTCTCTGGCCTTTGTTACGCAGGAGATCAGACTAGATGATCAGGCTGTTCCCTTCTGGCCTTGGATCCTCTGAATCTATTGTTGCAATATATTGATTAGATATCAGGTTGTATCAATTATTCCTTAAACGAGTCTGAGGTAGTGAAATACTAATAATGCATAGGAAACAAAGACTGACAGTGACCTCAAGCTAAAATTAGATAGTACTAGATCCAGAGAGACTTCAGTCTCCTTTGCATACTGAGTAAATAACACTGCATACTTAACACCATATAACAGCTGCAGAAAATACTCATGTATACCCCTGTGAATAAATGCTGTACACTAACTACTTGTGGACCTGCCAATCCACACTACACCATAATGCACAGTATATCTAATACCTGAACATATACTTGTGTTTAACATTCCTGCACCGCATACCACTAAAGAGGCTCAGATGAAATTGCTTTTGTCGGTGCACTTGCAGAAGACCCAATGAGCTCCAGTGGAAATTCCAGTCCCCTCTGCCATGGCATCCATAGTGTAAAGGCCCAGCTTTATGTTTATCTGTGTATATTCTTATGAAGAATACTTCTTCAACATGTAGCTGTGTCCTTATCTGGCAATGCTGTTCCCTAGATTCATCTAGTTTAGAAGTAATTAACATAACCCAAGATTATATAATTGGATTCTTATTTTAAAAGTCATTATCATTGTAAATAGCAATGTCAGCATGGGCCATGGGGAGTCAGTAAGCTCAGTTTGGCTTGTTGGCAGCTGTAGAGTTACAGCTGGGAAACAGAAGAAACCAGCCATGGGAGAAGTAGGGTCCCTCCTTAGGTCTGAGGAGGAGCGTAGAATGTTTCCCAATTCACTGCAACTATACACATTCCAGGACATGTCCTAAGGAAGAAAGCTCAACTACTGCACATCTGCAGGCCTTGAGGGAGAGGAGAGAACAAGATCTGAGGGAAAGAAATCAAGGGATGCGGGTTCCTGTCATACTGCGGGCCCAGGGAGGACAACAGAAGGGAGGAACCCACGAATGTGTGGGTTCTTTTCACTATCCGTTACCCTTGGGATCAAGAGGAAATAATCACCTCTGAATTTTACAAGGCTCATTGGGGCAAACCTTGAACTTTATCAGGCTTGCTAGCCCTGGTGAGTTTGTGCTGATGTATCCAATGCTGACTAGCCTGTTTGGAGTTGCAAGGATTGTGAAGAACCAATTCTGGGTCATTGGTGGCCAAGGATCCAGTATGGTCCTTTAGGGATCCAGGAGTTTATGTAGGCTTGTTTGGCGCTGGGGACCCTACTTAGACTGAGGGTATCATTAAGTCTGTGTGGTTCCCCAATGAGCCTCCCTCCCTAAGGTTTGTTTTGAGGTTGGGGAAACTACATAGGAGAGTCTTCTGTGCTCAGGCTGACCAGGAACTGTAGCTTTTGTAGCTCCCCAAAAAGCCTCTCAAACCATTCAAGTGGATGTAGCAGGAAGACAAAGGAGTAAGGATGGGAGCACTGATGGGGCAGAGTTAAGGTAGTTTTGTTCTGGTTACATTAACTGCGAACGACCAAACTTGGAAACGTTACAATTTCTTGTAAGGCTCAAACTTCTGACTTTGTAAGGTGATTTTTTTTACATCTAGAATTTTTGGGCAAGGACTTTTACCCTTCAGTTACTGGTATATTCTTTCACCATTAAATCCAGCTAGATGAAGCTTTTTGTCTGGGATATCAAACACTATGCCTAAAAATTGCATAACTGCTTGTGTAATTTGTCTGTTTACTTACTTATAAAACATAGATAAACAGTAAAGAAATAAAAGTTAAATACAAATTAGGATTTAAGCCCATAGCAAAGCACATTTGGTTTATGCATGGACTTTAATGATGGTTTGCCTATTACAGGTGAGGTAACTTGGCTACTTAAGTATTTTCAGCAGTTTTAAACTATAATAACTGCTTGTCCAAGAGAACAACACAAAGTCACATGTGATCGTCTGAAACAGGGAAAAATGCAGTAATTGTTAAACTACCTTAAACAGACATAATGATACATCTGCTGTTTCACTGGGAACACTTTTGTTACCGAAAAAGGATACAATTGAGAGACTTAGGAACTTATGTCTAACTGACAGCAGTTGTGAGATTTTTTCAATGAGATCTCAGGAACACAGATTTAAATAGAATCTCCCAGCTCTTAAATTAAGAAAATTAGCACTGGTTATTTCCTATCTTTGATAGTGCTGTAATTGTAATTCAATGACTCAAATGTTATTTTAGCCAGTTTTATTTTAAGCTATATCTTGCTAATAACACTTATGTTATACCTTGTACGAACGAAGTTAACTACTCTAAAAGCCTGATTCAGTTCTTATTGGGAGTGTTGTCACTAAAGAGGATTTGATCCTCAGGGTGACATTCTGGCAGAACTCCCATTGACTCAAAGAGGGCCAGGATTTCACCACAACAACATAGCCAGTTTTCTCTGATCCAGGAAGGGTTTAGGATTTTTTTCTTTTGAGGAATATTTTCAGTATACGGCGAGCCCTATTCACTTGTAAACAACGCATAATTTCATTTTAGAAAGGGGTTACCAGGAGACCTAAACGATCTAACAGGTTAAACCCAAATTCCTATTCACATTCAGATCCACATATGTTACATTTCAGGATTATCTTTGTTGTCTGCTGTAATGTGAGTCTCCATGCTGCCTTCTAGGATATGTTCCCTTTTTGAGTATGCAAACAACATTATCCTGTTTGTCGAAAGAATGAAGTAAACTCAATTAGATTTGTTCTCCATCTGGGAGCCGGAAATTAACTTTGAAAATGATTTAAATCTCTAGCCTGGGAAGGGACTTTTGCCACTCTGAGTTCAATAGTTCAATCTGACAGAGCCCTCTTTTAGATTTCTAATGCATAATGTTAGGTGAAAGGGATGAAAATGAGGTAGACACTTTAGATTAGATTAGTTGAATTCCTGTACTGAGCTCATCTCTTGTCTCTTTACAGTTCTATCAGACTGACTGATGGGCTGGCTAAACTAGAAGGGCTGGAGAGGAGCTGGGGCAAATGTGTAGCCCACCTTCCTTCCACTACTCTGCTCTGCACCTGGAGTTCAAGGGCTTTTGTAAGATAGCACTATAGATGCCATTAGCCTCTTTTGGTGCTAGGAAGGCTGGAGGTGTCAGGAACTATGGGCCTGAATTCCCTCAGTTGAGCCTGAGGCTTGCCAACTCAACCCTCAGGCCAGTTAATGAACCCAGCTGGTCTGCGGCAGAACCTGATTGGCTGACCCACTGAACTGATTGCAAGGAGCCTCGGTATGCATTTATGCTCAGTAGCAGCACCAGGTTGCTGGCTACTAACCCTTATGTCCCCAGCTGTAATCAGCTCTGTGCCTATTGCTGCTGTAGGCAGCGTTGGTCCTATCCAGTTCTAGTCTGCTCCAGCCCTCTGCCTGTGTTTGGTGCCTGACTCTGTCTCTGAACCTTAACTCTGACTCCCAATTCCTGACTCTGGCTCTGGCCCTTGGCTCTGATGCCTGGTTCCCATTCCTGACTTTACCCACTAGAACAGGCTCCAGCTCTAACCACTTGGTCCAACTGCTCACACCCTGGCCCCTGACAGCAGGACATTATTTCATCCCACTCGCTCACCATCAGATCTGATTCAGCATGAGAAAACGGGAATGCATGTGTGATGCTAGCAGACCAGGTGCCAACTCTTGCCAAGGCTTTACGACTCAGTCAAGCAGTGACAGATTAATCGCTGGAAACTAGTCTGTTTCACCTGTGTGTTAGTATGGTTAAGATGGTTATTAGAATCGTAAGAATGTGTTTAGACTTTTATGAAATGCTTGTAAGTTGCTGCATGCACTAACTCAGTGTTTTTCAAACTTTTTTATTGGGGACTCCTTTCACACAGCAAACCTATGAGTGTGACCCCCTTTATGAATTAAAAACACTTTTTTTTATTTAACACTATTATAAATGCTGGAGGCAAAGTGGGATTTAGGGGTGGAGGCTGACAGCTTGCAACCCCCCATGTAATAACTCTGTGACCCTCTGAGAGGGTCACAACCCACAGTTTGAGAACCCCTGCACTAACTTATCACCACATGCTATACGGTAATATTTAATTTGTTTGCTTTGTAACAGTAAAAAATGTTTGTTCTGAAACTGTAAACCTAGTGAAGAAGGATTGTCTTCTGCCCATCAAAAAGGCCAATTAAAACTAAATGGGCTATCCTGGGACATATAATACAAAGACTTTGTTAATTGCCCCCTCATACCCATGAAGAGGCTACATACAAAAGGACTCCTCCCATCCACTTGAATTCTGAAAGAAGGAAATTAAAAGAGCTGATAAGAACATTTTGGATCTTTCTGTTTGGACTCTCACAGGGCTGGACCTATGAAACAGAAGAAGAAATTGCCAGAGTCAACATGGATTAGCACTAAAAGACATTCAGAACTGACAGATTACTACAAATCTGTCCCCTTTTAAAATCATAGACTGTAACTCATTTGTGTATATATGTTTGCCTGCTTTAATCTTGTAATAACTCTCTCATTTCTTAGTTAACAAATCCGTAGATAGTTTATTATAAGATTGAGTACAAGCATCGTCTTTGGTGTGAGATCTAAGGTACAGATTTGACCTGGGATAAGTGACCAGTCTCTTGAGATTGGGAACAGCCTGAATATTTTGTGATCTTTGATGTATAGCAACCATCTATCACTAAGTCCATCTTGTCTGTGTGGAATCCCCAAAGGGACTGTCTGTGACTCCATGGTAAGACTGTTATAGTGCTTTAAGAGTTTACACTTGTCACTGGGTAGGTGCAATCTAATTCAGAACACAACAAGTTTGGGTCTGTGCTAGGGTTGCCAACTGTCTAATTGCACAAACCCAAACACCATTACCCCTCCCCTTCCCCAAGGCCCCACCCCCACTCACTCCTGCCTCCTGCCTCCCTCCCTTCATCACTTGCTCTCCCCATCCTCACTCACACCAGGCTGGGGCAGGGGATTGGAATGTGGGAGGGGATGCAGGCTCATGATTTGGGGGGTGGGGGTGAGAGTTTGGAGTGTGGAAGGGGCTCTGTTGTTATACATACAACTAGCAGTCTTAGGGACAGACATTTGTCACATTTATTGGTAATACCATAATAAAATGAAGTAACAGCAAAACATATGTTGTTTGTGACTATTCTTTAGATTTATAATATATATATATATATATATAATATATATAATCCATTCACACAATCATTCATACAAGTTCTGTGTAGATATTATAAGTTACCAACCTAAAAGTTGCTTGTGACAGAATACTGGCCAGGTACATCTGACACAGAATGGAGCCGCAGTCGGGGTCAGGTGCACCTCGATGCTTCCTGGAGGCTGGCAGCAGAACCATAGACTCAAAGTCCTCAGTCTTCAGAGTCCAGCTTTATAGGGATTTTTCCCTATGTTAGTTCATGGGAGTTGCTTCATTCTGCTGTTGTTAAATCAATCAGCAGGTGGCAGGCTCCATGTTGGCAGCAGAATGTTACCCAAAGTCTCTCATCTCACCCTTCTTTTTTCACAGGCTTTTAGTTTGGATTCAAAGTCTATGGTTCTGCTGCCAGCCTCCAGGAGCATCAGGTGACAAATGTCTTGTCCCCTTTAAGATCCTGCTAGTTTTTATTGGTATAACATCTGGACTGAGCCTGGGGCAGGGGGTTGGGGTGCACTAGGGGGTGCAGGCTCTGGGAGGGAGTTTGTATGTGGGAAGGGGTGAGGGGTCGGGCTCTGGGAAGGAGTTTGAGTATGGGGTGTGGGCTCTGGGCTGGGGCAAGGAATTGGGGTGCAGGAGGTGGTGCATGTTTTGGGCTGGGGGGTGAGGCAGAGGGGTTCAAAGTGTGGGAGGGGGCTCTGGGCTGAACCTGGGGTAGAGGGTTGGGGTCCGGGGTGGTTGCAGGCTCTGGAAGGGAGTTTGAGTGCAGGTGTGGGCTCAGGGCTGGGGCAGGAGTTGCATTGAGAGGGTGGGTGGTGCTTACGTCAGGCAGCTCCCAAAAGTGACCGTCACATCCCTCCGGCAGCGGCTCTTGGCAGAAGGCCAGGGGTCTCTGTGAGCTGCCCCTGCCTGCTGGCACCACCCCCGCAGCTTCCACTGGCCGCAGTTTCTGGCCAATGGGAGCTGCAGAGCTGATGCTGGGTGTGAAGGCAGCACACAGGAGCCACAGGGATGTGCTGGCTGCTTCTGGGAGCAGCCCAGGGCCAGGGCAGGCAGGGAGCCTGTCTTATCTCCACTGCGCTGCTGGACTTTTAGCACCTAAAATCTCCTGGTTTGAAGTTAGTAGCCTCCGGGAGATAGAGCCTGATCCCAAGAGCATCCCAGCAAAACAAGGAGGGCAACCCCCGTCTCTGCCCTACTTCCTGACAGTGTGCTCTGAGGTTGGCACTCTCTGTTGTAAGTCACTCCAGACAGTGTGACGGCATGCTATTGCATGCTCTATGTCTGTAGTAGCGTGCGTCATCAACTGGAATTCATTTTCTGTGAGAAATTAGAAAATTACAAAAAAAAAATTGTCCCAAAAGGGAATGTAAAAATGACACATCCCCATGGAATGGAAATGCCAAAGTTTTGTTTTAAAAGGTTGACACAACATTTTGTTTTGACCTTTTGAAAACATTTACAAAGTTCCCAGTGATGCCCAAGACCTCAGCAGCCTGCCAGGCCAGGAGCCTGGGCTCCCAGAGATTGTGGGCTTTCAAGAAGCTGAGACTTTGGAAGCCCTTGGAGGTCAGGTTGCCAAAGAGCTGTGAGCTTCAGCTCCCAAAACATTCAGGATCTTGCCTCCCCAGGAGCCTGCCAGAACTGCCATAGAGCTGGGCAGGAAAGCTGGCAGGAAACATAAAAACGACCATAGTGAGTCAGACCAAAGGTCCATCTGGCCCAGTATCCTGTCTTCCGACGGTGGCCACTGCCAGGTGCCCCTGAAAGAGTGAACAGGTAATCATTAAGTGATCCATCCCCTGGTGCCCATCCCTAGCTTCTGGCAAATAGACACTAGGGACACCATCCCTGCCCATCCTGGCTAATTTCTGTTGCAATTGTGTTGAAGTGGCCATGTTCTCATAGAACCTTTCAATTTTGGCATATCGATGTTTTCCAGTCTTTTGACCAGATCTAGTCTGTATATGTGGAAATAGATGAGGTGCCCGTAGATAGTGCTCAGAAAGATATAGCATAATTCCTGGGATTTACAGGACCAGTAAAACTTGTAGTTGTGCATGACAAATGGATTCCTTTGTACAGTCTTTTACCACAGCTTTTAACATGGTGTCAGAAGTAAACCATTTTTACTACAGAAATTTTTCATTTTGGCTGACCATATGTACTGAGTCACTTCAATAATAGCCACGAACTGGCTTTACTCAGTGTGGTATTCAATATAGCCACTCAGATTGCTATGCTTTCTTTGTCCAGTCTTATAGTTTATCCATGAAGTCCCAAAGAAGCTCTAGTTTTCACATATATCTCCATGTATTTGCATTTCTTAGCATTTATAGCAAATAAAGGCAAGATGTAACTAAAATCTTAGATGCTTTATAAAACTACTTTATGCGTAAAAAAATGTAATATATGAGAGAGAATTTCAACATCAGAGAAAACTAAAACAAACTATAGACCATTATGCAACCAGGCTGTACCAGTTAACATCATCATGCAACATGGCGCACTTACTGACTAACTTATTAGAGATCACCTAGTTTTAGACACCAAAGATGATGAAGTCAGCTGTAGAGGGAAAGATACGGAACACGTTAAACATCAGTGACAGCAAGCCAAATACCATTGTCACAGAGGTAATAAAAAGCTCCATAAACCCCAGATAGGAGAACCAGTAACAGTACAACCAGCATCTAACAAGACAGACAAAATAGGGATAGCTGGGACATGTAGGCACAGAGAAGAACTAAACTCAGACATGATAGACATTTAAGGACAACTCTGCCATCAGTTTCTAAGAGCAGCAAAGAAGCAATTGTCCTCAAGGGATGATCCAGGTGAAGGCCTCCCATGTGGCTGTAGATGCAGGGAGATGAGTTGTGACTGTGAGGGGGATTTCACCAAGTAGTGACCCTCAGGAGTCTGTAAAATCAATGTCAGAAAATTGACTGGCACTGATATCTCCTGAGACCAAAAGGGAGTAGGAGGAAGAGACTCAAAGTGGAACCACATGAAGTGGAAGAGCTGTGAAGTTACCTGGTCATTTGAAGGACTGTGTAGTTAATTGAAATTATTCTGTTTCCATGATGGGAGATGTTACAAGAATGCTTTACCTCTGCATAGATGTTATCATAACTTCTTACTCAGATTTGAACCTTAGCGTTCATGACCTGAGAAGTTAGCATGAACCCCTCTAAGCTTAATTACCAGCTTAGATTTGATCTCGCTGCCACCAGCCAAAAATTCCCAGGTTTTGGCTCCCTTCTGTTCTCAAAACTTCCCTTGGGAAGCCCCAAGATTCAGAAGCCCTGAGTCTTACCCGCAAAGGGAATAACCCACTTCCCTTCCCCCTCTTTCTCCCACCAGAATTTCCTCTCTGGGCTAACCTGAGGAGTTACTGATGCAACCTCTGTTTACATCACAATACCAAGAAGCATTGTCTCCTCTCTTCCACAGAGACAAGCAAAAATACAAAGAAACAGAAATGATTTCTATCCTCTTCCCCCTGACCCACCAATTACTGGTTGCTGCAGAGCTTTACCCTTCCGTAAGATCTAACACAAAGAGAATTTTCCTCCCCTTCTTCCTTATGCCTACCCAGAGAGAAAAAACTTCAAACAAGTCTTAAAAAGAAAACTTTATATAAAAAAGAAAGAAAAAACACATGAACATGATCTCTGCATCAAGTTGACAACACACAGGGCTATTACTTAAAAGAAAAAATATGAATAAACAGCCTTATTCAAAAAGAGATACAATTTAAACATTCCAGCAACTACACACATGTAAATACAAAAAAAACCATAACAGCCTATTGTTTTTTCTACCTTTGTACTTACAACTTTGAAATTGAAGATTAGAAGCTTACAGATAGAAAGTACCAGTACATAGTGCTCAAGACTATGTAGTATAATTCCTGGGCTTTGTAGGAACACTAAAACAGATAGCTGGACACAGAAAATCATTTTTTTCTGTGCCACTGAACACTTTTCACCCCATAAGGACATCTTTTCTGGAATAATTGCTCACCACAGTCACAATGACAATGGATTTGTTCTGATTCACACCAGGTGAGAATCTGTCCTTACATGGCTTATATTATTATGTGAAGCAAATTATGTTGTAAATCAGGGATGGCTCACAAACACTTTAAAGGGTAGGATTGACATACAGTAGCAACTTGGAGAAATGAAGCTGAAATAATTAAGATGAGGTTCAGAGAGGAGACTGAATAAATAATGATGCCCCTGACCGGGTCATCTGAGGAGGGCTCACTGGATAAGCAGTAGTTTGAGAGAGAAGGATCTTGAATTATAGTAGATTCCAAATGTGCAAAAAAGGCATGAAAAATAGACCGGGTTGGACACACAGGAGTATTACAGGTATAAGGACTCTAAGATGTAAGGTCCAGCTCTTGCAAAGAGAACCACATAGGCACTGGGATCCCCTGGCACTCTTCTAACTGCATGATTAGAGCCTAAGTGAGATCTTTTTTCTCCTGCAGTGGGTTAGGTCCCTATTTAGGTGCAGCGACATGGTGATGGTTCATTCCACATCACTATGTCACCAATGTGAAATCACTGTTTTGTAAAATAGGATATAATGTAAAAGACTGAGGCAACATCTACACTGCAATAAGACCTCCCGTGGCAGCGAATCTCAAAGGCTGGGTCAACTGACTCAGGCTCTTGGGGCTCACACTAAATAGCAGCGTAGATGGTCCTGCTAGAGCTGCATTTCTGGGCTCTTAGACCCTCCCCACATCATTTAGGGATAAGGAAATCCCTCTTGTCTCGATACAGCATGATGGACCAGATGACTAGTTAGATGCTCCTTTCAATCTAAGTGATTCCTTGGTTCTGTGCTAACAGAGAACTTCCTTTCTCCAACATTTCTCTTTAACGACAGAAGTTTCATTTTGAAATGAAAACCTCTTTGTTCACTTTAGCTCAAATCATGTATTCAACAATATCCTTCATTAATACTCTCACACCTTCAATCCGTCCTTTTATTTTCATTCATAATCACTTGAGGCACCTATTAAATATTTACTTTCCATGGTGAATTTTGAATAAAACAAAACTACTTCAGATAATGTCATGTTAAGTTAAGATAACTTAATATTTTCTAAATTTGTGGGCTGAACTTTAATATCCACATGATCCTGTAGATCTTCTGAGACTGTCTGGTAATATAGATGGGCCAGAACCAAAATCTTGATATGAAAATACCTGAATTTTGAGGAAAATTAGATCTAAAACCAAAATTTCTTTTTGCTTGTATCTCTAGTTTACTCTAGATTTTATGCAGCATCAAAATTATGTTTATGGCATTAAGGTAATTCTGTTATCAATTGTGGAATTTTTTTTAAACTGATCGACTTGATTTTGTTATCTTCTGCTAGAGTTATTGATTGTTTGATTTAGAAATCTAAGTTTTTGAAAAAAACATTGTATATACCAGAATCTTTTTGCTAAATTAGGAATGATTTAAGAGTTTGCAACCATAAATTATTTAAAGTGCTCTGGGAGAATTGCACTGAAGGGCATTATAGAATGATTGACTTCATCGTTTTATCAATCAAAGGACTGACAGGAAGAAGGTTGTTGGAGAAAAAGGATTTGAAGATGATATCATCAGTATTACAACAGTTAAAAGATGCAATGGCAGTATCTTACTGACCTTCTGCATTGAAAATACCAGGGATTGATTTACTTGTTTCAACAGCGTAAGGTAGAGGGGAAAGTTTGTGTGTGTGTGCTCAATGGTTAAGTGAATATTCACATGCCACACACGCACACCAATGATTAAGTGAACACAGACAGAGAGCACAAAAATGACTTGGAGAATCAAGAAGGGACTTTTATGCTCAAGAGGACATTTAAGCCTTATCCACTCTGCCCTGAAGTTTGGACTGCAAGGGTGTGAATAGCAGTGCACACCAAATGGATGCTGTGCACACCATATGAATGCTGCAGGGTTCAAATAAAAAGGTTCCTGGACTGCATGAATGTAGTCATCTTCAACTACGTTAATGAAAACTAAGAACCTTTGTGTTTGCCTGTGTCAAGGTATTTTTTCCCCAGTTGGAACTTTAGTGTCCAAAAGTGGGGACCTGCATGTACCCTTCTAAGCTTAATTCCTAGCTTAGATCTGATAGTGCTGCCACCAGCAAAATATAGTGCTTGGCACACTTTCTGTTCCCCCAAAACTTTCCCTGGGGAACCCAAGACCCAAACCCCTTGGGTCTTAAAACCAGGAGAAATAAACCATCCTCCCTCCTTTCCCCCTCCCAGACTTTCCCCTCCCTGGGCTACCCTGAGAAACTACACTGATCCAAACTCCTTGGATCTTAAAACAGAGAGGAATTAACCTTCCCCTCTCCTTTCCCCCCACCAATCCCTGGTGAGTTCAGACCCAATCCCCTTGGGTCTTAAACAATCAGCTGCTTAAAAAAGAAAGATTTTAATTAAAGAAAGAAAAAAGTAAAAATTATCTCTGTAAAATCAGGATGGAAAAATGTTTACAAGGTATTCAGATCATATAGACTAGAGGGACTTCCCCCTCCCCAGCCTGAAATTCAAGTTACAGCAAACAGAGGTAAAATCTTCAGGCACAAATACACATTCACAGTTAAGAAAACAAACAATAAGACTAATCTGCCTTTTCTAGCTGACGTACTATTTTTGAACATGAGAGGATGTCTCAGGAAGATTGGAGAAGACCTGGTTGCATGTCTGGCCCTCTTTAGCCCCAAGAGCGAACAACGAACAAAACAAACGGACTTTCCCTCCACCAAGATTTGAAAGTATCTTGTCCCCTCATTGGTCCTCTGGTCAGGTGTCAGCCAGGTTTACTGAGCTTCTTAACCCTTTACAGGTAAGAGAGACATTAACCCTTAACCATCTGTTTATGACAGCCTGTGAAATCCACAGGGAGGGTAAGGGCGGGAAAGGGAGGAAGATACAGCACAGCAGGGTGGTACACACTGCTATTCTTTTGTAGTCCAAACTGCAGGACAACTTAGACGTGTCCTGAGTTTCAGAAGTCAAGAATAAAAACACTTTTTTCTACTCTCTGGGACATGTGCTTTCAAGATTAGTCCCAATATTTTTTTGCAAATAATATATTTTAAAAAATGTGAATTAAAATCTATCTCAGCTCTTTTGCTGGTCCCCCTCGATTACCATAGTGTTTGAGCACTCCACAAGACTTCTGTGGATAAAAAAGTACCAGTATCCCCATTTTACAGATGGGGAACTGAGGCACTAAATGACTTGCCCACAGCCACAAAGGAAGTGTGGTAAGGCAGGAAATTGAACTCCTGTGTTTCAACGCCTAGGCTAGTGCCCTACATACTGGACCATCCTTTCTGTCTTATTCATATCTTCTGAAGGGACATCCATAGCAGCTCTGCAACTATATCTTTGAGCTGTGATGCACAGGGCGTTCAAATATGGTAGTGCTGATGATGACTGTGTTCTGTCCCTTCATGCTGACTAATGCAATTGATAGGTTTCTCCACCAGGCCTGCATTTGATGTAGGTCTCACATCAAGCAAGAGGTTACAGTGTGTAGGAGTGCTGGTGATTTGGAGGGACTATTGAATAATAAACATGAGAATGCTTCAACAATCAACCTCAGCCTGATCTCTTTAAACCCAGAAATGTTCCCGTAAATCTAAGCTGCCTGGTACTTTCCTTCAAATACCGAACACCAGAAATCACTCATCGCACAGTTATTTATTTCATTAGCCCCTTCCTCACTTTGCCTGCGTATGGTTTACATGATCTTTATTGTGCTACATATTTATTGCTTATTAATTGTTTTTAAAACTTTATATTTTATTTTGCACATTTAAAAATAAAATATATTTTGCAATGTACAAATGCCATCATTTTAGATTTTCTAGCTCCATGAATTGCTTCTGATGCAGGAAGCATGGGTTATACACAGAATGCCTAGGTTATACAGAAGCAGTGATGCTCTTGTACCACTAATAGGAATGTGGCGGTAAGTTACACATTTTCACCTTTAAAAATTTAATATCCAAGCAGAGGGGCAAAAGATTTGGAAGCACGAACCATATAAATTTTGTTGGTTTTTTCAGAAGAAACATGGAGGATAATCAAAATCTTCAGTTCTCATCAGGAAAAAAAGAAAATGGATGATTCCCCCCCCCCCCCATTCATGTGACTTGTATAGGATACTGCTACTTCACAGAAAGCAGATCTACATGCTTATGTGTGTGCACACAAACTCACAGAGGAATGGCACTGAATATGTTGGCTTTTGCTTAAAAGAAGGCATTTTAACCAAATGTACAGACTGGGAAGACGGGAAAATATTAAAGACATGCTAGAGGAATAATCACTTTACGGCTGATTTGAGTCTTGAATATTTACTAGCAGCTCCCTTTGGGTCACTTGTTTACCAAGCCTGTTGAATTTATATGCCCTGACAGGGCATGGCTGAAAGAGCTGTATGCAGAACATCAAATATGGCTGGAATATTTGCAACAGAGATTGTCAAACTTCATCCCATTAAAGAGGCGTCTTCCTTAACAGAGATAATTTTGAGGTACCTTTTCTGCTGAAATTATGTAGCACAGATATTTCAAAAGATAGACACAGGAGGATAAAAGAGACTTAACATATTGATGGAAAGGTTGACCCTTGCTTTCCAGATCACATAGGGGTTTGTTTCTGAACCAATTTCACTAAGCAGGGCTGCCATGCTGACACCCTGTCAGACCTCTTACCATATTCTGCCATTTTTCCTCTTAATTTAGGCACAAAGATAAAAAAGCAGCCTGTTGGCTTTGAGGAGTATTTCAAAAGTAGTTTTGTGTCAGTCATAATATAATTGACTGCTAAGGGAAGGCAATATTTTACATGACTTCTTGTCCACGTAGATTTCCGAAACACCCAGTACAAATGATTCCATTTGTTCTATTTCACGATTAATTATGCATGCAATCATTTGTGGTTACACTTGATTTGAACTGAACTAAGACGTGTAATATCTTTGTTGTCTCAAAAGACATACATAGACAGTTTCTCAAAACTACTCAGCACCCACTGGACAATGGGAGCTGCTCATACTTAGCACTTTAGGTATCTGGCTCTGGGACCCAGTCCTGCAAGGTGCTGACTGCCTCCCATGAGGGTATAATATTTAATAGTGCCTAAATCTCAGATCCTTAAAGATATGTAGTGCATCTAAACACTGGTGAAGATCTGGGACTAAGTGACTTAGGAGCCTAAATCTCATTGACTGTCAATGTGATCTAAGAGCCTCAGTTACTTGATGCTTTTGAAAATTTTCCCTGAGTGCCCTCAATACACTGGGAGTTGAGCACTTCTCTGGTTTGAGCTCTGAAGTGCTACAGCAGCACAGTAAGGTGACCAAAGAAAGAGTGTTATCAGCATCAGTATTTATGATAGGTTAACACTCTTCATACCACCAATGGATTGATTGTGCCTGGACTTCCCAGGTATATGGGGGCATAAGGGGAAGTAAGAACCTCCATGCAGAGTGTGGGTTACTTCAGTCTCAGCAGGCACTGAGCAATCACTGCTCCCCTGCCCTGGAGCAGGTGGTCAGGGAGTGAATGAAATTGTGGCTCTGGCCACAAAATGCCAGCTGGCAGAACTGAGGGGAAGTTACTGAAGCAAATTATTGCCCACTAGAAAAAGTGTGTGTCTGTGGGGGAGGGAAATCAGGAAGGGAATTGGTTTCCTTAGCCACAGTTCTTTCCCTGGGATACTCCTGCTGCAACACAGCTACACATTATTCATTACTATAGCCTGTTTCCTTGTGGCAAAGTCCATTCAAGAGGATAGCTGGTGTATAAATATACTATTTGAGGAGTAGACTTTGATTCTGACTCGGGACCTGCATAGGGGCATAAGAGGCAATAAGAACCCCTCTGTGGGGTACACACACCTTTACTTCAGATGTACAAGGCTTAATGGGGGGTGTGCACCTGCTTGCTCTCCCCTGAAGAGGGTGGGTAGGGATGGTCACGGAATGGGAGTGAGGGGTGTAATAGTTGGCAACTGGTTTAGATCAGCAATAAATTATTACTCTCCTAGAGCAAGGTGGGGAACCGGGAGGGAGTTGTAGCTCCTTGGGGCACAATTCTTTCCTTGGCATGCTCCTGGAACAATACAGCAGTGTGCCTCCTTTTGCTATGAGCTTGTGACACAGGAAACAGCTACATGTTGAGCTAAGTGTACTGGCTAACACACTAAAAAGAGAAGTGCAGCTGCAAGTGACCAGTCAGGCTAGCCATTCAAGTATGTACCTGGGGTCCTGAACAGGATCACACTCAGCTGGGTAGACACTTCTGCCACTTGCACAGTCACAGCGATACTTATATTTTTAGCACTCTAGCACAAGCAGAGCTAGTGTGAGTATGTCTGTCAGAGCTGGAAATCACATATCTAGCTTGAAGTGCAGACATACCCACAGTCTAGACCAAGGTGGATACGGTGGCAGAATCAGGCCCTAAGTAAAGTACATTACAGTACGTAATTTTACTAAGGAATAACAGATATTGATTGACAAAATATTGATTGTTCCCCCTGTTTTCATATAGTCCTTCCAAGGCATGTATGATTTTTTTAATGCATTCTTTAACAAAAGTGCCCTGTCATTCAAGATTTGTATGCTTTTGCTGCCAAGTCAACCAGCCGTTCAACTGAAATGAATGATAAATGCCCTATTATAACACACAATTTTTCAAGGTTCTAAAAACTCCTGGTGCAATAATGAGATTTTAGAGACCTTTATTTTTATGACACTTTTTAAAAAACTAAATCTGACTCAAAAGTAATGCCATCAGCATACTGGGAAGCAGCAGACATGGTCCTAGTCTTAGAGAAAGACTGCACTCACAAATAGGAAATAATGCATTGTTTCACTGGGTACTTGGAAGTCTGCACATTTCACTTCTGATTCACCAAGATAGCTCAGTATCCAAGGATCTGGTACACTAGGATTCAGGATGGTCTAACCTTACTATACTAGAAACACATATGCACAGGAGAAAAAAAGATGGACCATGAAAAGATTGCAAGCATTGTTACAAAGAATAGTTACCCAGTGCTGATACGACATGAAAGTCTTGTGGTATTAGCATTTTTCCTTTATGCTTTATTAATGTCACATCACATTTAAATTCTACTAAGCATAGTAAGTAAAGTAGTTAATATCCAATATGAATTCAGACTGACACATTTAAAGGATCAAGCTGGAAAAGAAAATCACCCTGAGATACAGTACGTTAGCTATATGGAGTGCTATGCACTTCTCTGATTATCCTGACAATTGAATGTCACTATTGCTCTGCTCACATATGGCTGAGAATGCATCTGTGTGACAATAAAATCGTAATGCTTCCAGAAGGCACTTTGGAAATAACTATTTAGATCGTTCTGTGTTGTTGTAGCTGTGTTGGTCCTAGGATATGAGAGAGACAAGGTAGGTGAGGTAACTTCTTTTATTAGACTAACTTTGGTTAGTAAAAGAGTTGGCCACGTCTACGCTACCGGATTAATTCGAATTTGTTTAAACCGATTTTATAAAACTGATTTTATAAAATCGATTTAGCGCGTCCACACTAGGATCCTTAAATCGATTGTGTGCGTTCATGGTCCAAGGCTAGCGTCGATTTCAGGAGCGGTGCACTGTGGGTAGCTGTTCCACAGCTATCCCATAGTTCCCACGTCCGGGTTGAGAGCCCAGTGCCTGATGGGGCAAAAAACATTGTCCCGGGTGGTGCTGGGTACAGCCTCACCCCTCCCTTTGTGAAACAGCAGCCAACCATTTCGCGCCTTTTTTCCTGGGAGAAGAGAGCAAACGCCATAGCACAGCAAGCATGGACCCTGCTGAGACCATGGACCCTGCTGAGATCAGTAACGCAATCGTGCAAGTTGTAAACACCTCGTGCACTCTCGTGCTGTCTATGCTGAGCCATGAACTGCAAAATCAGGAGAGGGGGAGGAGGAGGAGGAGGCAGCTACGGCAGTACACCGACGAGAGCGATGACGACATGGAGACTGAATTTCGCCCTAACGCGGACCCCAGCATTTTGGAGCTGACTGCATGAGATGGGGCAGCTTCTACCCATTGACGCCAACTTTTGGGCACGGGAAACAAGACAGACTGGTGGGACCGCAAGTTTTGCAGGAGTGGGATGATTCGCAGTGGCTGCAAAACTTTCGCATACGTAAGAGCACTTTCTTTGAAACTTGTGACTTGCTTTCCCTGCCCTGAAACGCCATAATACTAAGATGGAGCAGCCTCACAGTGGAGAAGCGATGCAATAGCCCTCTGGAAGCTTGCAACTGCCAGACAGCTACACGGACAGTCGGGAATCAATTTGAGTGGAAAATCTACTGTGGGGGCTGCTGTGATGCAGTAGCCAAGCAATCGTTAAGCTGCTGCTACGAAAGTTTGTGACTCTGGGAAACGCTGCAGGTCATAGTGGATGGTCTTGCTGCAATGGGATTCCCTAACTGTGGCGGGGCCATAGATGGAACCATATCCCTATCTTGGCCCCAGGCACCAGGGCACCAGTGTGAACCGCAAGGGGTACTTTTCATGGTGCTTCAAGCACTGTGGATCACAAGAGACGTTTCACCAGCATCCAGTGGGGATGGCCAGGAAAGGTGCATGCACGCTCGCGTTCTCAGAAGCACAACTCTCTTTAACGGCTGCAGCAAGGAAATTACTTCCAGACCAGAAAATAACCGTTGGCGTTGTTGAGATGCTCGTCGTGTATCCTGGGTGACCCAGCCTACCCTTGATGCATGGCTCATGAAGCGATACACAGGCAGGCCTCGACAGTGGTCAGGAGCTGTTTAACTAGCGAGCTGAGCAAGTGCAGGATGGTGGTAGAGGTGTGCATTTGGCCGTTTAAAGGGTCGCTGGAGTCAGTACTATTCGCTCAGACCTCAGCAAAAGAATGTCCCCTTTGCTATTGCTGCTTGCTGTGTGCGCTCCACAATCTCTGTAGAGAAGGGGAGACCTTTCTGGCGGGGTGGGAGGCTGAGGCAAATCACCTGCCGCTGACTAAGCGAGCGCCAGACACCAGGGCGATTAGAAGAGCACACCAGGAGCAGTGCGCATCAGAGAAGCCTTGAAAGAGTAGTTTCCGAGCACGGGCCAGGGTATGGTGTGGACGCAGTGCTTGTTTTCCCTTGATGGAACCCTCCCGCCTCTATTGACTGATTCCCTGTAAGCAAACCCACCCTCCCCTTTACTTACAGTTTGCTGAAGGAATAAAGTCAGTATATTTAAAAATCATTTATTCTGTATTAAAAGTCATTTGGTATTGTTTAAAAACATGTAATTCTTTCTTAAAAGTCATTCCCTGTAATCCCCCTTTGGAGTGTATTCTTTACTAAAAAGTAATTATAAGAGGGCACAGAATTATCTAGGTATCCCTGCATTGTGTGGTTTGGAGGAGGATCGGAGGAAGGAAAAGCCCATAAGCACATTTCAGCTAATGTCAGCCTTTTGGTTGGGCTGTCCATTGGGGTGGAGTGGGCTGTGCAGAACAACCTTCCCCCACGCGTTATACACGTCTGGTGAGGTAGATATGGAACGTGGGGAGCTCTTGAGGGTGGTTAAAACATAGGCTGCAGTGGCACTCATGTACCCGCTGCTGTTCCTGAACACCACCATGCGTCTGAGGATCTCAGTTTGATCACGCAGCAGCTCAGCGTGCATCACGCCACCGCTGATCTTCCTGCCTACACCTCTGATCTTCGCCGCCACCTCTCTTCTTCCTGCTCTGCCACCTCTCATCTCGAGCGTTCTCCCTATCCGCGGTCACTGGCATCTTTCCTGTATTTTGCTATCACTTCCTTCCATCATTCTGAGTGAGCTCTGTCACTGGCAGGTTACTTCCATGATTTCTGAAAACATTTCATCTCGAGTTCTCTTTCTCCTCTGCCTTATCTTAGCTAGCCTTCCGGCTGGGGTAGCAAGGACAGACAAGGTGCAGCTGCAGGGGGAATGGAAACAGGAGAGAAGTATGTAAAAAGATACATTTTACAGAACAATGCTTGTAGTCTTTCACAGTGAATAAAACTATCCACCGTTACATTGCACATGTGATTTCCCTACAAGGTCGCATTTTCCATCTTTAATACTGTCTCAGAGCACACTGCGGCCCTGGACCAGGTCCTGGCATCATAATTCAGCTTCCATGTGGCCATGGTAAGGCTTTATGTTTGACTTCTCAGGGTTATATCCACAGTGACCTATGATGCCTTGTTCCTGTAAAGAGGAACCAGCAGACCCCAAACCGCCTCTCTTCCCCTCCTCCCCACCGCATGGCTCCTATCAGTAAGCTAACTGGTATTGATCTTCCTCCTTCTCCCCTCCCCCCCGCGTGGGGCTTAGCTGGGAGGATTCCTGCTCACCAAACGCAGAAAAGCCCAGCGCCAGCCTTCCTCCTCTCCCCTCCCTTCTCCCCACTCAGGACGGCAAGGTATGAGTAAGCGGCAGCCAGCCCAGCAGAAAATCGCCATGTATGCCCCTAATAAAAAAAATTCCTGAATTTCAACCAGGTTACAGTGAATGAGTATAACTCTGGTGAGAATAACAGCGGAAGATGCAGAACGTATGTTTCTGACTGCGAGCAGTGTCCAGGCGCTTACGCAGCTGGGCTTTTGTGAAGCAATGATTCCAAATTACTTGATGCACGCTGGCGTGAGAAAGTCTCATCAATTGCTGGACCGGAGAAGGCTGCCTGCCCCGAAATCTACTGAAAAGGCTTTTGGTACCTCCAATATCGGATTCATGGCGAGTTCTTGAGAGATTTGCACTCTATCCCAGACATGTTAACGAACTTTTCCTGTAACTGTACTGGCTGCAAATGAATGACAACCCCTGCTGCAAAATAATCATTAAAAAACGCTTGTTAAACCATGTTTGATATTTAGAAATGTACACTCACCTGGAGCCCCTTCCATGGCTTTGTTGTCTGGGTAGTGGCTTGGTGGGGCTGGGAGGGTAATTCTGGGCTCACAAAAAGCTTCCTGGCTTGCTGTGGGTAATTGAGAGCTGGTGCTATCAGCAATGTCTCCTCCTCTTCGTCTTCCTTCATCTTCCCCCTCAGCAGCTCCTCAGCCACGGTTTATACTTACACCCTGACCTCTGAATCCACGCCAGTGGGTGTACTGGTTGCGCAGCCACCCAAAATTGACTGCAGCTCAGCATAGAAGCGGCATGTTCGGACCTGCTCCAGAACTTCCGTTTGGGCTCTCTGGTTTTCTGGTATGCCTGCCTCAGCTCTTTAACTTTTATCTCTCCTCACTGAGTCCCTCCTTGTGCCTTTTGCAATCATAGACTTTGAAATTCTTTCAAATATTTTCTCATTTCGTCTTGACGAACGGAGTTCTGTAAGCACTGAGATCCTCACCCCAGATAAGCTATCAGATCCAGTCACCTCTGTGTGGGCCAGAGCTGGTGCTCTTTTTCTATTTTCAGGAGACTGCAATTTTAACCTGTGCCTGATGAGCCCGCGTGTCACCTTGCTGATCAGAGCTCACGGGCGGCCAATAAGGAAATTGAATTCAAAAGTCTGCGGGGCTTTTTCCTGTTATCCGATGGCCAGTGGCATGGAGTTCCTGTGACTGGGCGTACCAGACGGAGGTGCAAGTGGGTGCTGTGTGGGCATACCTAACCCGGGCGAGGCCGCAGTAAAATTCGGATGTTGCCGTCCACACTACCATAATTCCGATTTAGTAAAATCGATTTTAGGGTTACTCCTGTGGTTTTGATGGAGTACAGAAATAGATTTAAAGAGCCCTTTAAATCGATTTACAGGACGGAGTAGTGTGGACGGGTGCAGCATTAAATCGATTTAACGCTGTTTAAATCGATTTATCGGCGTAGTGTAGACCAGGGAGGGGCCCTGTGGAATTGCTCTATACAAGAGCAGGTACCATTGGAACCTAGTCCTGGAAGGGCTGAGGTTAATCAGAGTGGTGTGGTAGGTCCTGTGAGACTGACTGAGAATCAAGCCTGGAGACAGGGCTACAAACTGAAAAGTTACAAGGGCACCATGAAAGGCCCTGTGGACCTATACCCCAGGGTCTATTTTGTTTGTACATCTGCAAACTGTGTGTGTGACTCAGCCAGAGGACCAAGTCACTGAAAACCTGCTCAAGAAGTTTATTTATTAACAGGGGTCACCACAAGGAGAGCAAAGCTGAGAGCAGAGATGCAGGTGCAGACACACCAGGCCAGGGGGGCACTTATGTCAGGTCACACCATGCCTCAAAGAGCTTGCAATCCAAGCACAAGACAAGAGACAACAGATGGATGCAGACAGATTAACGGGAGTACAAACAATGAGTATGGCTGGCTGGAAAAGAGCATTTCCATTTAACAAAAAATCTTGAGGTTTTGAAATTTGTTTTCATTCTAATGAAGAATGAAAATGAGAACTGTCTACATTTTTCACAAAAAATGAGAGAGGCCCACCCCAGAACAGGCAAAAGCCTGGTGATTTAGGTACTCACTGGGGATGTGTTCAAACCCCTGCTTTGAATCAGACAGAACAGGGACCTGAAGCTGTATCCATCCCAGATGTGTATCCTGACACATGGCTGCTGTAGGGAGTCTCGCTGAGAAACCTGTTGAATCTGACAAGCTCTAACAATGACACAGTATCAGTCAGCATGATAGACGGGGGTCTATGGGTACTTCTACACTATGGGATTATTCCGATTTTACATAAACCGGTTTTATAAAACAGATTGTATAGAGTCGCATGCACGCAGCCACACTAAGCACATTAATTCAGCGGTGTGCGTCCATGGTCCGAGGCTAGCATCGATTTCCGGAGCATTGCGCTGTGGGTAGCTATTCTGTAGCTATCCCATAGTTCCCGCAGTCTCCCCCACCCCTTAGAATTCTGGGTTGAGAGCCCAGTGGCTGATGGGGCAAAAATCATAATCACGGGCGGTTCTGGGTAATGTTCCTCAGTCATTCTTCCCTCCAGAAAGCTGGCTGGGCAACAGTTCGCGCGGCCATTTTCTCCCTAGGATTGCCCTGGTAGCCCATAGCACGGCAACCATGGAGCCCGTTCAGCTTTTTTTTTTACAGTAACATATGTGTCTGGATGCCGCGGACAGAGGCGATACTCCAGCGCTACACAGCAGCATTCTTTGCTTTGCATGATAGCAGAGACAGTTATCATTGTTCTGTACTGTCCTGCTGCTGCTGGTGTAAATTGGCAATGAGATGATGGTATCTGTTCCTCTGTACTGTCTGCTGCTATCTTGGGTGCCCTTGGCTGAGATCGGCTGCGGCGTGCAAAAGCAAAAACTGGAATAAACTCCCTGAGTCAATCCCTCTCTTTATGCTTTCTAAAACATAGAGTCAGTCCGCCAGAAATGGGGCAAGTGTTACATAGAGAAACCAGTGTATCAGAAGAGACAAGGATGCTCTGCTGTGCAGATCCCAGAAATGATGAGCTACATGCCATGGCAACGGGGTGTCCCTGCAAACCACCCCACCCGTTGTTCCTCCTCCCACCACCCTTACCTGGGCTACCGTTGCAGGTTCCCCCCATTTGTGTCATGAGTTAAAAGAATGCCAGGAACTAGAAACACGAGACGTTTTAAGTGAGATAAAAGTGAGGGGGAGGCAGCCTTCCGGGGCTATGACAGTCCAGGCAGAACATTAAGCGGTGCCGGGGGATAGAAGCCCAGCATGCTGCTAATATGCTGTCCGGCAGACAGAATCTGTTTCTCACACAGGAAAGGGAGGGGGCTCATGGCTCAGCTCCACGTTGCTATGATGAGACAGTTACCAGCCTCTGTACGCATCTACTTGGAATGACCCAGGAGTCACACTTTCTATTTTTCCCTTCAGGCACCCCCAGCCAGCCTTACCTGAGGCCAGCAGGAGCACTCATGGGCGATGTTGACAACGGATATCAGTCATATTGCACTGTCTGCACTGGGAGGGTGAGAGGCAGCAGATACTGCTCTTCACTGCTGCAGCATCGCGCGCTCTACCAGCAGCATTCAGTAGACATAGGTAGGCCACTGAAAGAAGATCAGAAACTATCTTTCCCTTATTCTTACGTGCGGGGAGGGGGGAATGATGAGCTATCGCCTAACCACAGGCGGACAATGTGTTTGACCCATACAGGCATTGGGAGCTCAGCCAGAATGCAAATACTTTTCGGAGACTGCTGTGGACGGCTGGGATAGCTGGAGTCCTCAGTACCCCCTCCATCTCTCCCTCCCTGAGCATCATTTGAGTCCTGGCTTCCCGTACAGTTGTCACGACAGCAGTGGTGGTAGCCTGGAGATTTTTTTTTCAATGCTTGGCCATTTCCTTCTGTAAACAGAGCGTTGATAGAACAGATTTGTCCTCCATCAGCGATCAGATCCAGTATCTCCTGTATTGGTCCATGCTGGAGCTCTTTTTGGATTTGGGACTGCATTGCCGCCCATGCTGATCAGAGCTCCACGCTGGGCAAACAGGAAATTAAAATCAAAATTTCACGGGGCTTTTCCTGTTTACCTGGCCACTGCATCTGAGTTCAGATTGCTGTCCAGAGCAGTCACAGTGGAGCACTGTGGGATACCGCCCGGAGGCCAATACCGTCTATTTACGGCTCCACTAACCCTAATCTGATATGGTAATACCGATTTTAGCGCTACTCCTCTTGTTGGGGTGGAGTACAGAAACCGATTTAAAGAGCCCTTTATATTGCTATAAAGGGCCTCGTAGTGTGGATGGGTACAGTGTTAAATCGGTTTAATGCTGCTAAAATCGGTTTAAAAGCGTATTGTAGACCAGACCTATGATACACTACTTTAGTTGTCATATATTGTATTTACTTGCACAGAGTTAGATATTGTACAATGTGATCTAACTCCCCTAAAATATAAAGGGGAAGGGACTGGATGGTTAAGTGGATTTGGTAATGAGCTATAGAATCTGTCACTGAACTTCTTTGGTTTATAAACAGACAGAGTTGTAAGTAGTCAATCTGTTTTACCATCTGGTTGCTTGGTTCCCTACATTAAATGAATAGATGGTCTCAATGCAATTCATAATGGACAGATATCCACATCTCAAAAACCACCATCAGAAGTGGCACCCTGATAGATGATTTTTGCCCATCTTTTGACATCTGCACACTTCTAACTGTTTCTGTAATGACTAGAAATGTGAACACTCATTGAGAAAGAGCGGAAGTCAAAATGAACCATAGAACTATGCATGTCTGAGTTAACATGCAGAAATATGAGAGCAATCAGCTGGGTAAGAATCCAATCTGTGACCGACATTATGAAAAAAATAACTATAAAACCCCCAGAGTATTAGTAAGGAAAGTAGCGGTAATTCTATATCACAAGGGTGTTGGAGCACATCAAGGCTTTCTGTTCACTTTGGTGCTTGGTGCATATACAGAAAACATCTAGAGAGTGTCATTGTGATGCATGCTTTTTGCAGATAATGTACTGCTTATGAGGGAAAGCAAAGAGGAAGTGGAGGAAGATTTACAGACAGTGGTGTACACCTGAAAGAAATGCATGAAAATCAGCAATGAAACTGTGTATATGGTCTGTAGATTCGATGATACCTTGCAGGAACACAAGACTGGAGATCTGGGAGGGAGGGCAACCACTACAAAAGGCGCAAATACCTACATAGGATAGTACAGGATAATTGCAAACTCAATGATGAACTTATAAGCAGAACAGGAAAGACATCACAGAAGAATACCATCTTACTGATCTTTCTTTTCAGATTGACAGGCAATTAGGCCTATACTTTTGTATGGCTCCAAACGCTAGGCATTGACGAAAAGTCAGGAGTCGATGTCGAAGACAGTAGAAATACAAATGTTAAGACTGATGCTTAGAATTACGAGGATGGACGATGTTCAGAATGAATTAATTAGGGGAAGTGTGAAGATGATACTTGTTATAGAAAAGCTTAGATGATTTGGG
This sequence comes from Chelonoidis abingdonii, assembly GCF_003597395.2. NCBI lineage: Eukaryota > Metazoa > Chordata > Testudines > Testudinidae > Chelonoidis > Chelonoidis abingdonii. The sequence goes on from NC_133771.1 coordinate 50,747,700, forward strand.
TATGTGAAAAAAGGTTGGAAGAATATAAAGGAAACAGAGTGTTACCCCCGACTTCTAAGATCAATAGAATGGTTGGATGACTCAAAACTAGATGGGTGGATGTTATACAAAGGATTTGATTAATTCTGAAGTTTATAAAGAACTGCTTCAAGACCAAATGGAATGGAGAAGGACTTGAAGAGCCAACCCCAAAGCTAGAAGATGGAGACAGGGGTGATGTGAAGATAAATATGTTAAAGATTGCAAGGCACTCGTGTACTCCAATAATAGGGGCTGTGTAAGTATTAAAAATAGAACATCACAAGGAGATGATACAGTGGAATGAAGAGTAGTGGACGATTAATGTTTCAGGGACTGACAGCTAACAAGATAGAGAAACAAATTGGAGACCTGTTCAGAAACTACTTATGTTTGCACTGCAATACAGATGCTTGTTTACATGAGGCTGAAGTCTTTGTTTTGTATTTAGAGGGAAATCCTGGTCCCTCACACAAAACCAGAACAGACTGCATGAGGGACCAACATGGGCTATGGGGTGGAATCCTTCCCTTGAGCCAGAGCTAGGGGATGGTGAGCAGCACAGCAAGTTCATTGTTACTACAACCTATGGCCTCCAGGGCTCTCCATACCCAGGGCCACATACAAGTCAAAAATCTATTCACCTCAATACCATTATTCATGGAGTGGGCTGCTATGCTGTCTTGTCTGGTTTCTCAACATGCTGGGAGATGTGGTACCCCTTTGTATGGTTCTTCAGCATTCTTAGTGGTTGCAGTGAATTATGGATCATCCATCTTCCAGAGGGGAACATTCCTTCCCCTTCTCCCCGCATCACCCTGACAGAGTGGTACAGTGGAGAGCATGGTTATATTGTGGAAGGGTATCTGGAACAATTTCTTGCTGCTTTTGACTAAGGTAGAACGCAGCAGCTATCAGAATAAATAATGACATTAGGCAGGTTAGACTCCAGGTTTTAGAAAAATAAATTCCATTTCAAATAATACTTTACTGTCTGTGTTGCTTGACATGTCTAGCATCTTTCACTGAGATGCTTTAGTCAGAAGAGGATTACATAAATCATGTGGTGAGTGGCTTGCTATTTAATACTTAAAAAGGAATTGTTTTGTTTAATGTTCAATATCAACAGATAGTCTTAGTGACTTTTCTTTTGTTAATATAATGAAAGCAAATTTAGCCATATTTTTTGGAGTGTTGTAATAGAATTTTACCGATCCATGAAAAATCAAACTTTGGAGAATACGGATTCTCCTGGACACAGCATTAGTCATTTATTTTACCTGGATTCACCGCTAAGATTAAACACATTTGTAATTCTATTTGATACCACAGGGGTCAGCAACCTGTGGCATGCATGCCAAAGGCAGCACGTGGGCTAATTTTTAGTGGCACACTGCTGCCAGCCGGGGTCCCGGCCATTGGCCCCACTTAGCCTGCTGCTGGCCTGAATTATGGAACCCCAGACAAGCAGTGGGATGAGCCGCTCAGCCTGCTGCCGGTCTGGAGTTTCGACTGCCGACTCCTTGCCAGCCGGGGTCCCAGTTGCTGGTCCCACTCAGCCCTGCTGCCAGCCTGGATGGACGGAACCAAGGCTGGCAGCAGTCTGAGTAGGGCCAGCGGCTGGGACCCCAGCTGGCAGGGACCAGCGGATGGAACCCCAGACTGGCAGCAGGATGAGCGGCTCAGCCTGCTGCTGGTCTGGCATGTGAAACTTTTTACTGGCACGCGAAACCTTAAATTAATGAAGACTTGGCACACCACTTCTTAAAGGTTGCCAACCCCTGTGATACCGCAAGGTGCTGTTTAGAATGCCACTGAGGAATGTGTGCAGAGGCCTGTTAAATTGTGTCGGGTGTGATGGTCTGGAGTTCACTCAGCCACCACCTCCAACCCCAACAGAAAAATCCAGAGTTTATGTTGAAAAATGAAAACACTTAGGCCAGGTCTATATTACCACGTATATCAGCAAAACTACGTTGCCCAGGGAAAAAAAAACACACACCTCCGAGTGACATATATTTTGCTGCTATATGTGGTAGTGTTCACAGTGCTGTGTTGGCAAGACAACTTCTTCCAATGACATATAGCTATCACTGCTTGTTGTGGGTGGTTTAATTATGTCAATAGGAGAGCCCTCTCCTGTGGGAATAGAACAGCTACATGAGAGATCGTACCGCAGCACAGCTACATCAGTATAGCTGTGCCACTGTAAGCTCTCTAGATAAAGCCTTAGATCATGGTCTCAAGAAAATGTTAACTGTGAATTCTTAAAACCAGAGTGACCAGCCCACATGTGAAAACCTAAAGAAATGCCACAAAAAAATGGGACCTTTAAATGTTTGGGATTAAGAGCAGAAGGAAAACATCTGAGCTATAAAAGCCAAGAGCAGATAACAGACCTTACTAAAGCCTGGACTTTTCTGCTTGGGACTTTTCTGAGTGCCAGATTGAAAAGGGGCTGGAAGTGGAGCATGCCCTGTCAGGGGCCCCCCATTCTGGAACAAGCTCCACAAGCTGTCCATAAAAGCCCTGCTCTGTTGGCCATCAGAGTATGCCGCAAGGTCCCTCTGTTTACCCTGACTGCTGAGGATGTGAGGTTTAATAGAGATTAGAGCTGTGTGAGTGAGGGGCATTTGTATTTTATTGGAGGTGAGCTCTATAGGCTGCCAGGGGTAAGCTGCTATTTAATTTTATTTTCATTCTTGTAACTTGTGGTGGAAACATTTGGAACCATGGCTAAGTGCTTCTTGTATTGTTGTGTATATATCCAAATAAGTAAATAGAAATGATTTAAAAAAAAGACTAAGAGGTTAAAAGCAATTGATACAGTTGACCAAAGAATGGGAGACTAGCAATCTCCATTGCTCCATAATTATCTCAAGGACATTTGATTACTACATCTGATTGCCTAACAGCCCTACAAAGTTTTAGTATAATTTCAGACTGTTGAGACTGTCTGTTGGAAACATGCTAGGAAATTGGATGTCACTGAAGTACCAACTTATAACGACTAAGGATGACTTCCTAATTGGTTGCTTTTTTGTAATGATTTTATTGATTACGATTGTATTTTTAACTGATGGCAGGTGTGTATAAAGCTGTGCACAGACATGTTCCCAGTTTGTTTAACTGAAAGAACGATAATCACATTCCATGCATTGAAAATCAGTTGCTGGAGGTTGAAGTTAGTAAAAGTCAAGTTAGAAATAAGACACCTTTTTAACAACAAGAATAATTAACCACTGCAAGAGCTCAGCCAGGGAAGTGGTAAGTTCCTCATTGCTCTTAGGGGCAGATCCTCAGTTGATGGATGGTGTCATAGATCCACTCGACAATTTACACCAGCTGATGTATTTACAATTACAATTTATACCAGCTTCAGAATCTTTAAATTAATAGTTGATGCTTTTTTCAAAGATATGGTTTAGTTCAACCATAACTGGAGTTTTTTTGAAATTTCATAATTTTGAATTTTGTTTTTCCTCTTTTCCTTTTCTGTCCATAAACTCAATAGAATGATGGCTTCAGTATTTTCGTTTTTTCCTTTTGGGAAAAGAGTTGCAAGAGGAAACATGGAACTCAATAATTCTGCTGCTCAGTATTTTTTCAAATGTACAGAGTGAGAATTGCTGTTTCACTTTCCCTTTAGTTTCTCTGTAGTGTTGCTGATGTTAGAAAAGTTTTGAGAAGTCAGAGTAGAAAAAGGAAAAGAAAAGTGGAAAAATGAAAGTGAGTCTCATTCATTCAGTTCCCCTCCCATCCCCCCAAAAAGAGAAAAAGTGGTAGAAAAACTAAAATGTTTTTTTTTTACATTTCTGAATTATTTATGTATTTGAAACAACAAAATCAAAAATTAACAAAATGAAAATTTCCCTTTTGTTTCATTTAGAAATTTTCTACAGGAAAAAATGATTGAAAATGACATTTTCTGACATCTCCCCACTTCCCCCCCAAATTAATTAATTTTTAAAAATCCTTTTTAGGATTCCCATTTTTCAGCAGGAAAAGTCTTCTGTCAAAAAATGTTAGCCATCTCTAAATATGCGAAATTTAAAAGCAGCACAGAGCTCTAAGCACCCTCATGGCAGACAGGAACTCTCAGATTCTAATATTTCTCTGTCAGTGATTCTCTGTGTGGATAAGGGTAATTTCCTGGGGTAAGATGCTGAAATTCTATGTCATTTTCCCTATCTGTAAAGTAGGGGAATTAATAATAATTAATAGTTGCATAGAGAATGAATGACTGAGTGTGAGTAATATGCTATGAAGACAAAAAGCTCTTTCTATTTTAGGAGCTAACATTATTATTGACGTGTACAAGTATCATCTTAATATAAGCTTGATCCTGCCCAATATTAACTGGAGGGCTGGTCTAAATTGTGCTGACTGTAACACCTTCCAAGAGCTGTTTCAACAGCTGGAGATCGCTGGAATGCAAGAGGGTCTAGCCACACTCCTTTTTCCTCAGTCATGCCCCCCAGTCCCAGAGTAGTGCAAAGCAGACTTTGTGGGGGCCAAGGTATATCAGGGAAAAGGAAAAATGACCACAATTCAAGGGGAGTATGCAGGATGCCTCTACACCACATCAACGCCTGGCTGTATTTTCCACCCCTTTAAACCATTAGCAGCTGGTATGAAATCAGTCCCAAGTGCTAAGCTGGGGCACAGGGACCAGCCCTGCATACAGCCATAACAGGATCAGGGAGGGCATTGAGCTCTCAAGCCTTCTTTGCATGCAAACTGTCCACAATTTACATTGTGTGCAATTTGGGCTGGTTGAATGCTGAGTCTGTCTGTTCATGGGTACCCATGGGATCAGAATTAACAAGAGCTGACTTTCTTAACCGTGACATTTTACAAGATGTTTGTAAGCAAATACTTCACACAGGTACATTCACAAGGCAATTATATCTTCCAGAGTGGCTAACTTGATTGTTAAATCAAAGTGAGTTTAGTACCCAGTCCTCATAAAGAGCTGGGGCAATGTGTCTATTTCAAAGCTTGTAGCATTAGAATTTCTCTATACAAGAACTGAAAACAATGACTCATATACAGGCTGTTTTTTCAGCATACAGTGGTCATAACAGCTATCTAAAAAATCAAAAATTACCACACAGCATTAGCTGGGACACAGCAATTATTTCTTATTCAACAGAAAACTGCATTAGTCTGGAGACACGGGATGGGATCCAAAAGTGGGACTAAATGCCACTTTGTCTTTGAGTGACTGTCCACGCAGATTCCACTCTTAGAGCTCATGCACACAAGATTCTCTTGAATCTGCACCTACACCCCTCACACCCTCTTGTTTACAATCAGGGATGATATAAGGAGAAGTGTTGAGAGCTGATAAGATACAACACACATTCTGATCTGTTTTGCTGTATGGAACTCATGGTGTCCACATTCCTTATTACCAACTTGCTAGCTATCTTTTCACAATTTAAAAGTTTATTATAGCTAGTGTTTTGATAGGTTTTCTTTATTATTACTGTTAAGTTAGTTAAGAATAGTGATAAGGGTATTTCTTGCCTCCTAGACCTCCCTGTACAAAGGGTGTATACGCCCTGCATGTCTTTCCTTTGTACAAGCATACATCTCTGTTCACACCTAATATGATGGTGTCTTAAGTTCCTGGGCTTCAACATCTGCCTCCCATATGATGCTGCCACACCCATCAGTGATGGGCATACTCATTGCCCTACTGTGCAGGTGATGGATATATTCTGGCTTGATGCTCAATCTGCAGTTCCTTTCCAGAGGACTTCAAAGACAATGAAGCACTGGGGGGGTACCACTTCCATGTTTTTTTCTTGAAAAACAGCTGACCTGCCTTAGGCCTCTAACTCCAGAAGAGGGTTCACAGCTGTGGCTCACAGAATGGAGGGATAGGGTGGGAAATGGGTGTTTCAGGCCCAGCATTAGGTCCCTAACTCCCTTTGTGTGGTGGGACCTCTCCTCAGCATTTCCTATTACCTAGCTTACATGGCTCCCAGCTCAGTGTGCTAGCTTCTGTCAGTCCCTTTTTTAGCAGCTCTCTTCCCGGCATGCATTGTATAGAAAGCCTGAGCACCTAACCAGGGTTGTGAATTGCACTTGGCAGCAGGGTGTCTAAAAGTGAATTGCTGCAATGATTAGCTGAAATCCCCCCTTGTAAATCCCACCCCAGCTTGGTAGCTGTTTTGGTGTGATGGACCCAGTAAAAAGTTATTCTAGCCTCTTAAATTTAATAATGGTAAATATACAATAAGAAAAAAAAGTCAATTGTGAACAACCCTATCTTTAAGAAAAAGTAACTCATTTTTTCAAAGTGTTAAGTGGTGCTTTTACCATAGTATGCCCATTATTAGTTTGCTTATTTACCTTTAGTCATAAATAAATATCCATTTAGAACTGCTGAATAACTAAACTAACAAGTAAAACTTACAGTAACAATGGTAACCAAGCAACAGCACTAAATACATCAAATGGAGATATTTCACATCAGTCAGACAGGTGAAACAACAAAACTACAAAAGTTTCTCAATCCCCTTTTTGCCCAGGAACATATCCTCATTCTCCCCTCTCCAAAAACACATCAACAAGGTATTAACATTAGAAGAAACTATGTGGCTGAAACTTGATGCATGACTTCTATTTTGCTAGGTTCCTATGTTGCCCTCCATTGCCACAGTATCTTTCATTAATTTTTCTTCACAACAGTTCTGTAATGTAGATATGTATAATTATCCCTATTTTTACAGATGTAGAAGTTAATTAGAGAAAATTAATCAACATGGACCGGAAAGGAAAATTTCACCAAAAGTGTCATTCGCACCTTGCAAGAGGTGTTTGCAAATATTCATCATGGAAGCTGAGCACAGGTAACTGTTCAGGCTGAACATCATTTCATTCATCCCTTTCACCCCATCCTCTCATTTAATTATGAAGAGCAAGAAATGAAGATTCAGTATGAAAATTTCAAAAATGCCTAAGTCCCATTGATTGTCAGTGGGCCTTAGGCTCCTAAGTCAGTTAAGCACTTTAGAAAATATTGCCTTAATTGAAAGTACAATACATAATAATTAGGTAAATACGATTAGTGAAGTGTTAATGCACCTCATATTATTTGTTCATGTCCCGATTCTGTCATCCTTCACACAATACGGTGCAGTACATTGGGTAAGTGTGTCTGGCTCAAAAATTGAAGGTGGTCACAAAGTCCTTACCTTACTGTTACAATAGCTAACAGTGACGTATAGTCTGTAGCTTCCATGAAGTTCTGTTTGGTTTACTCCCATTGCAAACAGCCACCGAAAATACATTTTAGTTGTTTATTTACCACTCATAAATGAAGAAAAAATAGTTAAAGTATTTGACATTTAAAAAGTAAAACTTCATGTTAGCAGTTCCTTTATTCCTTTTAGCCTACAAAGTCTGTTAAATTCTTTCCAGATGGCCCTTTAGATGGTATTTTCCATGGTACTGAGAATGCCTTTGTTGGGAGGAATAAGAGAGCCATTTCAGGTGGTAGCTCTTCAGTCTGATTCTGTTTCATAGGACGTACACACAGGAAGGAAGACCAGCAACTGACAGAAACCGCACTTCTCTCGCTGACACTTTCTCACTTGCAGTCTAGCTGCTGAAAAACGTCACAGGTGCAGCACACAGGACATGCCCTTATTAGCGCTTCTAAGCCCAGGCAAACCTTTACTAGAATCAGACTAACTCATTGCTCTTAGCTTGCTTTTCCTAGCAGTGTTGCAAGTTTAGATTTGTTATAGCTGTCTCTAAGCTGGATGACTTCTTCTTTTAGACAGAAGGCCAATAAATAAATAAATAAAAGACTAGGAAGAGATAAACAAGGAGGGGAGGGGAGGAAATAAAAACTCTAGGCAGGAGGCTAGAGTAGACATCACCACTTCACATCTCAGGTACTGTTCAGTTCAGACTCAGCCAGCTCAAAAGATATAGTGATGTCATGTGGCTTCCTCTGCTCACCTGATCAGGTGAAGACATCTTTAGGAGCCACCCCTAAGATCTATACCCCACAGTGCTGCTGCAGCCAGTGAGGGTACTGTCACTCATTTCAAAGGGAGCAAAACTGATCCTTCATACTATTATATCTCTCTGTCTCTTTCAGTTCTACTTAATGAGAAGTCTCTTTTAGTTAAAGGCTAGAAGAAATTAGCTCAGTGTATATTTCTCTCTCACACACGCACTCTCTGTCTCTCAATTAGACTAGAGAGAAAACAATCTCCCATGCTCCTCTCTCCCCACCACCCCTCCCCCCATTAGGCTAACAGTTCTTTTTCCAGGATGGCTTGGGGAACACAGTATGTCATCTGTTACTTTTTATTAACATTGAAGGTAGAAAAAGAGTATAAGCTGGTCTTAATTTACATGTATGGTGTAAATTTTAAAAAAATCAGTTCAAGCCATTGGTGTTACATTGGTATAAAACCGATGGAAGTGGCTCAGAATCTAGCCCCATGTATTTTTCAAACCTTTGTAATTGTACATGTAATCTCACAATCTCTAATGAGAGGTGAGCTTCAGATATAATGCTGGAAGAACATAATCATCAGACTCATTAGAATTTTTTCAGCCCTTTATGATTTATAGTTGCCCTTTCAACACACTTTTCTGTCTTTTTTTAAACTTACTTTTCTCATTTTCTTATATACAAACATCATCATGTTCTTCAAACTCAGAAGTTTTGGCCTTCAACACAGAGAAGCAGAACTTTCTTGGTTTTCTCAAGTCTACATTTCATTCCGAATGTAGAAATAACAAGCATCAGTAACCTCTCTGTGCTCTAGCTGCTGAGGATAATTGCACTCAAATTTAACACCTATTTTAGTTCCTTTTATTATTTTTTTTAAATCCTAAAGTCAGTCCTGGCTGATCTGTGTTGCATTTATCTGTAGGTCTAGATATCTTTAAAAGTTAAGTGATAATTTGAATAAGAACCGTCTAGATTTCTGTATTCCAAAGGAAAATTAATTTTAAACACTGATTTGGACTATCTGAAGTTGTATAGAAATGGGAAAATGGGTAAAATATGTTAGCTAATTTAACTAAAGTAGAGACAGGTAAAACAATTACTGCCTAAAAGTCTATTAGTGCCAGTAGTAAGCACATGGCAGTGGTTTAAGTTCACCTAACTCAGAAACCAGCAGTTTCATATATTGTAACAATACAGTCCTTTGAACTTTCATGTTGCGTCCATCAAATGATTTTAAAGCGGTAGGAAATCATTCTCACAATAGAACCTGAGTTAGACAAATTATATGGCATTATATGTTAAAGAAAGCAGAGTCAAATAAGGTAAAAAATCTGACACATAACAAACTGTACCATCGAATTTCTATGGCTAGAATTTCTATGCTTGATTAAAGAGTATAGTAGTAGGGATATACTACTCACCTGACCAGAATGGTGACAGTGGCTGTGAAATGCTAAGGGAGGTTAGAGAAGCTACAAAAGTAGAAAATCAATGGGTGATTTAAACTGCCCTACACTGCCTGGGTAAATGTAATCCCAGGTTGTGATACAGAGACCGAATTTCTAGATGCCATCAATAACTTGGAGCAGCTAATCCTGGAACCCACAAGGGGAGAGACAATTCCTGATTTAGTCCTAAGTGGCACACAGGACCTGATCCAAGAGTTAACTATAGCTGAACCGTAGGGTAATACGATCATAATGTAATAAAATTTAACATCCTTGGGGGTGGGGGTGGGATAATAAAAAACAAACAAACAAACCATGACAGTAACATTTAACTTTAAAAGGGGGAAATATACAAAAATGATGATACTTGTTAGTAATTAAAAGGAGCTGCACAAGGGTCAAATGCCTGAAAGTAGCACAGGGATTATTTAAAAATATCAGACCAAACGTACATGGCAACTAAGAAAAGACAACAAGAGGATCAAAACATGCCACTATGGCTAAATAGCAGAGTAATGGAGGCCACTAGAGGCAAAAAGGTATTTTTTAAAAATTGAAAGTCAAACCCCAATGAGAATAATACGAAGGTGCATAAACTCTGGCAGGTTGAGTGTAAAAAGCCAGGCCAAGAAATAATTTGAGAACTAACAGTTAGAATTTTTTTAAGTACAACAGAAACAAACAGGCAGGGGGACAAGCAAGGTGGAGAAGCAAGGTGTCAAGGAACATTCAAGGAAGACAAGGCCACTACAGAAAAGTGAAATGAATTCTTTGCATCCATCATCACTGCAGCGGATGTGAGGGAGATATCCAATTCACAGCTACCCTTGTGAGTGAGAGAAATCTGAAGTACTGTCCCATGCTTATGTGTCTATAGAAGAGGTTTTAGAACAAATCGCTGAACAGTAATAAGTCACCAGGACCAGGTGGAATTCACCCAAGAAGGAACTTAGATATGAAACTGAACAGATACTAGTTGTAGCATACAATCTATCACTGACACAGAATTCTGTACCAGGCAACTGGAAGGTAGCTAATGTAACTAACTTCAGTAGTGGGCAAACTGGTAGAAATTATAGTAAACAACAGAGTTATCAGCTCCATAGATAAACATAGTTTGTTGGGGGAAGTGTCAACACAGCTTTTGTAAAGAGAAATCATGCCTCACCAATCTATGGACAAAGCTGATGCAGTGGCAACAGTGTACTTTGACTTTCAGAAAGCCTTTAACAAGGCCCTTCACTAAAGGCTCTTAAGGAAACTAAGTAGTCATGGGTTTCCAGGAAAGGTTCGCTCATGGATCAGTAACTGGTTAAAAGACAGGAAACAATGGGTTCGGGATAAATGGTCAGTTTTCACAATGGAGAGATAATGAAACAGCAGGGTCAACGTATTCATGAAGGAGCTGGAAAAGGGCATGAGAGGTGAAGTGCCAAAGTTTGCAGATAATACAAAAATTATTCCAGGTAGTTAAGAACAAAGTTGACTATGAAGTGTTATAGAGGACTCTCACAAAACTGAGTGTTGGGGCAACAAAATGGGAAATGAAGTTCAACCTTGATAAGTACAAAATAATGCACACTGGAAAAAAATAATCCTGACTGCACATATAGAATGATGGGTTTTAAATTAGCTGTTACCCTTCATGAAAGAGATCTTGGCATCAGCATGGATTAGGGCTCTGAAAATTTAAGCAGCATCGAAAAGGATAAGAGAATGTTAGGAACTATTAGGAAAGGGCTAGAAAATATGGTATATAAAGCCATGGTCTGCCCACTTCATGAATACTGTGTGCAGTTCTGGTAATATAGGAGACCTGGTAAAGATTCAGAGAGGGACAACAGAAATCAAGAATATGGCAAGTCTTCCATATGAGGACAGACTCTAAAGCTTAGGGCTGGTCAGTTTAGAAAAGAGATGACTAGGGTGGACATGAGAGAGGGCTATTAAATCATGAATGGAGTGGAAAAGGTAATAAGTGTGATTTACCCTTTTCTAAAATACAAAAACTGGGTGTGTAAGGATGTCACCCGGTGAAATTAATAGGCAGTAGATTTAATACAGACAGGAGGAAGTATTTGTTCACACAATGCACAGTTAAACTGTGGAACTTATTGCTATGGGATGTTATAATGGCCAAAAGTATAACTGCATTTTAAAAAAGAACTAGTTAAATTCATGGTAGATAGGTCCAGCAGTAGCTATTAGCTAAGGTTATCAGGGATGCAACCCCATGCAGAGGGCAACCCTGACTGCCAGAATCCAGGAGAAGGAGAGTGGGTGGATCATGCCACCTGCCATGTGCCATAACCTCTCCCCTGAAACTCTGGTACTGGCTACTATTAGTGCCAGGATACTGGGCTAGATACATTGGTCTGATCCTGTACGGCAGTTTGTAAACTTTTGCTTGCTAAAAGCCACTCACCAAGCCACATCAGGAGGCAAGTTCAGGCAAGAACTTGACTTCTCTTCTCTAACCACTAGAAAACAGCCACTCTATTGACAAATAGGCCTTGTTTACGCTTGCAATGGCATGTAGAGCATGTGTAGCTAGGTGCCACAGGGAAAAGCAGGCCGCGTCCACACTCACTGTGGTGTATAGTGACGTATCAGTGAAAGACTCCAGCAGCGGGACAGTACAATACTAAAAATAGCAGTGTAGATGCAAGAGACACTGCACGGGTGTATAGTGTGCTGTGTAGAGTCTAAGATTCTGGCATGGCTGTACTTGGCTCACCTTAGCAGTGCCTCACCATCTACACTGCTAGTTAAACCCATGTTAGCTGGGCAGGCAGTGTCTGTACTCTACATGACAGCATAAGTGCAGACATATCTACAGTTTGAAAAATAAAAAGAGCAACACATAGATAACAACTCTGTAGAGAATTGGTTTAAAATGGAGTTTTTCCTTGCCTGCATAAGAAGTTGCCGTTTACCCCCATTACCACCTTACACAAAGTGTTGTTTAAAGAAATCCTCTCTTTGAATAGCTAAACCTGTCTTGTGCTCATGTTCTTCAGGAACAAATGAATGACAGCAACTATATAGCATTGTGGATTTTATTTATATCTTGTGCTTGCACAGCTTCAGTTGTGTTATGGTTTAAATCTACAAGACATGTCTATCTATTCTGAATTTATTAGTGTGCAGAATAGTGATCTGTAGGGTACCATGCAGCTTACTGTAGTGCTCATGAAAGGTGATAGATTGTTAGACCTGGAGAGTGAAATCTTCTATGCAGATATAACACGGACAGTCACAGTGCGAACTGTCTTACATCAGACCTGTCAAATCCACAGGTTGGACTATGTCTTTTCAGACCTAGTTGTGAAAGAAAACCCCTCTTATTGGCTGTATTCCATAATATCCAGCCTCCTGGGGAAGGCAGCCAATCAGAGCTGCTGTAATGTGGTTAGGGCCAGCTCAGTTCCTCAGCATGTGCACCAGGCCATTCTCATTCCCCCTTCTGCCCCCCTGCCAGTGTAGAGCTGGGACCTGAGTCTGCAACTCCAGCTGTTGGTCTCCCATTCCAGGCTTTGCCTGGGAACATGGGAAGAAAACCTTCAGGCCAAAGAGACTTGAAAGACGGTAAGGATATGAATGGAGAGAGTTCCCCATCTGCTGGCAGAGGAACTAACAACCTCATCCTATTTCCACAGATCAGAATTAGAGGAATTGGTGATGGTCTTGGGCTTTTTTCCAGGCATCCTAATGATGAGAGCAGTGGGAGAGGCTAGCATGCACTCTGCACAACGTTGCCCACACCAAGGGAGAGGAGCTGGCAGCCCTGCACTGTCACCATGTCTTCTAATTCACTCATCATTCATTTATGTAAATTTAAATCTACTGGCTTTTTGTTGACCAGTGTTGGCAGGTAAGCTATAGTGTCCCAAGAAGGTGCCTAAACTGTCATGTGACATACAAGGCAAGTAAAAAGACAGTGGGTCCAATCCTATACCAGTTGAAATATATTGCTGAACTGCCACTCAGTGAGAAGGATTGGGCCCAGATTCTCTCTCTTCAGAGGAGCTTGCAATTCAGTCTCCATGTTCATTCAATCACTGGCCTCTCTGCTGAGAATGTCAACAAATGTGCCAGTTAGTACCAGTCGGGGTGGCGATTTCTGTGACGTTGACACCTATCCACTGTGAACTGGACTGTGACCACCATTGTATTTCCCATAGGATGTTGAACAGCTGTCAGGTGGTAGTAATGGTGAAAGATATATTAACTGCTGTGTGCACACTGGTAAATCAGACAGAATCTACTGTCTCTAAAAATGCCTTTCATATCAAATTATGTTTACCTCTCTTTAATAATGCAACTGCTTTCCTTTCATGGGTCGTTAGTGTATTTTCCAGTTTATGGTTTATTCATACATAAAATACTAACTAATGGGTTGTGTGAGACAAAAATACAAAACAAATGCACATACATCCAAAGCTAAATTTTGAGCTGTCGGCATTATTCCCTGGAGGTACTTGCATTTGTTTTTTATTTTTGTTATAAACACATTGTGGGAGCACCCACTTTGTCAGGCTTCCACTATGTGCCCCTATGGTCTGTTGAACCTACAAAACATGCCATGAACCCAACTGCACATGCAGATCCACATTTGTGCACACAAAGGAGTACATTTTCAGTGAGGCCCAATATGCAGCCTCCACTTGTGTGAATTTGAAAAACAGTCTATTGTAAATTGGGCCATTTATTTCAAGAATCCATTAAAAAGAAACCCTCCTTGTTCTTAAAAAGCTCAATGGGCTTGCTCCATCATGGACCTTATCCTTTTCTGCTCCTTTACCAAACACCTTCCACTCACATATCACTTTCCTCTTTCTTCTCCTCTACCTCAATCTTGTTCCTATTTCAACAATAGACTCTTCCTCACCCCTCATCTTTTTTCATTTATGTATAAGTAAGGAGTTCTGCTCATAGGAAATCATGTGATCCTGTTCCTCCTGAGGTCTCTTCCAACTTGATATTCTATGATTCTATGATTTGCATCTCTGGTGTACATGTGACTATTCTGAGTGTTTTCAAAACATAAATTATCCTTTATAACTTCTAATTTGCATGCGGTAACTAAACAATGATGCCTCTGGTAGTCACAGTATTTCCTAGGAATTTCCTGTGCTAAGCATAGGGAACTTTGGGTAATGTTACAAATGACAACAGTAACAACCTAATCACAAAGGCAAAACTGAAAAGAGTATAACAACCACCAAAAAGTTACTTGATGTTCCATTCTGGTTTCATTATAAATATGGCAGTCTACTGTATGACTATCCAGATATATAGTTTTTAAAATGCACAGTATGAAAAGTGTAAGCACAGTGTCCTATCAAAAGCTGAAATTCTCCATCTAATCATAGGTGTTAATGTTGTTTTGTCCATATCTAGGAAAAAAGGTGTACAACAGGGACCAGCCACCTTTGGCACACAGCCCGCTAGGCCTGCGCCGCTTCCTGTAGCCCCCATTGGCCAGTGAGAGCTGCAATTGGCCGAACCTGTGGACGCGGCAGATAAACAAACTGGTCCAGCTCGGCCTGGACCACCAGGATGGTTACTCTGGAGAGCTGTGCGCCAAAGGTTGCCGATCCCTAGTATACAATGAAATCTATGAGGATTTCTTAGCAGCATGTTTGTACGCAATCAGATATATTAGTACAAATTTCAAATGCAAGGAGGATGTTAATGTATTTGTGTTATAAAGATTTAATAACTTCACAAACAAGGCATCATACCATTTACCGTTTTGTATTGTCTGTATATCTGCATCCTCATATTAACAGTAGGCACATTATTACAGAGGAGAGTTCAGTACAGCAATTTTAGTTTCATAACTAACAAATTATGTTAAGTTACAAAGAACCAGACATAATACATTAAATTGCCGTTTGTGGAATTTTTCTAGACACTAAGAAAACATTAATTTCTATAGATACTTATGAAATGAACAACCATTAAGGATTTTTTATGTGTAGTTTTGCAAAATCTTTGAAGTTTCAAAATATGTTGCAGATTGTGAGTACACTGAAAAACTATTCTACCTTATAGCTGAAAACAAAGGATGACATATGTATCTGCAGTCTCTAGTGGAAAAGGAAATCAACAAGGAAAGGAAAAAAAAACAAATACTTTTTGTACTCAAGGCCTGGAAAAAATTTTTGGATCAAGTCACCTGATCTCCCCCGCTCCTTATCACTGAACTATGGCAGGGCAATCAGAGAGGACAAAGTAATGTGCATGACTAAGGTGAAGCTCAAGTACCAGAGAGTGGTTGTTCACTTAAAACCAAAACATGGGAAACCAAAAATCTTCTGGTGCTGTCACGTCCAAGCCACCAAAGCTAAATGGCTTTCCTCAGCAAGATGCTGATTTGAAAGTATCATGAAGATGGAATTTCTTCAGGCTTATTTCCCTGGAAAATACATATATGAACATCACTTTGTCTTCTCTTAATTTCTACCTGACAGATCTTGAGCAGGATCCACCCATACCGATAGCACTAACAATATTTAAAAGCTGGTTATGGTTTGAAAGAATTTAATGTTTCTGCGTAACAGATTTTAACATTGCTAACACCTAAACTGTAATTCTACACATTGTATCAAACTTCTCAAATATCAGGCTGGATAAGCAGAAGGGTTTTTAGCTAGTAAACAAGAGCTCTGCTTTTCCCGTGTCTAACTTTAATTTTAATTACATCATTTGCTCAATAATTAGGAATAGTCTTGGTTATAGGAACCTTAAAGGTATGTTTAGGTGTTGAAAAATGTAACATTTCTCTTATAGCTTACCTTTTGTTTCCTCAGACCTGTAGTCCTAGAGGAAGAGTCTTCACGTGTGTAATGACTAAACTCGACAGATCAGATCATGACAGTTTCATATGTTTAGTAGTTTGTTACTAAGTTATTGGATTCATTGTAAATTTCTTTGCCTTAAAGCGTCTCCATATCTTGAGGAAGGAGCCAATGTAAAACAGAGATGCAATGCATCAGCTAAAATGGGCATGTGTGATTTCAGAAGGCAAATGTTGAATTCTAAAAGATATCCACTGTATATAGTTATAGATACTGATGAAATGCATAATATAGGTTTGAACTCTTTGGTATAGTTTAGGTGTTTGACATACAAGTAGGATCCACACTTGGAAGATTACAACAGGAAGACATTTATTTCACAGCCTTGTTATAATCTTTGTCAGAAGAAAGAAATAAAGTTGTTCCATTTTCAGCTCTTGATTAAAATCTTTTTCACTGGAAAATAGTGCCATGGTATTACACTCTTATATTCTTGGGATAATAAGGATGTAACATCCCATTTTGACCTTTCAAAATGCTGTGTTTTGATTTGCTTGTCATTACATTTCTGCCAACTTTCCAGTCTTATTAGCCTGTGAAAAGAGAATGGAATGAGACGCAGTTAAGATACAGAATACTGAGGAAGATCAAAGTACAACACACTTACGTAGTTCAAAACACATAGCATACATTAATATTTTTGGTATTTTAACATCATTGCATCAGAACCTAACAAGAATTGTGAAGTGGTACCTATTCAACTCATCATCATGACAATTCAGAGACTGTAATCTGCATATCTTCAGATCTTATATTTGCCGGAAGGTGTAGCTACTGCAATCTGAAAGGCTACATATTTCCAGTGTCTTTAGAAATATTTTAGAAAAGGAGGAATTAAAGCATTGTATCACAATCCCCAAAATAGATATTTCAATAAAAGTTATAGTGTATGTGACTGAGGGTCAGATTCTATCAGCCTTACAAAACTTCACAGATTCTTAGACCAGTCTACATTAGAAAATTAGGTCTGTTTAACTACATCAATCAGGGGTGTGAAAAATCCACACCTGAGTGGCATTGTCAAGTCAGAGTAAGTCCCCAGATAGACAGTGCTAGGTCAACAGAAGACCTATCTACCGCATCTCGGGGAGGTAGATTACTTATGCTGATGGTAGAATCCCTTCCATCCGTGTAGATAATGTCTACATAGAAGTGCTACAGCAGCCCAGCTGCAGTGGCCCAGCTGAGCTGCTGTTGCATTTTAAGTGTAGAGAAATCCTTAGATTCATAGATTTTGAGACCAGAAGTGACCATTAATTATCATCAGTCTGATCTCCTGCATTACATAAACAGAAGACTTCTTGATAATTTCTGCATCAAGCCCATAACTTGTATTTGAGCTATGGCACATCTTTTAGATACACTAAATAGACTGAGCTTCTTTAGTCTCTCCTGATAAGGCATGTTTTCTATGCAGCTCTTTCCTGAAGCCTCTCCAATTTTTCTACATCCTGTTTGAATTGTGGGCACGAGAACTGGAGATTGTATTCAGTAATGGTCTTACTACTGCCATATATGGAATACCATCGCCCTATTTCTACTCGATATTCCCCTGCTTATACTTCCAAGAATTACATTTACCCTCTTAGCTAAAGCATTGCACTCGGACCACATGCTCAATTTGTTATCTACCATGATCTCTCAGTTCTTTTCAGAGTCACTGGTTTCTAGGATACCATTGAAGAAAGTGGGGCTACTCACAAAGAAAGATACTACTCAACATGAATAAAGTGGCAGAATGTGGCACTTTTATAATGCTTTCACCTTACCTGACACTTTCTTAGTATAAATAAAAATGTCAGCATTCTTCCCAATGTCAGTGTGATACCAATTAAAGTTACACCGTGATAAAAACTTTTATGAGGACAATATTATCTACTTCAGATAAACAGCTTGTAACTTTCAATATGTCTTGCTTGTTTGCCTTAGCTACTTTGTCTTGCAGTCTGTGAATATATGTAAGTTTCCTAACAGATGGGAAAACTAAACACTTTAAGTTGAAGTGCTCATCCTTTTTATTGGATTGCAAGCATAGTAGCAAAATATGCTTTCAAGTAATCGCTGACCTACAGAACCCACCATCTCTGGGACTGACAATATACAATTAAATGTCAATTCAATAACACAATACCCAGTTCAGCAATGGTCCTCTTGTGAGCAAAACCTACATCAGTGTCAAATTTTAGGATGATTGCTAAGAGCTTGTGGTGACTATTGGGCCAATTTGTTGTGGAGCTTTTAGTTTACAATTGTTTTGAAAGGTTACATTCACCAGCACAATGAAAAATTAACACTGAAAACAAAGCAGCATGAAATAGCTAATGTGTGAGTTATTAACATTCATGCATTATTTCACGTTACACAGTTGTTTGAATACTTCCTACCTTTGGAAAATGTAGTTTGAATGTCAAAATGTCCATTTAAAAATTCTCATGATTTTTACTTATTGGTGGAAATATATTTTTACTGATTCTGCAGCAACAAAGCTAACAGGCCAGCAGTCGACATTCTAAGACCCAGCGTTAACACTTTCTCTCGTATATGATAAATGTCTAGCAGGGATGGTCTAGACAGTATTTGGTCCTGCCATGAGGGCAGGGGACTGGACTCGATGACCTGTCAAGGTCCCTTCCAGTCCTAGAATCTATGAATGACCTACTACCATTCACAGTTTTGTAGGTCAGTAAGGCTTAATTCACAAAAGGAGTAAGGTGCCTAACTGTCACTTTTGGCATCTAAATCAGGTCCCACTGGGGGTTTACAAAACCCTTGTTCAGTTTCTGCTGAACACTGTAGGCACATAAACTTACTCAGCAATGACTTTTGGGGGGGTAAAAGTTCCCTTAGCACCTGTGTTTCTGTCTTTGGGCATGCACACTGCAGCCCCATGCCTGATGCCCAGATGCCTAAGCCCCAGATAGATGCATGAACAAGGGGAAACTGGAATTCTTCTGCCTAACTCACCTACATGGCCCAATCCAGTAACTATGCTCACACTTTGCCTTCCAGACTGCCCCCCCCCCCATAGGTGAACTTATACAATATGGCCAGAGCAGGAGTTAGGGTACTCACCTGGGATGTGGACAACACCCCCAGTCCACCAGCGGGGGAAGAAGGGATTTTGATCCAGGCTAAGCCACTGCACATGAGAATACTCTAACTATTCGGCTAAGAGATTTTCTGATGTGGGGCCTCCTCAATCTCGCCTGTAGAAGCAGCAGGAGAGACTGAGAAGCCCCACTTCCGACTATCCATAACTCAATGGTTAGAGCACTCACCTGAGGGGTGACAGATTCCAGTTAAAATCCTTTCTCCGAGGTGACTTGAACTGGGGGTCTCCCAGGTCGCAACTGAGTATCCTAACCACTGGACTAAAAATTATGAGGGAGCCTCCAACCTCTTCCAAAATGGAATAGGCACCTAATGCCAAGAGTGGGTCTGCAGCTGAAACTCCTGAACAGAGGGAGGCTCCTATTTCCAAGAGAGGGAAGGGCTTAGCACACACCTCTCAGCTCAGCATCTCCAATTGGTTAGCTTAACTGATGTACCACCTAGAATTCTGGGTTCCATTCTGAGGCACCTATCTCCCTCCATTCCATATAAGGAGCCCTGGTGAATAACAGTGATTTTCCAAGTGCCTAAAAGTTAGGTATGGCGATGCTGAGTGTCACAACACCTAAGTATTTTTGTGAACCTAGCTCAAAGTGTTTTAAAAGCACACAGTAAGACTCTTTTTAATTACCTCTTATCAAACCTAAAGGTACAACAGGAAACAGTATATTGATATAACATGGTCTAAAACAACTGTGGACAATGAAAGAGGCAATTAATTTCTTTCATGTGATTTGCATCATATCCACAAGTAGCAAAGGATGAACACAAGAATACAGTAACAGGCAAGGACTCTTGGATTCATCTTTATACAAAGGATTAGGATCATCATGAACATCAGTGACTACAAGTTTTATGCCGAGTCCCTCTCAGATACATTCTCCTCTAGATGTACACATGTAGCTCCCGCTCCTAATGTAGCTTCAACCCTAATGCTATGTCTTGGGTGGTGGGAAGTCTAAGCACTCTACAGATATGATCTAAAGTAACCTCAGTCTTACCTCATTTTGTTCTTCAGACTGAATAGTGAAATTTTCCTGGCGCAACCAGCACTATCTATATAGATTCCTTGTATGAAAAAAATCCAGCTGATTTCTTTCTTCTCTTTTCACCTTGATCAATTGGAATCCTCCTTATGTGTCTCCTATAAGGAGATTAAGTGGAAAAGATTGAAACTATGAAGCCATATGTGTTTGCACTGCTATTTTTGCCCATCTACATAACTAATTTGCACAGACTTAAAGATCACAAGTGTTTTGTTCTGAGCTACCATAAAAACCAGCCAATCACCTAATGGAGCCATATGGCTCTTCTTCTGATCAGAATGAGATTGCTGTCACTTAGTACAACTTCAAAGTGCTATATGGGGAGTTGCGTGCACAAATTCTATTAACAACAGGGCTGGGCAAATCATTTTGCCTAATTTCAAACCCACTCAAACTTCAGACTTATTAGTTTTATGTTCTATTTAGCAGGGACTAAAACAAATATATACAGACTGATTCAAAAATGAAAGATGAGGCAGAATAAAATCTAATACAAAATAATATGAACAGTATATGAACAGTAGTTACCTGGCACTCATTAATGCCAGTTTACCTTTTTGGACGTGATAGTCTCCCCCTAAAACATAGTACAAGTTTCCTGTGAGCTAAAAAAACAATTTTCTTCTATGTTCCTTGAAAAAGAACATGGATTTAAATGACTAGAAAAAAGTTGTTAATTTTGATTAGTTTTGCGAATATCAAAATATTTTGATCACAAAATCCCAAACTGCACGCAATTTGTACATTTCAACATATCAACAACAGTTCTGAGGCCAGTGATGCTGATTTAAATGTTGAAACAGGAAGGGTAGTATACATACAATACTGAGCATGTAAAACCTATTTTCTATTTAGATCCTCTCTCTGCACATACACACACACATACACACACACAAATCCCCTTCCCTTGAAATATTTTAAATGAGTCTGGCAAAGCATTTGAGAATATGCAATATAGGGAATGATTCTACATTGCAAAGGACAAAAATGTGCGACCCAACAGGTCTTTCCCATACCAGCTTTTTCTGATTGGATGATAAATGTCAAGGAGGTTTCTCCAGAAGTGATTGTTCTAAATACTGCTTAATGCTTGTCATCAAATAAATAATTTTTCACTAGTCACTGAAGTCTAGTGGGTAGTTTTATTCCATGCAAATTTCCCTTTTTTTTGTTTTGTTTTGGGTAAGCAATAAAGTAGAACAATCCCAGAGAGACAGAGAGAGCAAGAGAGAATGAGAGAGAGAGAGCCTTTTAATCCCTGCAGGATATTGCTTAACCTATTTACATCCATCAAAGTCGTCTCTATGTATTTTCAAACAGATGAATTGTACAACAATGACTAGGTAAACTTGGATGACTTAAAATATCTGAAGTAGATTAATTAATCTAATCATACTCTTTACTCTGTGTCTCATTCCTTTCATAGATACAGTCTTCATTTCATAATCACAATTTGCAATAAGTAAAAAGGAAAGCTGACAATCCCTAAAAGACTTCTAAAGTTTATCTTAACAACAACAGTGGCCAGGATTACCCATTGCTTAGATTTCAAAAGAATAGAAAGTCCTATGGAAAAAAGCAAACACTATTATTATACCATATACAACCAAATACAGGTTTGTGAACAGTCTTTGCTCTTGCATCTACAGACACATGACTATGAAGCCTAATTCAGTTGTTATTCTGTGACAACCTCTATTCCATTGTTTATTTTCACTTACCCCACTCACCACTTACAATAACGGAGCTCTTGCCATTCAGACTACAAGGCTCTTGGAACATGCTTAAGAAATCTGTCTTCATCTTAATGTGGGAATGGGGTCTTACATAATTTATGGAATGTCAGTCAGCAAGGTTGATGGCTGAACATACTGAGGTATTTGTTGCTGAGATCTTCTTCTTCTATGTAAAATAAATATACAAAATAGTTGACTGGGTTGAATACTCATTTCTTATTAAAAAAATCCAGGCAGAACATCAGAGTCCAGATACCCCAAGCGGAGAAAAAGAGGTCTAAACCCCAAAGAATAAGCAACTGAATCGGCTGTATACAATATTATTGTATCTAAATATGTCAATAAGGTCTTTAATGAAAACTTGTAATGGTCTGAACTTGAGGTCATTAGATCATCTGGATTCATGTTATAGTTAGGAATATATGTATATCTGTAGAACAGGGATCGGCAACCTTTGGCAAGCAGCTCATCAGGGAAATCCTCTGACAGGCTGGGATGGTTTGTTTCCTGCAGCATCCGCAGGTTCAGCCAAATGCAGCTCCCACTGGCCGCGGTTTGCCATTTCAGGCTAATGGGGGCTGCAGAAAGCGGCGTGGGCTGAGGGATGTGCTGGCCGTCGCTTCCCGCAGCCCCCATTGGCTTGGAATGGTGAACTGCAGCCAGTGGGAGCTGCAATCGGCTGAACCTGAGGACACTGCAGGTAAACAAACTGTCCCAGCCCAACAGTGGATTTCCCTGATGGGCCCCATGCCAAAGGTTGCCGATCCCTGGTGTAGAACATTGTAATTGTAACTAGGATGCAACTGCAGCATCACCTCGCAATAGAGGGTGAAGTAATCAGGCAAGGAGAGACACCACTCCAGCTAGTTGTTTACACAAAATTAATTGCAAGCACCTAACATTGTAAAATCTAGGGAAAGACAATGGTGCACAATTAAAATTAAAGGAAAGACATTGAAACAGAAACGAAAACCCCAGTCTTGGGAAAACTAAGGAAGGAGGGAGTTTCTCGTGCTCTGTGTAATCACGAATAATCATAGTCTGAGAGACAGGGAAAAAGCACATCTAAAGTCTGTTAAAAGGGAAAAGGTGAAGTGAAGGTTGTCCTGAAATTGAGGGCAAGCATTTAAGCAGGGTGCTGTCTGTGAAACAATGGATCCCCTCTAGGACACAGGACATGCTGGGAAACTATGCAGAGACAATAGGTAATTTGTAGTAGATAGGGAAATTTAGCTAATATGGAAATGTAAAGCCGTAGATTGCATCTTTGTGTTTATTTTCTGTGTAACTTGTATGTGTTTGGTTTTCCTTACTATTTCATCTGTAAATCTACAATTTTCCTATTAAATAAACTTTATTTATTTTTACCCTAAGCAGGTCTCTGTTGTGCAAACTGTGTGAAGTATATGTCACTAGGAAAACTGATAATTGGGGGCAAGTTTACTCCCTGAAGAGTGACAAACCAGATGGGAAAAGTTCAAGTGGCTGGTAGTTAAGAACTCAGGGAGATAAATTTGGGGGGACTTGGACCAGAAGGGCTAGTGGAGTGAACCTGCCAGGAGTAACCTGGTGTATGGAAGCCAGGGTTGAGATCTTTATGCTTGTAAGTTGGCTACAGCTGTCAGAGCCACAGCAGCATAGCCATGGGTGGTGGGTGAACCACAGGCTCAGGGAGACTAGCCCCCGGCCAGACCCACCCCTTCCAACTGAGGCCCTGCAACTCCTGCTCCCTTTACCCCCTGAAGCCCACAGCCCCCCCCCAACCCCCTCCCTGCCAAACAGCCACCAGCCCCCTCGGCCCTGGGTCTCCTGAGCACCTCCAACCCCATAGTGGTGGTGCACAGTTCACCCCTCCCCCAACCCTGGAGCACTGGGTAGTGTGGCCCCATCACCACAAGCCCTCCCAGTGCTAGGCGGCCCTAGCTGCCCCAGCCTCAGCCAGATTCCCTTCTTGGAAGAGGAGCAGCCTGCCTGGGCTAGGGCCAACTAGCAGCAGGAGGGAGCCTGGGGCGGAACGTGGGTGGGGCCATACGGGGCTGTTTGGGGAGGCACAGCCTTCCCCAATCTATTACATGCGCCACCCAGGAGCATAGCATTAACGTACCAAAGTTACAGTGACAGAACCCTTGACTGGTCTGGCTGATACCAAAACATTATAGAGTGGCCTACTAGAACCTCCAGGAAGGGAAGAAACTTGTCTCTAGCACTCATCAGGGATGGAGATGAGGGTAGGGAGTTAAAATCAGGAGCTTTTTCCTCCTGCCCACCCCTAGCTATGTTTTTAACATATTCCTTCCTGGTTATGAAACTGGAGCCCATGGTAACCATGCTCTGCACCAAAAGGCAAGTGATGAACTCTAGTGTAAGGGAGAGAGTAACTCCTGTGGCTGTGCAGCTAAGCTGCAGAGACTGAATGGTCCATGGAAATGGGAGTACTAAAGCAAGGGTTTCGATAGGCTCATTTACAGTCACTTTCCTCCTCACCTGAACAACACACCACCACCTTGTGGCTATATTCTGGCAGATAGGATCATTAGTGACATTTTCTAAATTCTGAAATCACTTGCCCTAGGACTTCAATAGTTTCTCCATCTGTGTCATGTCATTTTGTTAAATCTTAATATGCCACATCCAATTAATAAGGACTATACTAATCAGTGATGGACACAATCAACCTGTGTCTAGGACCACAGAGGCTGGACTCAGGTAATTATGCAAGAATTTCTGCTTTCATTAAAAACCAAAAAGGGTAAGCCCTCACGATGGTGATAAAAAGCTTGAACACATGGAGGTAGGGTAACTCATGCAGTGAAGTGTGTCTGCATCTGCAGAAAGCCTGAAACAAGAGCTCAGAGACAGACAAACTACCCCATGAAGCTAAATGAGGTGTTAACCCCAAGATATGCTGCTAAGGGGAGCACTGTCAATTCTGCCCTAGGAAATGAACAAGGATTCTGTATGCAAGGAGGAAAAAAGAGCTGCAGGCCTTGCTTACTCACATGCAGATAAATCCTCTCTGCTAAGTCAATGATGGGGCCGTCTCTGCTTCTCCAGAGTGAGGGAAGCAGGGACCTCTGCTCAACATTGATGCTTTTCGGGGGTTGGGGAATCCTGCTACTATCATTTGAAATGCAGATGAGCCCTTAGCCCTAGGGCAGGGCCACAGTGGCAGAGCCACAAGGGACCCTTTGTTGTGATGCATGTAGAGCCCTGGTTTGCCTTAATTTGGTTCTATAACTATACAAAGACATAACGGGCTTTATTTTCAGAAATGCTGAAACACTTGCAGTCAAGGGCAGTTGTGGAAGTTGACCAGCTCTGAAAATCAGAACCTAAATATATGGAAAAAAATGATTTCAACTCATATTACAGTATTTAATTAATGACCTTTGCTAAGATAAAGACTTCATCTGTAAAATGCAAAAATGTATTCCATTTCCCATTTGCCACAACACAATTCAATGTGTAGTGATGGTATATATACACACTGCCAACTACTTTTACATCATTTTCAGAGATACATTTTAAGAAGTTCAGCATTTTTTACTTCTTCATGCAATGGGGACAAAGTAACTCGCCATGACAAAAATCAGGCTTCACATGAAATATTTGGAAGTGTAATCATACAATTGAGGGTCAAAATATACTATAGTAGAAACTATAAATACAAAAGCAGTGAACCAAGTCCATTCTAGCCTCAAGGTTTGATTCATGATGAAATATGTTTTGTTATTATTTCCTAAGATCTTATAGGTTTGAATAAAGGTACACAAAAAGTATCAGAGGGGTAGCTGTGTTAGTCTAGATCTGTAAAAGCAGCAGAGAATCCTGTGGCACCTTATAGACTAATAGACGTTTTGGAGCGTGAGCTTTCGTGGGTGAATACCCACTTCGTCAGACGCAGTGGGTATTTACCCACGAAAGCTCACGCTCCAAAACGTCTGTTAGTCTATAAGGTGCCACAGGATTCTCTGCTGCTGGTACACAAAAAAACTCCCTGAATTTCTCCGGAATGATAATAGTGTATGGATTACTTCAAATTATAAACATCAAAAACCATAACCACTGGAAATAGCTTTTTTCAGTGTTGAAAGCACCACATACATGCTGAACAGATGAAATTTACACAGCTTATTATTTAACAATAGCAAAAGCCATTTTGCTTTATTGCTGGGTTAAGCAGATATCACATAAAATTGCACTGAATTTTGAAAACGGAAATTGGTGACGTTTAATGCTAGAATAGAAGGTATTTTTCATGGATTAATGGTATTTTTCATAGGATTTCAGATTTCTTGGCCAGGAACAGAAAAGAAAAGGGCCAAAAATATATAGATTTTTGCACAGGCCAAATGTAATCATTGTTATAATTTGGGAACAACGTGGCTGTCCTAGAGACTTAACATTCCTCTCATTTTGGTAGGTGTACGCCACTGAATAACAATGAATTACTTTTTAAAGGACCCTTCCTTTCAACAGGATAGGAAGAATGGTTCCAGGACTCTATTTGTGCTTATGAATTGACAGAAGATGGAAATCAAAGTGTGAACAGGGTTTATGAACACAATTAGCACATCAGTGTTCAGGTTTGCACTGCTTAATTTTTATTTTTATTTTTTTAATTTTTATTTTTTTTTTCATTTTGAAACTTGATTTTTAGGGTTAATTTGCTGCATGTGGACAAATCCACCCCTTGCTTATACCCATGCAACCCAACAGAAACCTATGTTTTGTCCTGGGCACGTTCACTGTATTAGAATAGCATGTAAGCAGCTTATAGCACCAGAATGCATGGACTGATAGATTTATACTACATAACTAGTGTATGGTATCATGTCTAACAGCAGCTGTGAGTTTGGAGGACAGTAATTTCAGGTCTGTGGGAAAAAAAGATATGGCAAAGTACTAAAGCCTGTTTGTCACTTTATGTATGTGAGTAGTCCCATTGACTTTACTGAGACTACTCACAGTTATGCATGTGCTTAAGCACTTGACTGGATCAGGGCAAGCTATATATTTTAAAAAGAAAAACCCTTTTCTTTATGGAAAATACTGCGGTACTTCTTAATTTTTGCTAATTAATGATTTTTCGGCTCGCAGCTGCATCTTTACTTCATGCTATTTGATAGCTATTCACATGCAACTATTCCCAAAAATACTATGCTTTGTAGTTTGCAGATTCAGGACCCTAGAGCCTAATCTCAAACCCTTTGAAGTCCATAGGAATCTTTCCATTGACTTCAATGAGCTCTGGATCAGGCTCTGAGGTCCTGAATCTGCAAACTACCAGGCATAGTACTGACTCTTGCAAATAGCAGCATTGACTTTCAGTACAGTATAAAGAACATGAGCCCTGCAAATAATGTCAAAACTGAGAAAATATGAACATAACAAGGCCATATGGGCTCAGATCAATGGTCCATCAATATTCTCTGTTTTTATGTTTAACACAATGGAATTTTAGAGACTAATTTTACAATCCTTGCTGCTGTGAGCAGTCCCATTGAAGCAGTAGTCAGGTGAGGAAAGGTCTGCCTAATTTTTTAAAAACGCACTTTATTTTATCATTCACATACATGAACTTTCAAAACAAGTTTAAGCAAATCTTATCATAATCTGTATTTGTTACCTTTAAGGACCCTGTTGTGTTTCGTCAGCCTCTTATTATCTGTGATTTTTAGTGTGTTCAAATTCCAAGAGTGGTAACCATATATTATAAAATGTACTTGATCTTGGTACAAGGTTCCTTACCATATTTTTTTGAAAGGATTTCTCATACTTCATTTCTTCATGCCATTATTATGTCGGGGTTGGGAACCTGTCCTTTTCCAAAGACAAGCTTCCACTCTTGGGGTTTGCATAACTGAGCTTTTATTGTACATTGTGCCACCCATAAACACTGTCAGAAAGACTCATTGAAGTGGCAGAAATTGTAGAGGAGAAGGTTCTTGTACCAGCTGTTGTGAGACTATAAAGGAATAGTGAGGGCTAGCCCTAGATGTTTTGCTGCCCAGGGCAGAAAATAGTTTTGGTGCTCACGCCCCACCCCTCAAATGGCTGACCAAAAAGACACAACAAAACACAACAGAGTGGCTGAGAGATGTGCCCTATCTCCCCGACAATGATTTGGCATCCCCCAGAAATTGGTGACCAGGGCGACTGCTTGCTTCTGGGAACAGTAAGGCTGCCAGTATTAGTTGAGGCAGTAGAGATGTTGATATGCTATCTAGAAAATATTAATCCCTTGCAGTAAATTGAACACTGACACTTCTTTCTGCATTTTTAAAACATTTCTTGTTGTCACTGTTTCCAAACAGAGGGGGTGTGTTGTCTGCAGGCCTCTTGACCAATTCAATCTTCCTGGGAAGACTCAACAAAAATAATAGTGACCAAAATTTTGTAGTGGTGAAGTAGTGTAATTTCTTTTTGTAGTGTTCCCAGAAGGAAAAATACGCTTCAGTACAGGATGGTACCGTAATGATATTCGTAATACAGCTGGTCAGACAAGTTGTAGAAGGACTAGAAAAACTAGTTGACAGAGGCATATTATATACATCGCCTTGAGTTCACTTGTGACATTCTGCATCACTGACAGCAGGGTTTTCAAGGTCTCATTCTACAATGATTGCTCTTTCTCTGACATTTGAATGGAGCAAGATTCAACCTCAAGTCATCTCTTGTTCTGTCCACAAGACTTTCTGAAGCTCATCAGAGGGAATTCCACTACTCTACCTGGTAGTGTTGTGTGGCCACCTTTAACAAATCAGCATGTACAAGCAAGTCCTGACAGAGGCCTCCTAAGTTCTATAGTTATTCCTCTCAGTATAGGGAACTCTGGGCCATCTGAGATACCATGTGAGATAACTGTTAGTAAATACTGACAATTCAATGACATCCACTGAGACTTAAGGATAAATTGATCCTTTTTATTTGAATGCATTGTTTAAATCAGTTCATTTTTTATTTGGATGAGTTCCCTTGTTTATTACATATATTATGTTTAATCTTCACTGACTTCAGTGAGGATCCTTGAAGACTTCAATGAATATGTACGGACGTATACTACCCTGCATTCTGAGCACGCAACCCTATCTTAACATGTGTTCTCCTCTCTATGTATCTGCACCTTATGAAATGGTGCCTGATCTTCTATAGAGTGCATCATTCACTCCAGCACTGTCACACTAGAGCTGGGTGACACATGATTACATTCTGCCCAAAAGTTTGGGGTTCCAGATCAATGGGAATGCTGCAAATGTAAGCAACGTTTTAAAACATAAATCATTTCTGTGGCAGAGAGGGACAAAAACTGTGGAAAAGACCAAGAGCATAGGAACAAAGGATGTGATATACCATTTATCCGGCTAGTCCAGGATCCTGTCTCTCAAATGGTCATTATCTGATGCTTTCAAGGAAGTTGAAAACTCCCATAATGTTCCCAGCCAATTGTGCAGTGCTGTGTGGGGAAGTGGGATAACCATGTGAAGGAGGAAGGATTGCTTCCTGATCTCTGTGGGTAATCAACATCTGACTTGAAAAATGAACTTTGCATGGTACCGAGTCGTTAAACATTCAGCTAGTGGTTAAACAGCCAGTCACCTACGAAACAATTTGCTGGACTCTGTCCTTACTGAAATAGGCAACTGTGCAGTACAATGGTAGCTGAAACTCTGTTTTGACAAATAGTAATAATGTACATTGATAGGCTTAATACTCATGTACAATCCTGGGTTCTAAATTCACTGTAACCTCTCATGGCAAGTACTTAAGGGGGATCATTGTGAATACCAATGGAAACATCTGCTTGATGCACAACAGAGTTTCAAGACACAAACATAATATTAAGTAAATATAATTAGATAGTATTATAATATTCTCATTATTTTCTGTTTTATTGATCAATGGTCTGCCCTCAGCTTATTAGCAGTATCTGTAAAAAACTTCCACTGACCTCTAAGGAAGCAGTTATATCATTGCTGAGAGCTTTGAAAAGCCGACTCCTCATCTCAAAACATACATAGCAAAAGCAGAAAGTAGTCTGGGACAGGCAACAAAAACCATACATATAATAGAATCCCACTGTCTGGGACACCCTATCGTGTACTCTGGGGAATTATAGAATTAATCATAGCCCACTACCCTGACAGTTCTTGTACTCAAGGCATGAAGCTGTACTCCATTCAAGGAGTGATAATCCTCCCACCATTACCTTTGGATGGGCTTGTTATGTTAGTTTTGTACATTAACCCTTCATGATTGCAGTACTGAGGTATGCTTTACATTTCTCATCTGCATAAGTGGCTACTATGGGTAACCAGTTTGTTCTCTGTTGGTTTTCTGAAGAAAGATTTGGATATTCTACCAGCGCCTTGGTTGTTTTTAACTTCTCCAACTAGGTCATGTTCAGAGGTCCTAGCACCTGATTCTCCCTAGGCATACATAATATAAAAGTGGGAGCATATTTTAAATTGGCACCCAGTGCCTTTATGACTTGTCTGCAAGTAGTATTCATTAAAAATAGCCTTATCTGCCACTGTCTTTACTTCTCTTGAAGTGCCTTCCAATCTTAGGATTTGGAAAACTCTTTGACATCTGCAGAGTCTTTAAATAGATATGCAAGTTCTGCTATTCCAGGGTGATGCGTGTTGTTTACTTGTCCATCCTTATTTCCTGATTAGGTCCTGATATTGGCATTCTCAGGAACAATAGGAAAATGTCACTATTTCACTGTCATGCTCTGGTCTGATCTAGCATCAATAGAGGTTCCTGATTTGACAGCATTTTCTCCTGGGTGATTCCTATCTCAATACAATGTTAAGGCTGACTCACGGCTGCTACTGAGAGTCTGCCTAGGTTTCATCTCATCAAATATTCCAAGGTCTTCACTGTGGGATAACTGTTACTCCTACAGCTTCTATCTGAGGGATTATGTGAGAGTGGCTGCTTCCAAATACTGAGCTGAAGTTGCTGCCTCCTGTATTGCTTCCCTCTAGCACTGCAGCTTTCCATTCATCCTTGATCCCCTCCCCTGCTAGTCATTGCTCACTTGGAACTGGCTGTAAGATTTGAAGGACAGAACCGCAAGGAATGTAGGTGGTGCAGATAAGCTGCCCAAAGACTGTATAACTGAGAGTCCCAAGTGAGGCATGAGCAGACATTGTGTGGTAAAGGATGGGTGTTCAGTGGGTGAAAGGAAAGATGCATGGAAAATGGAAAAGGCCCTTCTAAGATGGAGGAAAGGTGACAATTTTAATTGTGGGTGGCCCATCCACATAAAGTTAAACCCTTCTGTGAGGAAATACCAAATGCAGTGCCCATTTCTCACTGGCCAGCTCCCACACTCTGGCCATCATCCCCAGAGAAAAGTATAAGTTCACAAGCCTACCTTTATGAAATGTTGGTATCTTAAGCTTTTTGAACATGACTGATGGAGCTCAAAGACTTTTAGAGGACACGTAATACTTCAAGAAGTTTATGCAGGTAAATGGTTTCTAGAAGCAGTAATGGAGTCCTCTTTTTCCTCTGTTTTTAAATGGTCCCATTGGTTTATCAACACTGTCCATGTTCCTCTCTGGTCTTTATGTGTACAATTTTTTCACAGATGCAGTGTCAGTGCGTAGTACAGTTCTAAACACAGATTCAGCACACAATGGAGAACGGCCTGCTAAAGATGATGGACAAGAGAGGAACAGGAACCTCAGAAGGAAGGGGACAAAAGAGTGAAGGGGACTGCTGAAGGGGCAGGCACCCTCTCAAGAAGGGGATGGACTCAGCTGAACTGGGAAGTAGAAAGGAAGAGCTGATGAATATGGACGCCTCTTGATAGTGAGCCACAAATGGAACAGTGGGGAAGTATACATGACACTTTTCTAATGGGTGAGGCGAGAGAGGCTGCAGGATTGGGAGGTTGCTTGCCAGTATGGATGGAGCAGCATCACCACTGTCAAGCTGTTTGACTGCATCATGGCACTAATAGAGTGCCTCTGTACACTGCTGCTCCCATCACTACCAGCAAGGAGCCTGATATTCATGCAACCATTCCCTCCTACCCTCCCCCAGATGTCAGTGAAAGATTCCTCCAGGCATTTCCATTGGTGCGTCTCATGCTCTCATTATTTATCCACTTTGGTAACATCTTACAGCTCCTGAGCACACCCTTCTCCTGATTCACTCAAAGTATCTCAAGGCCATTGAATTTCTCTCAGCCTATTAACTGCTACTGACAAAGGTGCAGTTTTCACAGCTCATTGTAACGTTCTCCTATTCACAGCTTCAGTATAATTAAAATTTTCTATCTGTAAGTGGGGGAATTGATCCCGCCATTGTGGGGAACTTCCTGACTTCTATATTACCCCGGTGGAATCGGATAGCAGAAGGATCTGAGTCCTCGCTCCAAAACCCTTTACCCAGATGCCTGTCTGACTTCAAAGACTCCTCTTCCACTTTCCCATCCAGCAGACTCCTTGTGACCCTGATAAGGCTGAGTCCAGGATTCCTCTTAACCCCCCGTCTCAGCATGGGTTGATCAGGACAGAGGCTAGAGTGGTACACTTTCCTCATACACTTTCCTCCCTGGTCATTTCCCTGAACCAGTGATCTCTACATTGAGTTTAAATCAAACTTAATTTATTAAACAGCAATGGTAATGACATAATGGAAAAATGGAAGAGGTTAAAAGATCCAGGAACCCTGCCTTAAGGACACAGGGACACCATATACAGTAGTCTCTGGAACTTAAGAAACTTTCACAGTCTATTCCTCACACCTCCCTGGCTTCCCTCCCAGGCCCTGACTATGCTGTAGTGATACCATGGGTAAGACCCCTGTTTTGGTTCTGGCTACATGTCCCCAGGCTCTAGGTGACAGGACCCTTCTCCCCACTATCAGCCCCCTCCCCCACTGGGTTTACACCCCCACCCCGAGTCCAGCCTTCAGAGGCCCTGTCTGTCGATGTCTCCCCCTCACTCTACCCAGCCACTCATTGTACTCAGTTCCAGTATTACTTGCAGCATGGCAGGTTTCCACTATGCCAGCTCTGGCTCCATGGCTTCCCACTGTATCTCAGCCCTGGCTCACCGTTGGTGTGGCTGATATCTGCTGCTCTGGCTCTGGGCTTCTGCTCTGGCTCTCCCTTATTTGGCCTTGGCAGCCACAGCTCACATGGACAACAGTGCCTGGGCACTTGACTCTCTCATTGGCCTACCTGCTAAGTCCATCTGTCTGACTTGGAGTGCTGGCCTCTCTCCACTGGCCCTGGAGATTGCCAGTCTCAGGACCCTGACTCCTCTTTGGCCCTTCCTCTTTCTTCTGGTATTGGGAGGGGGGCAACCAAAAAACCCACTAAATTTCATTAAATGGCCAACAGCCCCTTACACATCATTCAGACCTGTTATATGTTGGACTTTACCTAAACATTAGACAGATGGGGCTGTATGTACCTGAAAGTATTAGCAGTTCTCCAGGCTGCACAGACTGCCTATGCAGGAGCCTGGCCTATCCAGGAGAACAGCCAACCACCATTATAAGGTCAAAGAGGAAAAGCAAAAGCTCCACAGCAGGGATATGCACAGCATCCTGGAGAGAGAGGACAGCTCACATTTTAATGCCCCTTATACATCACAATACTCTTCTCAAGGTCCTGTTCTCTGCTTCTATCTGGGGCAGTAGAGACAAAGCCCAAAGGTAGATATAACTCTCCTGCACGGTGAGGAGGATGCTGGCTCTCTAATTTCATAGGAGTCAGGATTGGAGGGTATATATGAAACGGAAAGCCTTGCCTCACCTTGGCATTCTAGTGCGGCTGTGTCTGCTGACACTGAGAATTCCTTAGCTGGTTTGAGATCTCTCTCACTGAAGGATTCTGGTAGGGAACCCCATGCAAGGAAGTGTCCCCTCTTCCTAACCTGGTTACTAATATTTGTAGAGAGAGGGTGTGGATAGAAATTGAGTCTGCATAGACCTTCTGCATATCCCTGATGGAATCTGTTGTTTCTGAGCTGTAAGACAGAGAGAAATTCTTTGGCCTTTGAGGCCTTTTAAAATTACACAGATAGCAATAGGGAAGAACCCACCCTGACAGTATTCCCTGAGGTTGGTATACAACAGAACCTTCATCTTGCCATCAAGTGTATAATATATCTGTACTGTATTGCCTATTTCATATGAGATAGCACGGACCATGAAGGATAGGTCCATCAATGACTATTAGCTAGGATGGGAAGCGATGGTGTCGCTAGCTTCTGTTTGCCAGAAGCTGGGAATGGGCGACAGGGGATGGATCACTTGATGATTACCAGTTCTGTTCATTCCCTCTGAAGTACCTGACATTGACCACTGTTGGAAGACAGGATACTGGGCTAGATGGACCTTTGGTCTGACCCAGTATGGCCGTTCTCATGTTCTTATGATTTATATTCTATATGAAATGGTCAGTACAACACAAAAGAATAATAAATAATAATATGTAAGAATTAGGGGATGTGGGGATCATGCTCAGCATGTCTCCTGATGTTGTTCTCAGCTGGCAGCTGGGCTGGAGGAGTTAGTATTGGAGTCATGCTTTTGCAAGTAGTATCCACTAATAACATGATGTAGCCCCTTCAGTTGTGTAGCTGAAGTTTCTGCAGGCCATGGAGTTTCTGCAGGTCATCAGCCATGAAGGCTTTTATAATCTAAGAAAAGCCCTTTTGGATGTAATAGTGATTTTTTACTGTAAAATTCTCCTGCTAAAACACTTAAATTGCAGCTATATTTAGAAAAGGGGGTTATATAAAAATTCATCATCTTATTCAAAAGTTCATATTTGATTTTTTAAATATTAGTGAGATCCACAGTGGATTTTGGGGAGCATTCTGTCCTTTGCTCTTCCTCAAGTGAATCAGAATTGAATCAAACTCACTCTCTCTTAGTTGTATTGCTCTGTGTTCCTGACAGAGTAATGTTACCCGAAATTGGGCCAGATAGTACGCTTAGGGAGGACTAATGACCCACCAGAGTTTGGCAGAAATCAGCACGTTTATTATATTGATAGCTAAGCTCAAAAGAAGGCGGTGGGGGTAGGGGGTGTCACACTCACACTCACATACTCATGCTCCAAGGACAGGCACGGCACTGGAAATGTGAGGATCCTTCAAGGTAAATCTCCCACAGCGCAGTGAGGGATGGTGCGATGCAGGTAAGTCTTCCTGAGGCACAATGGAATGCAATGCTGCGAACCGCTGGCCAGGTGGCTGGGCAAAGGGCCTTCATGAGAGGTACAATCTTGTGAATGCACTCCTGAGCACATTGCTCCTTCCCCCTTTAAGGATCTGCTCCTCATGGCCTGTGACTAGAGATGACTTGGCTGCGTCTGGCTGGTCACAGTCCACATTGGGCAGTATCCATGCATTGGGTGTGTGATTGCTGCCTAATCAGAGTGTCATGGCCTGCAACTACAGATGACTTGGCCGCGTGTGGTTGGTCACAGTCCACATCGGGCAGTGTTCATGCAGCGTCCATGCATTGGGTGTGTTATCGCTGCTAATCAGAGTGCCAGACACCTTGTCTACCTGGAAGCTCTTCTGAACTTCCAGCTGCTCAAGCAGCCCATTCATCCCACAGGCATTCCAGAAGGGAGGGGGAGGAGAAAAGTCACTTCACAGGTATTCAAAGAGG
The DNA here is from genome assembly GCF_003597395.2 of Chelonoidis abingdonii. Lineage (NCBI taxonomy): Eukaryota > Metazoa > Chordata > Testudines > Testudinidae > Chelonoidis > Chelonoidis abingdonii. Next base: position 50,783,565 of record NC_133771.1, read on the forward strand.
GAGAGGAGACAAAAGGGGCGGAGGAAGGTACAACAGACCTTTTGAGCATACAGGTTATACATGGCATACAGATCACTGCTGTTCCTACAACTCTCTGCCCCTTGCACTACTCTGCCATCACAGCTAAGAGACAGCAAGCTGGATTCTATTTTGGCTGACCTGGGGAAAAGCAAAGGGCAGAATATTCCTGGAAGACCATTGTAGAGCTCACTATGCAGATGTATGCACTTGGATGCTATGCGCTAGGTTCCACCTCTCAGACTATATCTACACTACAGCAGCACAGCTGAAGCATTGCAGTTGTGCTGCTGTACGACTGTAGTTTACACATTCTACAGCAAGGGTTTTCTGTTGCTGTTCATATTCCACCCCGAGTGAGGCAGTAGCTAGGTGAACATAAGAATTCATCTGTTGACCTAGTGGTGTCTATACTGGGGCTTAGGTCAGTTTAGCTATATCTCAGGAGCGTAAACTTTGACATAATTAGATTGACCTAAGTGTTAGGTGTGGACCAGGTGAGAGACACAACTCATACTAAGGGGTGGGGAGTAGCTGTCATCCCAGTAGCATCGCAGGGAAAGAATTGTGATTCCTTCCTTGTTTCGTGGGTAGTATTTTGCTGCTGGCTTATAGCAGCAGCAAATTATTATCCTCCACCATCCGGCTGTGGTTCAGTGCTGCTGGCCATTCCCTGACTTAATCTTCCCACTTGCGTCACAGGAGAAGCAAGCAGGAGTGCAGCACCCAGTAACCCCTCCATGCCCCTATACAACAAGGTCTAGGTAAACTGGTAGGGGTGCAAGGATTTGGTTCCTTTTCTCCCTTTTAGGGCATATCTATGCTAGAAGCACTACAGCACAGCTATACTGCTGTGGAGCTCTAGATGTTCACTACAGAGACAGAAACAGTTCTTCTGTTACTCTAGTAAATCTACCTTTCCAAGAGGCAGTAGGTAGGTCGACGGAAGAATTCTTCCATTGACCTAGTGGTGTCTACAATGGGGCTTAGGTTAGCTTAATTACTTCGCATAGGGCATGAATTTTTTCATAGCACTGAGTGATGTAGGTAAACTGACCTAACTGTGTAGTTTAGATCAAGTACTAGACTACATGCCTGTGCAGAGGAGTAAGTCATAATCCATTCCTGGGGGTACTATGTAAAACCCTAATACACAGAGATACATAGATCAGTAGAAGTGTCAACTCCATACTAGTTGCATATCCAAATTCTGCCATCAGAGGACCAGTGCAATTTACCAAAGAGGTGTAATCAAGGGCATAGGTGTAACTGAGGGCAAAATATGAAGGGGATGGGACTGCACAAGTGTAAGGGAAAGCATTTGCTGGCCTGCAGAAGCATCAGTATTGGTGTTGAGACATAAGCCACACAGAACAGTTTGATTTTCTGATTTCAGGTAGAGGTTACAGGGCTGGCAAATAGAAAACCAGCTTTTCATTTCTAAATGGATGAAATCTGATTTGGAGACTCTGAGAGACAATAAACCTGATGCCTTTTTTAGAGTCACTTTTCACAGTAGAATTGTACTCAAATAGAACATATTGCTACTTTATAACACCACCATGTGGGAGAAATCATTGTATATCTTAGTAGTTTTGTGTATTAGGAAGTCCTCAAATATACAAATACAGGAATATTTATCCTTAATTATTACGATGGGAAGAGAAGGTTTTTTGTTTATTTGTTTTGTTGCTTTGAACATCAAGTGACCTACAAAGCTTGGATAAATGCCACTGTACATTCACTAGAAGGCTTATAAACATCTGTGTTTGCTTCTGTAGGAGCGATAACTGCCTGGAGATAACAAATCTGATGATTATTTCAGACATAGAGGACAAACAATACTCAAGATGATGCCTCTTAAGTACCTGGCACACACTTACAAAAGGTGCAAAAGTTACCAGGCTATATCATATTCACTGTATAACCAGAACGTAAATTCCACTGAAAGAATACAGAGAATGGGGAGCAATTGAGAAAAATGGGGGAATAATTTCCTTTCTGAATCGGATTAAGTCCACTGTATCGCGGTGTGAATCATAAAGCCTTGTTAAATGGCATGTGACTATTTTATAGAGTTTCCCCTCCCTCTTTCTCATGTGTGTATTTAGAAATATTTACCTCTGTGGTTAGCTATAAAATCATCCAGCAGTGCACGATCTTATTCATTTATCTAGTCGGTTCATTAAAAAGTCAGATAATTATAGGGGGCATAGATTTGTCTTGCATCATTGCCATTAACATTTAGGGAAGGTATAGTGTGGTGTCCATAGAATGGAAAATAAACTCATGAAATATTGTATCCATTCACTGAAGATTAATAATAATAAAATCAGTTTACTCTCCATGTTTTAATTAATGCAGCATAATGTTAGGTTTTACTGCAGAAGTTATTTTGAAATACTTGTACATGAACATATATTTTAGTACATTTAGTCCTTCATCTGATATTCACTGATTTCCAGCATCTGCATGTTCCGATACCACAAAGAAAAAAAAAATACTGTTATTTCCTCAGCTGAGTCATTTTCAGGATGTTTCGAGGATGTCTAATAGATAGAGACATTACTTAATTATATGAATATGAATCTCTGAGACTTATCTCCTACTTTGAGTGACAACAAAAACTGTTCAAGTGTTTCTTATACTAAAAAGATTTCAAATCAAGTATTTTAAACAGAGTAAGATTAATACCAAACTGTACATAGAGCTACCACATTAGTATAGTATAATATTGGTGAATAACAACAGTAACATACATAAAAGGAAGAAATTACATTTATGGTGCTGTGTATTGTCTTAAAGACAGTGCTACTTTATCAAATCTTATCACAACTTATTCACAATGCTACAAGATGACATTAATATATTCGAAAACTCAGGTTGGAACTATCTGCTTTTTAGCTGATGACAAATCACATACGACGTGTGGGAGAATACCCTGAGACAGATTTTCATGCTAAAATTCTCTGCAATTTAGCAACTTATTTATAAAATACGATGACAATTGTTTACAAAACAACAACATAGATTGAGTCCATTTGTGCAATGCCTAATCAGTGTCTATAGTCTGCATGAATATTTAACAGAGGTGACATATATGTCCAGTCAGTCTAGTAATATAGTACCTGTTTCTGTTGCCCTAACTCAGTTTGGACTGAATTCTCTGCTGATTTAAATTGGTGCTGTTCCATTGACATTAATGCTATAGTGCCAATTTATATCAGTAGGGAATTTGGCCCATTGAGCAGTATTTTAGTCCACTGGAAGTCTCATCAAATTTAATATATGAGTAAGAAGTTGACAAGATTGGGTCAACAGTAAAATTTATGTGTTTAATGCCCATTATTTATATAAGGGAAAGAATGATCTCACCCCATATAAACTGCAGACCTGAGGCATACTGAAAGTGGTCATGTTATACAATGAACTGCTCTTTTATTCAATCATGTTCCACCCATTGTTTAGAGCAAGTGTGCTATTGTGTTTATTTGGTTATAAACTAGAAGACACAGTCACACAAGAACTAGGATTCTGGCAACCCAGCACACTGCCAAGATGAGTATAGGCACTCTGGTCATGGAGTGGGAAAATGCAACTATGCAAATGACTTGACATTTCCTAAAAGCAAGATGTTGATTTGATACCACACAGGCTATAAACAATGGCTCTTAACTTGAGGTTTCAGTAAATACATATGTATGACAGCAGCCTTCCTTTAAAACCAGTCAATCACTAACATTCCTGGTGAACTATGGCATTTCTTAGGAGTTGCTTCCTCAATTACTAATGTATCCGCTGCTAATTTTATCATGCAGAGTAGGAATTTGTCCCATCACTAAATATAAGCCAAGTTTAGAAGAAATACAGAAGTTGTCAGCACATGAGAGTCAACACATTATTGCTATACCTCGGCCATTTATAACAAAACTAAAATGAGCACTCACTTGTTTGGCATTAATTTAATGTCCCACTTAGTTCCTATCAGATGCAAATAGCTGCTTCATCTGTTTAAGCATTTCTGTTCGCGCACATAATGAAGTGCTCTGTACCTGTCAAGTAAGCAGAATTCATAACTTAAATAAGAAATGGATGAGGAAATTCAGTGTCCTTGTTAAAAAATATTAAGCCTCCAAAGGGACTGTGTCAGATTTATTCCAGCCATTGGTTTCCTTTGATGAGGTTTACCTACCCACCACCTCCCCTCTGCCCCGCATAGAGCTTTTTGAAATACGGCATGCCAAAGACATTGCTGAAAAGGATATCAATTCAATGCATGGCAAAGTTAACAACAGTGTCGTTGTCAAACATACCCAAAACAAAATAAATTAACCAGCCAACCTCCTGTATTTAAGTGTTTTTTACATTCTGTGTTTCAGAAAAACAGTTTAATTTTAAACAGCATTCTAGTTACGATCAGCCTCTCTTGAGGAAGTTTTTTGTGAGAATGAATGGAGATAATGACTACCATTAGTCTTTGCCATTAGCATAAAGTATGAGAACTCTACGAAATTTATAACAGGGTATGACATGACAGTATAAATATGACTTTCTAACACTTGCATATGTTTTTGACTACAGCTGATTGCTATTTGGTGAAGTTAAAACTAGTAATAGTATATTTGATAGCATGTTCATCATTGGGTCTAATTGTTTCCACTACAGGACGTGAAGCTTTATGTCCTCTATCAACCAAGAACAAACAGTCATACTGCTTAATGGCTGTTCAATTAATGTTTATGGTGCTACTTTTATACTCTAAGTTATCTGACAAATAAACTCCAAGAAGCAATTTAAGAACCTCTGAAGCTTAATGGGACCCCAACCACTATTAAATATTACTACAAATTCCTATACAATCCCACATTTGCAGATGTGAAATGGGAGACATTTATCAGCACTAGACATCTTCTCAAGGACAGCAGGATTAATTGTGATAGGGAAAGGAAATCAGAACTGTAAAGACAGAAGGTCTGTGTAACTTTAGTTTGGTTAGCTTGAAGTTGCTGATTGGACCTGGGCTAAAATGGAGAAGACCTCGTCAGATAAAAGTCAGCCTCAGTTCATCACATTGCAGAGGCTAATCCTCTAATGCTGATTTGCCCTCTATAATCTGGATGCTCTCCACCTATTCAGAAGCTGGATTGATTAAAAAGAAAAGAACAGTTCAATGACGGGTTTCTCTCTGCTGCTTTGGTGCATATTAATTCATCTCTCTCCCTTTTGTACAAAGCCTGTAGAGAGCAGTGTAAAATTACCGTAAATATGTTTTCACTGGAGAGCTGCCATTGTTCTAAATTATGAAAGTAAATGATTTCTGGCTTGTGCTGTTAATTGTATAGAGCAGTAATATATTCATTCAGTGCTTCCCATTTTAATTCAGGCTCCCTGATCTCTGGCTTCTAATGATGTATTACAAGCCTGTACTTCTCTGACACTTAGGTAATTAATCATTAATATTTCTCAGTCCCCCACAGTAGCTGGACACAATTAGACAAGAAAGAACAGATCTGAAGGGTGGTGAAAATTTCTTTTCAGAAATCACACATATTTTCACACCATAAACATTGCTCAACATCCACTGCTGCAAATATATTTTAATAGAACGGCTGTTACTGTGGCTCCCTTCCTAACCTCCCAGTAGTTTTAATAGAGCAACATGAGGTTCATAAACAGGGAAAATGCAAGTTTAAAGGCTGTCAAGCCTTCTTGACAACTTCCCACCAGGAACGCAGCTGAGAAATGACAAACTTATCACCTGACTAGCTGATGTTTAAAGCTCACTGCTTTTTATCAAGAAGCAATAAGCCTTCCAGTTTGGAGTTCATTTTCCATTTCATAAGGACCTCTTCACCAAAAATTATGCAGTTGATCTGATTAGTTTAACACTACAGTTTTACTATTTGTAATAAACAAAGGCAGCTTTTATGGTGTTACTGCACATTAAGAGATATTTTAGGAAGGTGACAGACTTGTTTTTATTTCTCATGTATTATTGCTTGACACTTTTAAAAAACAATACTGATATAGTTTAACAATGTTGCTTGTATTTTACTTGCACAGTTGTTATGTGTAACTATATATGTATTCATATTCTGGTTCATCTCTGCTCTGGTGAGGACTAAGCAGTAAGCAATAGATCCACTTAAGGGTACAATGTTGTGACTTTGACAGGGGGTTGACCTCATTGCTAGGAAGAAAGTCTGTGGTAAGCTTAGTAGCCAAGTTCTTTAATGGAAAACCCCTGTATTAAATTGTATCATGTAGACTTTGTGATGGATTCTTTCAACGACTTGCCTTGTAAAAGTGCAGTCACCCCAAGGGGCTGCAAGAAGCACTGCATTACTATTTCAATACCATCTGACTTTGCAAGAGAAAATTCAAATACTCAGGGAAGCCCGATGCACTTTATCTCTTGACATTCTCTCCGTTTTGTGTCTTCTTATTTAAAATATAGCCTCCATTGATCTGCATTGCAGGCTTCAGTGGTAAAAAGACATTTCATGTCTTTGGGCCACAATTTTCTTTGATTGGTCAGTTTAGGGATAGTTGAGAGGAATTGCACTTAATCAGAAATAAATTTTGGGTGGTTTCAGACTGCTTATAAAAGTGATGCACTCTCTCTATAAAGGTTAACAATTGCATAGGGCGAACATGCACATTCAGGACTCTGATCTGAATGAGAGTTGAGTGCACAGTCCAAAGGCCAAATATGATCTTTACTACCCTTATATGAATACCCTAAACCTCTTTTATAAGCAGAAGTGTCTGCCCATCCAAATCTACATGATGTTACTAAGCTGCATACAGAACCCCACACTGAGATACATAGGTAGAGCCCTACCAAATTAACAGCTGTGAAAAACATGTCATGGACTGTGCAATCTGGTGCCCCATCAGAGGCTCCTACCCTGCCTAGGGTTCCAGCTGCTAATCATGTCTGGGAATTGGGAGGGATGAGACTCTCTCTTCCTCTGCAGGTGCTGCTCCTGGGTTGGGTCAGACCCACCTCTGGGATCTCCTCCGGGTGCAGGAAGCTCCACGGCTCCAGCTGTTAACTCCCCACAGGGGGAGGCTGCAGCTCCAGCTATCAGCCCCTGACTCAGCTAAAAGACTACTGCTGCACTGCTGCCGATGGTGGCATTGGCTTTAGAGCTGGGCACCCGGCTAGAGGCCTTCCTTTCCAGCTTCCCAGCTCTGAAGGCAGCACCTCTGCCAGGAGCTGGGCAGAAGTAAGAGTGGCAACCCCACATCTCCCCCACCCCACAATAGTCTTGCATCTCTCTCATTCTGACCATTTTTTGGGTCGGGACCCCCATAGTTACACCACCATGAAATTTCAGATGTTTTTGCTAATTTTAAAAAAAATCCTGGCAGTAAAATTGACCAAAATGGACCGTGAATTTGGTAGGGCCCTATACATGGAGAATTCTGTGTCATGACTGATGTGAAAATATTTCTCTCATTGTTTTACATCCATCTATCTGTCTGCTTCCATGGCCACCATAATCTTGTACGTGACAGCAGAAGCACATACCAGTAGATTTAGAGAAATCAAGAAAGTTCATTTTAGCTGTAATTAAAAATATTAATGGAATATTTTAGGTACTTCTATATATCTTAGGTACTTAACTGGCCCCCACTACCACAGCATCTGAGTGCCTCACAATCTTTAATAGATTTATCCTCTCAACACCTCTGTGAGGTAGGAAAATATAATTACATGGCAGAGGAATTTCAAAAATAGGTGCCTGAATTTAGGCTCTCAGGCACCTAAATAAATGGCCAGATTTTCAAAAGTGCTGAGGACCCAGTTGAACTCAGTAGAAGCTGCTGGCTGCTGAGCACTTTTGAAAATCAAGCCACTTATTTAAATGCCTATATATGACCTAGGAATCTAACTTCAGACACCACATTTTTAGGGAAAACTTTGGATACACTCAACAAAAAGAACTGTATCAGAGGAAGGGGGAGACAAACACCAATATGATTGTGGCATATAAACAAATGTGCATATGGAAAACTTTTATAATTCCAGTATAATTTTTGAGTGGTACAGATGAAGGTTATAGATAGTAAGTTCTTCAGGCTAGTGACTGCATCTTCCTATGTATTTCTACAGCACCTAACACATGTAATGGTCCCAGTCACGGTCAACACTAATAGTGATAGTAATTTCACTAAAATAGTGATAGTAATTTCTACCCTTTCGTTTATCTATAGTTTGCAAAGTAGAGGCATGCTGTGCTATGGCAGTGAGCCTTAAAAACTGCCAACTGTTTCAGGTAACTAGGTGCTAGCATGTGCATGTATAATCTGTCTTTTGTATGGGGTGGAGTACAGCTTCTGTTACAATTCCATCCCTATACCCACTTTGCTCCTGAATGGTTAGTAATTTGTCCTCTGCGTTGGCTGTGGGTCATGACAACTACACACTCCTCTATGTCCAATCTTTAACAACTGGCTCCAGGAGTGGAACGCAAGGCATGCAACACCTGATTACCCCAACATGCCTGGATCCAAGGTCTGGGGTGAACACAAGAGCCTCCATTTCAGGTCTTAAGTCCCCTACCTGCTCCTGCACAGCAGCCTAAGCTGGACAATGACTTGGGCCCTAAATAAGTATCTGCAGTTAATTAACCTCAGTATTTGCAATAATCACTACAGTTCCTCCAGTAAGAGTAAAGCACTCATCCCCTTGCAGACTGGAATCCTACATTTCTGACCTAGTAAAGAACTCTAAACATGTATATGTTTAGATTTTATCAGGTAGATTATTTTTAATTTCACTATTTTCAAGCAGCGTAATTTGAAATTCTATTAACTGAAAATTCTAGTTACAAACGGTCCAGTGACTGAGGTGCTGAACACTCAATCTCCAGCACTTTACAACCAAATTTTATTTATTTTGCCACCACAGCTTTTAGGAAATATGTACTAAAACATCAAGAAAAATGTGCCTTTGCAACTTCAGATAATAATGCCAGGTCTGCCTTGAAGCAATAGTAAATTGTCCCGCTGTGTGGCAGTGCTTAGCAACATTATCTAATGATGGCAGAAAATCACAGAGAAACTAGCTCTGGGTTAGAAAAAGTTTTCTGGAAAGCTGATTAGAAAGAAATTTTTATATTGGCAAGTTCTGTATTGTAACAAATGTACATGTTTTAACTAAGTACTATGGGGCTAGATCCTGGAAACCCCACCCCATAGAACAGTACATTGCCTTTTTAGAGAACTTGGTATGTTCAAATCACTGTACATACATTGATTCACAATGCACCCCTGAGTTACATAGGTCAGTAGTATCATCCCAATTTTACTGATGGAGAAATGAAAACAGAAAGACAAAATGACTTGTGCAAAGACACACAGCCAGTTGGAGAGGCAGAATTAAAACTCATGGCCTCCTGACTCCCAGCCATACGCTGATTTCCCCAAATGATAATGCATTACAAGACTAGTCCGACTGAACTGAAAGAGACCACTTGCAACAATAAGGAGTACCTATGTGAGCAAAAATTGCAGGTTTAGGCTATTTCTCTCTGTTCTAGGTTTGGCTGAAAGCCATAGCAAAAATTAAGGGCTAGATTATGATACCCTTACACACATTTAGTATTTTACCTGATAGAATGTGCCATTGATTTCAGTGGGCCCGCTTATGGTGTAAATATTCACTGTAAGTAAGGGTATCACACCCTAGCTTGTAACTACAAAACTAGTTTTGATAGAAATGAAAATGTTTATAATGGGCCTAATCTTGGCCCAAAGTATGCCTGTAGCAGAAAGCCTAGAGGAGCTAGGTGGGCTGCTTATGCTTCGTGATCATTCAGCTCCTACATGGCTGCTGAGTTCTACCCCAGTGATGGAGTCAGGAATGACTCAGCCCTGCGGATTGCCATACATGGCAAGTGGGGTGCTGGGGATTACAATGGGGGGGGGGAGAGAGAGAGAGAGAGAAAGAGAGAAAAGCATCTTTGAGTCCTGGGTAAAGACAGGAAATACAGACATAAATTAATGTAAAAATAACTTTCTTCAGGATGTCATAGGGCCAAAATCTGTCCTTGTATAGGCCACTTGACTCTGAATGTAGAATTTGGCCCAAATGTTGAGAAAACTAAAGGCCAGATCATTGTCCCTCAACTGCAGAGAACAAACCCAGAAACACATTGGCAACACAGTGTTTACACTGTACATGAGAGCCAAGATACAGAAAGCCCATGGAGAGAGACTCTACACATTCCTGTGTCCTAGGAACTGAGTGCCATGTCAATTTTCTATGCATGGACACAAGGGAAAGATCTGTGGTTAGGCTAGGGGAGTGGAGAGGGTATGGGCAACAATTCCATGTTTAGGAGTGCATAAGGGTATTTGCGCTACTTTCATCTTTGTCCAGCAACAGAAGCTGAAGAGTTGCTACATGCTAGTTGCTGTCAGTTGAAGTTGAAAATGCTGTTCTTTGGCTCCACATGCAGTTCCCTGAGTGCACAGTTTGTTTCCTCTGAGGGTTTGGTCATAAATGATTACAAATTCAAGTCTCAATATGCCTTCCAGCCCTACCTTTTAATGATTCTATGAAAACCTTAGCACCTACATATTTATACCACATATGATGGTAGATATGCATATTACATAGAAAAGATCTACAAGCTGAAAGGTCAAATGCTGGGAAGTTAGGAAATTCTAGATTTAAGGTTGCCAGGACAACTTTGAGTGTATCCCCTTGTGTGTATGCATTATGATACACTCTTTAGTTACAGGATCTCTTATTTTTTCCACAAGATCCAACTCATCCAACTACTTGAATGAGTTAGAGGTTCAATATTGCTTTTTGTCCCCATCATTCAATGTGTGACTTCAAGTCTTATTTATTGTATTCCATGTAAACCCTGTACAGATTATGGCACAGGCGCCAGCTTCCACTTTTCCCAAGGGTTGTTCAACCCCCTCTAAGTCCGATGCCCTGCTCCCACTCCACCCCTTCTCCCAAGGCCCCACCCTTGCCCTGCCCTTTCCCGCCCCCCACTCTGTCTCTTCTCCACCTCTTTCTGCCCCCTCCTCTGAATGCACCCCATCCCCACTCCTCCCCCTCCCTCCCAGCATGAGCGGGAGGTGCTTGGAGGGAGGTGGAAGAGTTGAGAGGCAGGGCCACTGGTGGGTGAGAGGTGCTGGGGGGCGGAAGGGAGCTTGGCTGCTGGTGGGTGCTAAGCACCAGCTAATATTTTTCCTTGGGTACTCCAGCCCTGAAGCACCCATGGAGTCAGTGCCTATGGAATATGAAATTATTCACCTTCTCTTGTGTTTTTCTATGGTCCACTGATGCAGTAGCAGACCTCTCAGATGTTAATAAATATATTTTCATGATACCCTGGTGAAGTAAGAAGTTGTTTTTTGTTTTTACAGATGACAAACTGGAGTCTTCTTTTTACTTCTTTATCCTCCTGCACCATCAGGTGGACTGGGCACCAGTTTGTCATTTATTTTGGTCTTGTGCTGGTCTGTTCAGGCTTCTGTGTGTCATATTAGCGGATCCAGCTTCTTTCTCTATTGTTCTACATAACATTTGTCTAGCGTGCCCTTTTCTTCTCTTTGCAAATGGTATCCATGTTATCATGTGGCACGGAAGTCATGTTGGTAGCATCCTTAATGTATGTCCTAAATATGCCATTTGTCATCTTCTTATCATATTTGATACTTTAGATTGGCTTGCTCTATTTAGAATTTTTGATGCTGCAAGAATCTTTTTCTAGTGATCTCTGAAGATCTTCTGCAGGCATTTACTTTGGAATAAACTGATCTTCTTATCATTTTCTGCTGTAGATTTCCATGACTCTGCTCCATAAAGGACAGAAGTGATGCTGGTGTGGAAAATTTGTATTTTTGTGGCAGTGCCAATCATGCTACTTTTCCAGATCTTATCAATTTTAAATTTGTTTGCTGTTTTTGGTATCCGTTGCTTGACATCTAACATGGTGTCACCACCATTGCACATCTCACTCCTTAGATAAGTAAAATGACTTACTTATTCTTGTGTTTGTTCATCCACTCTAATGGTTACTTTTGCGACAGTGACAGACATATTTTTTTCTTCCCCTTGTGGATGAACAAACCAGCTTTCTTTTGCTGTATCTGCCAAGAGGTGGGTCTTTTCTTTCATTAAGTGATATATTGAACATGATGATGTCATCAGAAAAAACAAGGTCATCCAATTATGCTTTATCATGTAACCATAAAATTCCTCGGTTGCCTTCTTTGATTACTTTCCTCGTGACATACTCGATGACCTGTGCAAACAATAGTGGGGACATAATACATCCTTGCCTTACTCTAATTTTCACTGCAAATCATTGGCTAATGTCATAATCTCTGACTGTACATTTGGTATTATGATACAGATTCTTGGTGATTCTAACTATTTTTGGTGATTCTAACTATTTTTGCATCACCCTGAAAAACTGAAAGTTTCTGCTGCAAACCAGAGAGGTGTTAAAGATTTGCTTAAAAAAATGGTTGGAAAACTTTTATAATGGATTGTGTTAGGCAAACTACATATAAATATCACACACACAAAACTAAGTTACAAGAACATTATGAAGATTGCAAAGTCAAGCACTCACAAGTTAGGATATGCCACAATTAAGGTTGCCCATGCAACCTTAATTTTTTAACCTATATTTTTTTAAATTATGTGATTCCAGACTATTTTTTCCATAGGAACCTCGCCTCATTCAATGCACAAGAGGGACAGGTCTCGGTTACTCAGCAACTATTCAATGTTTTGTTTTATTCTTATTGTTCAGTGTGTGGCAGTAGGCTTTATTTACTGCGTACTATTCAAACCCCACTCTGAAGACATAATTATTATTGTCCTTGTCTATGAAGCTCACTCACAAGAGGATCTGAGTGCTTCACAAACATTAATTAATTTATCTTTACGAAACTCCTCAGAGGTGAGGGGGTGGTGGTAGCCTCATTTTGCAGATGGGGAGCTGAGGCAGAGAGAAATTGAGGTCAAAATATCCACTAATTTTGGGTTCTCAATTTGAGACAACTGTTTTTCAGACTATTTAGCATTAAAGAACACTTTGTATAATATGTACAACACTTTATACAGTTCCTGCTGACTTCAGTTGCCATTGTGAATGCTCAGCATTTCTGCACATCAGAATCTCAAGTTAGGCATCCAGAAAATGAGGAACATACTATTAGTGACTGCCAGTGAAAAGTGTGATTTAAGTGACTTGGTTAGCATCACACAGGAACTCGGTAGTAGAAGCAAGGATAGACTTCAGTTTGTCAGGGCAGCAGTCAACCGCCTTAACTGGGGACAGTCCTTTCTCTTCCTGCAACCCCTTGCCTTCTTCACTACATCTGCTTTCATCCCTTAGAAAACTGCCCAAATTTGAATTTCAGTTCGCAATCAGCGAATGCTTTGATTTTAACATCTAAAATTTCTGAAGATTCCAACTTCTGCAACTAACTTTTGAGTGCTTGACTTTGCAACCTTAATAACGTGCTTTTAAACAGTTTTTGGGTGTATGATTTTCTAGATGTTTTAAAAAGCCAACTGAAAAAACAGAAAGTCTTTCACTTGGTATAATGTTTACACCTATATGGGTCATCAGCAGGGTTGGAACCTTTAGATCCACAGCACAGACCTCTGCCACTTGAGTTAATGGAGTAACTGATAACAGTAGTAGGTTGTCAGCTCTATGTGCACCAGCCATTATCAGACTGGCTTCATAGATATTTGCTGACAGCAAATGAATGGTGAGTCTTGGGTTCCATTCCATGATCTAAAGGAGAGTGTTCTCTAGTGGGCACAGACTCCACCTGTTTTCCTCGAGCTTGACCCTTTCTGTCCCATCCCTTCCAAAGTGTCTTGGGCCCAGTCTTATGTCTTCTCACCCCTGGGTCCTTTTTGCCAGTCCCATTCTCCTTGCTGACCCAGTCCAAGTCTCCACTCCTCAGGCTTCAGATCCCAGCTCCATCCTGCCCAGCCAGTTTCAGTCCCCTCCTTTTCCCTAACTCTTTAACTCCAGGCTCATTGCCCAGCCAGTCCCAGGTCACATGTGTGGCTCCTTCTGAGCGTTGCCTATGATGGACCCCCCGCCTTTGAAAATATTCCAGGCTGTGATGACCCCCCACTGAGTGATGACCCCCCACATACGATGCCACCCTTACTTCTGGCTGCTGCTGGGAGCAGTGGCAGCTCTACCTTCAGAGTTGGGTGCCTGGCCAGTAGCTGCTGCTGCCCAGCTCTGAAGACAGAGCTAGGGTGACCAGATTTCCTGACTGTATAGGGACAGTCCTGATATTTGCGGCTTTTGTCTTACATAGGTGCCTATTATCCCCTACCCCTTGTCCTGATTTTTCACACTTGCTGTCTGATCACCCTAGGCAGTGCAGAAGTAAGGGTGGCAATACTGTGATCCCACTATTACAGCCTGGTGACCCCCTTTTGGGTCAAGACTCCCAGTTTGAGAAACCCTATGACAGAGCATTTTTCTTGCTTGTTTATAGCTTTACATCATGCACTCTAACACAGACATAAAAGATGTGTTACATTCAAAATGCCATACAGAATAAGCAATAAGCTATCCATTTAAAACACTATTATCATACTCTGTCTAGGTCTCTATTTTATCAGCACTTCATTTGAATGAGAATATTCTTGATTATCTTTTGTAGCTGCTGTAGGCATACAAAGGAATATGTTCCTCTGGGAAGCACAACAAAGATAGGTCTGCATGTGACAGACCTTTCAACTGGATTTGACTGGTAGCAGTACAAAATTGTTAGGAGAAATATAATGAATTACTGGTTGGGCATTCAATACAAAACAGTAAGTGAATCCAGTGAACTCTGATACAAAATGTTTTGTCTTTACATTTTGACCTGTTTACTCTGCAGAAATAAAGGGAAAATCCCAGAATACTAAGAAAACCAAAACGCATGGCTCAGCTGTTTTGCTTTCAAAGTCTCTGATTGCTGTTGGGATACAAAGTGAAATCCCCGAAATGTAAAGCAGAGTAACAAATGTAGCCGCTGTTCTCCAGTAAATAAGCCATCTATCATCAGCTAGCACATTCAGAACAGCATGCCAGATATGATACAGTCAAGTAAACTCATAGTTGTAGGTTGTCTCCATTATTTGTCCTTAATAATAACAATGTACTTTGATTAAGGTAGGAGTACTGTATAATGGTAATAGAATAATATATATAGCATTAATTTCAAAATAAAATTTGCTCTCATCAAGACATTAAAATACTTTGGAGATTTTATTTGCATCATTGTCAATTTAAATATTTCTAAAAGAAATCAAAACATTCTGACAGTGCCTATAAAGCATCTTGGCAAACACTTCATGAATAAACAAGACTTTATTTGTTTAATCACCTTTTGCAAAGTCTTTACCTCCATTTTTTCATGTTAACACATCAATACCTGCCTCATTCAAAGATAGCTTGAGTCTGAAATTGACCTTTGTTCTATAAACATGAGTTCTGATTTACAGATTGAAGTATGAAAGCCTGAAATTTCTTTCATGCTTATTTAATCTTAAGAATGTTGGTTTTCTTTGATACAATCAAATTTATATTCAAAAGGTGATTCAGTTGTTCCAGAAAAGAAAGCATTTATGTTTTTTGGTAAGTACTGAGTATACTCATTTACTAATATTTATGTAATCAAAATGGTCCTTTAAATAGTGATATATTCTAAATGGAGGTTAAAATAATTATTGTTTCTCAATTTTAAATTCACATAGTCTCTTTATATTTCAGACCTTTGTTCCACCACATAGATGTTTTTAATAGATTTAGGGTAATACAAGACACATATTTCCTTGCTTTGGAAACTTTTAATAAAATTATAGTAAATCAATTAGGCAGATAGTGATCATCGAAGGTTTAGAAAAATTAATAAAATTGTAACTATATCACTATGGATATCTTCAGTTCATCTATGCATTCCTGCCTTTATCAACCAGTTACTCTACAGAGTAGGTCTTCATTACAAAATATAAATACATTCAAAAACCAAACTATGCAAAGTACTACTAATCATTATTGTAATTTCTTCTGGACAGAAGCCCTGACTTGTTTAATTTCTTTTGTGGTGCCAAGCAAAACATTGGCATTTAACATACAGGGCCAGATCAGCCTACAGAAGGAAATGGAAAGACTTCCATTGATTTCAAGAGGCTTTGGATCAGGTCCATAATTAATAACAACAATAATGGTTCTAAGAATGAAATGAGATAATAGATCAGTAAATGGTAGTTTTGGTGCCTATCTGTAAAGCCCTAAATGGTCTGAGATAGTTACCTGAGCAACTTTTCTAAATCCGTGGCCCAAACTATTAAGATTGGTTGGGATGCTCTTCCTCACAGTTCCTAGTTTCTAATTTCCTATGGCAAATTGCAGGGCAGTCTCAGATTTTCAATGAGCAGAACAAACTTCAGAACACAATGTCAATCTCATCTTTCTATTTAGCATTCAGGCGATTGTCTTCAGGTTTTATTTTTGTTTGGCTTGTTACAGGGGGCTGAGATGTTCTTTGTCTACTGTTGCTGGTGACAGTTTTGATAATGTGGATCTTTATTTTTATGACAGCTTTTATGGCATATGTAATTTATATGTTTCTAATTTTTGTAATAAGTGTACCTAGTTGCTATGGCACTAGACACTAAAACAAATTAACAAACAAAGTGCCCTCTCCCGAAAACAAATATTTGCACATCAAGAAACTTCAGATTTATGTTTTGATATCATGAAAAAGATACTACTAAAAATTATTGACCTGCCACCCACCATCTTATTACTCACCATAAAATGAATTTACCAAACCCTATCTCAGAATTTGTCCAAATCATTTCAACCTATTCCAGTCTGGAACCCACAATTGTATCTCTACATCCTCTTTAAAGAAATCAGGTCACATGTATGAAAAAGTCGTATAGACCTTACTATCCTTTTATAGAATTATTGAATAACAGAGAATTCTATTGTAGGGATATAATTCTCTGTTCCATTCCATGGAATGGTTTAAAAGTACTACAGAAAGAATATAATTATCTATTAAACTCTATAGGGTGGTTAAACATCTATAGAACTCTGATGCCTTTATCCTTACACTTTTTATGGGATTTTTCCAGAACAGTAGTGATGCTGGCAGGCAGTGCACTGCACAAAAAGCCTAACCCTGGAATCCATGTTTATATTTCACATAATTGTGACTTTACTGATGCACACATTTTTTCCTCCACAGCACAATCTAGATGGAAATACCTTCCAGAACTTCTGTGCCCTATTGATTCTGTAGTAGTAGAATTTTATGTTTGTATCTTGGATAATTTAGAATAAAGGATATAATAATGTAGCATGTATTAAATGTATTGATGTATGATTTGACCATATCCTGCAGCCACCCTTTCTGAATAGCAGAAAAGAATGGCCCAAGGGGCCATTTGTAAAAATGCATCAGACAGGCTGCCTGTGTCTGAACTGATGTTAAGGCAGGAACAGACCAGAACAGTCCTTATGGCTGATTATGTTCACCTTTTCTTTTAGGATAAGTTTTCATTATAGTAGGACCTGTGGGGTGGGCTGTCGCAACGTGTGGCTCATGAGATGCCTAATGGTCTCGGACACTATTCGATGGTCTAGAGACATTTACACAGAGCACATCACTGGCCACCGCCAATACCAAGAGTGAGCCGGCGTGACTTTGTGCACCCACAAGGGGGAAAAGACCTGTAAATCTCCCCTGTTGGACTTTATCCCCTGAGCCCTGAACCCACCGAACTGAACTGAACTTCACCATGTGAGGGTCATCCTATTCCCATTACCCGGCCTGCTTATTTATTCCCATGACTGTCTGTAACTTTCTGTATGAGTGATGTACCCTCACTGCTTGCTGACTGTATCTTGATCTCACCCACCGTATACCCTCCACATTGGAGACACTGCAGACTGTATATGTTATGTGCTGTCCAATACCAAAATACTAGCATCCCCCTATACTCTGTATGTTACCCCGATGACCAATAACTGACATTTCAAACTCTCTGTATCATCAATTTTTAAACATTTTCTAATAAACTTTTAAATTTGCTATAAGGCCTGGTTTCTTATCTGCATGGCAAAGTTGTGTAAGGTTCTTTTGTAATCCCTTTAGTAAACATATAACTGTGATCCTGTCTGAAATTCTCTGTTAAATTGTTTGGTGTGAGTAAAGAATGTGTGGATAGTTAAGGATGAGTGTGAAAACCATCACAAAGGTCCAGATGGTCAAGAAGAAGTAAGAGACTTGAAAAGACAGCAAGAAACAATCAGAAAACATCCACTGTATCTGATGCTAAACGAGTTAGCAGCATTGACAACCTCAGAAGTAAGGCAAACACCCATGAAGGTAAGACAACAAATAGGAGATAACAGCAGAAAACCCCAAGATTAACACCATTAAGAACTAATGATTACAGAATAACATTGCAAAATTCATACACTAAAGTGGGAATTTATAAGTATAAAGCTGGGGTGTTCTGCCTTAAAACTCTGGATTCAATTCTACAAAGCCTTGGAGCATCAGATTGCAACCGATAGAATCCAGCTCTTCACCCATGCCCAATCTAACTGGCCATTAGATTGACTCGAGCTACGACAGACTGGTAACTATAAGGCCATCTGCAGGACGTGTTTGTGTGTGTGTGTGAGATTGAATGCATATGCTAACTGTTATATTTTCAATAAACGCGGCATATTGCCTTTTCCCCTGAAAAGATCCCGTGTGCCTTTTACATCGCTTTTACATTTTACATTCCCTTTTCAGATCTCAACAAAACGTTTTCTCTACCGTGCTTCTACCTCTAAATTTTAGTCTCGTACCCTGCCTTTATTTTTTAACTTTTCAATTGTATTTATCAGGTTTTCCAAGCCTTTTGAATACTGTTTATTAGCAAGACAACATGCAAAAGAAAATGATTCCATTATTGTACATCATTGGTCCCTAGAAGCAAACTTCACTCACGTGGCCCAAATTAATTTTTTCCACTGAATAAAACAAAACACTTCTTTAATTGTTCTTAACCTGAACATTTATTTGGACTATAATTCTGAAAGTTAGTTAATGTGCTTATGCTAAAATATCAAGTATAATTGATCTTCAATTATGGTTACTAAGTCGCTGTATTAAATCGCAGATCTTTAGCCCCGTGCCCAGCCTAGGTACTGGCTGGGTGGGCTTCGGGTTGCTGGATGGCTTTTGGAAGGGAAGGAATCTTTTGGCCCATGTTGCCAAGTCACTATGTAGTAGCTACTGCAGCTTCAAGGCTGCAACAGTCACCACGACTCTGACATGGCCCCTCTGTAGATAGAAAATTTGTACAGTACCAAATTCACAAGTCCAATCCTACTTCAGATGCTATGAGCACAGTGGGGCATGAACCTGCTGTGTTGACCCCTGGTCCTATGACCTTCAACTTGATGGATACAAACTTGTCGCATTGCCAGGACACACATTGCATTGGGTTGAGGGTGGGGGTTATTTGTACTCAAGAGATAAGAAGAAGTGGTTTGGGCAAGATGTGTGGGTGGACTTGGTATGAGTTCATTTTATATGCAAGTCACTCATTTTTGCTAGTTTCAACATTACTGTACTAGTTATATTCAAGTATATAGGGGTAATTGTCCCCACATTATGGAAAGAATGTGATACAAACAGTGAGAAATATCTGATAGTGTAAATGAAAGACCTGCTGATAGCATTATGGATATACTGTAATATTGGTTTCAGTGAAGCCTGGGAGCCCTCAGAAACTAGCAGGAGGCATTGAGATTCTTGAAGGTTCAGGCCCTATATACCATATTTCCTGAGTTTCTGAATATATTAATATGAAGATCTAAAATTTTCTCATTCTATTTCAGAATATAATGATACAAGATGAGCTCTGATGGAAAAGCTATTATTACATGAGCTTTGCTGATTTTCCACATTAAAACTGTTGCTATTCTAGGGACATGGCCCAATTTATCCTTTCAGCTACAACGGCACAAGTCTGCAGAACCCAGGATCTTGAATGCTCAGCCACAGAAAGTTTACCAAAAAGAAGGGCACAGGAATGTAACCTTCCTGCAACCTTTACTCTTCCAAAAACCTGTAGATGGTGGTACAACCCTGAAAGTGGGGAGGTTCTGTCTTGGCAAGCCAGAAGATACTCTGATTCATCCCAGAGAGCTTTTGCTGGCAGTGATTAGATCGCCCCCTGGACTGATTTTTAAAGCTACCACCCACCTTTGGAATAATGCACCCTTCAAGGTCATCTGCTTGTGAAAGAATAAGTCATGCAAACTGCACCAGAACAAGTGAATCTCCTACTGTAGTCTTTAAAATTCTGCATGTAACACTTCCAGTAATCACAGTTTTGCACCAACCCCACTGAACATGTTCAAAGCAATTAATACTTCGAATACACCTTGCTTATGTTTACATTACAATGGTCTATCCAAGGAGTCCTTAATTAGAGTGATCAGACAGTCTCAATATTTGGAGGTTTTTCTTAAATAAGCTCCTATTACCTCCCACCCTCTATCCCGATTTTTTACACTTGCTGTCTAGTCACCCTATCCCTAATCAACACAACAAAGGTTTTTAACCAGGAAAACATGTACTGGCTACTGCATATCATGAAAGAAGAGGATTTTTTTTACAAAGAAACCACTCTACGTTAAAAGAGAACGCTATTAAAAAACAATATTCAACTTTATTTCATTTTGGGAATATTTTTGCATAATTTGTAAAATAACAGTCTAGAATGACAAGGCATTTTTACTTTAACTAGTCAGAATAAAAATGCAGTAATGTCTTTTAAAGATGAAACAATTTTGCACAATAAGTCAACTTTGACAAATAGCCTTCTAATGATTTTAATGAAAATTCCAATTTTCAGCTCTTGCTTCTCTTTCTGTGTATTAAATATGCTTAGTTTAGATAAGCAAAATTAGCTTTTTTGATATTATGAAGAAAACTAATCAGGGTTTGAATCCTACTAATTAAAACTCGCCTATTTGCTGACAAGCACTTCACAATCGATAAAACTGAACAGCAAAGCATCTACATATTTTGTGATGATGGCCGTTGATTTCAGAGCTGTAGAATCATGGCTGACCCTAACGTACACTGGGTATTTAATATGGAATGCAGGGTAGCTTGTCACATAAGCTTTCAAGATGGATGACAGACTGAACATAGCCCCATGTAGTGGTTTCATAAATTAGTTATAGGATGGATTCCTTATTAAAAAGATGAAGTTTGCTGGCTGTAAAACATATTGGCAATGTAAGAAACAGTCTGTGAAAATGATGAGTAAGAATGGTATGTAAACCTGTGATCTCAAGGTACTTTTTGATATTTTCTTTTAAAGAAATAAACAACTATTTGCAAAAATATTTACACACACTGACTTATGCTATTTCCTTCCAAACAATACACTGATTTTTTTTAAGCAAGTAGAATATTTTACAACAGATCGTTGTCCTAAGGGCTCGATTCTGCAACTCTTTTACTCAACACAAATAATGATTGCAAAACTGGCCCCTCAGACAGTAGTTTAGATGACACTATGCTACTGTCATACTCAGGGCCAGTTCCAGGGTTTTTGCCACCCCAAGCAGCAAAAAGAAAAGGAAAAAACCCCTGCAATCTCGATCAGCTCTACTGCTGCCGCTTCAGTCTTCGGTGGCAATTTGGTGACTGGTCCTTTGCTCCGAGAGGGACCCGCCGCCGAATTGCTGCCGAAGACTGGGACGTGCCGCCCCTCACTGTTGGCCGCCCCAAGCAGCTGCTTGCTGGACTGGTGTCTGGAGCCAGCCCTGACTATACTGTCTGTATTGGGCCACATACTCAAAGGAGCTACTCCAGTATGCCCCATATAAGGATCTGACCCATTGCTGAGAAATTTAATTTATGCTATTTGGGCCTGAATCTATACACAGTTTATACACGGTCATTAAGGCCTGATCTACATAGTTTTTGTATCAGTATAATTATTTTGGTGAGGAGTTTGATTTCTTTACCATAATAGTTATGCGGTACACACACAATATATATGCAGTTGTACCAGTATAAAGATGCTTTATACCAGGGGTAGGCAACCTATAGCATGCATACCGAAGGCAGCATGCAAGCTGATTTTCAGTGGCACCCACACTGCCCAGGTCCTGGCCACTGACCCGGGAGCCTCTGCATTTTAATTTAATATTAAATGACACTTCTTAAACATTTTAAAAACCTTATTTACTTTACATACAATAGTTTAGTTATATATTATAGACTTGTAGAAAGAGACCTTCTAAAAAAATTAAAATGTATTATTGGCATGCAAAACCTTAAATTAGAGTGTATAAATGAAGACTTGGCACACCATTTCTGAACGGTTGCTGACCCCTGCTTTATACCAATATAGCTAATTCCCCTTCTGGTAGGAGAATAAGCTAAACTGGTATAAGCACCTTTTTACCAGCCTATCTCCCTACACACCAAGGGGTTTGTATTGCTTTAACTATAAAAGATAATTACAGCAATACAACTTTTGTATATAGACATGCCCTAAGGTTGTGTTACACCACTCTGACACCAATAAAGAGGCCTTAAAATGGATGTAACTGTATTTCATGCCAACTTCTAAAAGTAAATAAGTATATCTAAGAATGAGGCACTTTATTTATTATTATAGGAAACAACCCATGTGATGTATAATCTGGTAAAAAAAAGGCCAAATCTTGACTGATTTACTTGCCTAAATATTGAATACACTGAATACATTCAAATCAATGAGATAACTCAAGTGGGATAAAGTGAGACGGATTTAGCCCTAAGTGCGGAGCCATTTTACAAACCAGTTTAAACAAAAGTTCACCACTATTACACATATTATGTTCAAAGGTGTTTGATGGGCACCTATTTTTTCTGTATTTTGTGTGTGATGAGGTTGAAAGTATCGAGTAGTCCAACAAAATCAGACCTAATGCAGAATTTATCTGATGTCTCCAACACAGAGATATTTTTCTTTAAGTGTAAACACTAAACAAAAATCTGAAACCCCTCTAACAATATTACCGAAAGTACTTATTTGCCTTTAAAAACACATTGAGCAGAAAAAACAGAGAAAACCAGGCATAACAGAGAAATTGATGAATGACATTTCAAGTTACTAACATCAGCCATTATAAAGCATGACACTTAAATAGCTCCTAAGTAAAAGAACTAATAAACAAACTTTATATTTTTCTGTGCACTTCTTACTTTATCCTAGAGGATAACTGTGCATATTTTGAAAAGCACTTTGTAAGCCAGGACCGTATCTTTTCACAAGGTAGTGCAGACCAGATGACTTGTTTACTTCCAAAATTTACATATGTTTTTCATAAAGATGAGCTCCTGTCTTTAAAAGAATAAATCACAAAAGTGTATCATGTTTATTTTAAAAACAATAGGTTATGGAAATGACTTTTGCAGATAACCCATATGCTGCCACTCATTTTTTCAGCAATCAAATAATTCTCTCATCATACAGAAAGTATCACACCAAACAACAGCAACTTCCTTGGTTGAAATTATACCATCACCAGCCTTTTATTTAAGTGAACACAGTTAGAAACAGTTATTTATGTTAAGCCTTTAAAATGTTAATGAAAAGAAATACACAAAAATATGTAAAATTATTGTCACAGAGTAAAAGAGACTCAATTAAAAACAATCAGGTATGACATGGCTTACCTGAACACTTCTCAGTACATCTGCAGCTTAGCTGTCCATTGCCTGTGTGTCCCTGAAATAGTGAGACAGAACAAACTCAATGTAAACAATAAGTAACCTACTGAATCCACTTAAACAACATTTCAGATTCAAATGACAGGACATATGCTTCACAAACTATTCAAAAAGTTAGCATGCAACTCCAGCTGCAAGAGATTTTGTTCACAAACCGAACAGCAAAAGGCCTGTCTTTGTTCTCATCAAAAAAGTAAACCAATCACATTGACAAAAAGCCACCGTAAACAAAAAAACTGTATTTAAAGGATTAACAGTTTTGGAATCCCTACCATCAAGTCTTCAGGTTTTTTTTCATCAAAATTTAGGTTATATATTTGTTGTTAGCAAGAGTTGCATTACTATTATTGTTAATTTTAGTTCTGTTTATTACCTTCAGGGTTATGTCTTGTAAAATAATTTTGTTGCCACTAGTTAATGTTAATTAGTTGTTTTAATAGCCTATATGCCTATTTGTTATGGTTTGGTAGGTTTACTTTTTTAACTATCAGTAACTTAATAACTGAGAATATTTAACATTACTCTTGCATACTCAAAATTACAGAGTTACTATTAATGTTACCTGTTTAACGTTTAGTCATCCTTTGAGTCCTGCGACATATTTCCTTAATAATCATCAGCCATCAAGTCTGATAGTCTCAAAAGAAATATCAGCCCTCTAAACTGCCTTCAAGGGCGGTGATATTTAGCACTGAAAATTACAAATAAAGTTTTTGAAGTTGAATAGCAATAACTGGGCAGTGACACTGATGATTTGTTTGTCAAGACAGATTGTTATATACTATGCAAATGCAGTCAACGCACTCCTCTGAGTGAAAACAAGTATGTGAATCTATGCAATGCTCACATGTTGAATGGGATATTTAATGTGCGGGGAAACTCAAAGGTTGAAGAACTAGCATTTAGACAGTCTAACAGTGGTAAGTGGTAATCTTACCTCTTTAAACTCCATTACTCTCACGAGAGACATGCTAATACAAACAAGTCAATCAGAGTTTGTGTTTAGCAAGATCAAGCTTAGAGGATAGTTTAAAATCCATTTATTGTTCTAAAGCAATTTTTTCCATTAACATGTTATACATTAGTGTTTATTAACCATGATTCATGTAACAGTTTAGTTTGTTAACTTTTAAATTATTTAACAACCATAAGTTATTAATACAACTTTTAAAGTCTTACACAAAATTCTTAAAACAAGCTTGGGTTCATTTTTGTAATTTTTATATATAAAACATTTTAGGCATCTCTTGAAAAAGAAATAAAGCAGGCATTTAAAGCTAGAAAACAAGTAATTCCAAATTTAGTTTGTTACAAAAGGTTTCAGCTTTATTGACAAATTATGGCAAACATATTTGACAAAATTATGGTTTCCTATTTAGAGAAGCTTACACATGGAACTTTATGTGATTTTTTTTAACAAATACAGGTTAAAACACTGAACAAATTCAGTTAGCTACATACATAAAGTAGCTGCTTGTTTTCAACCCCATTAAGACAGCATTTAAAATTAAATTTACAAACTTAATATCGAACATCTTAATCTAACTAACATATATTAAAAAAGACAGGTTAAAACATCTTATCTATATGTTGATTACTGTCTGGTTCAAAATAAAAAATCATATTACAGTCTTCTAGCAACCCTAAACAAAAACTCAACCTTAGCTAGTATGTAGAGAGACTCAAGATCTGTAACAGCATCATGCTTTCTTTTTTCTTAAGTTACACACAATAATGAATAACAACCAAGAGAACATCATCCTTCAAATAGTTTATAGACAATGCTTGCCAAAGTTATCTTTTTAAGTCCGTGTTATAAAATAATACTAATGTCAATGTCACTCCAATGTTATAGGAAATACAAGTAGTACACAGGGTAATCATGAGCAGTAATCCCTAGGATAGAAAAGAAATGGACTATTACTTGTCTTGTTGCTGTTTATGTGGAGACCACAGGCTATTAATTGTCTTTCAGTTGAGGTCACAGATGAGGACGACCTTCAATATCTACCATAGGGGTGTTCCCTGTAACCCCCTCGAGCTGACCTTGGAGGTGGTGCCTTTAGGCTGGAACGGGTTGTGGCCCATTCTTCTTGTGCTAAAAACAGAAGAAGAGAACATTTTTTGTAAAACACTAAATCTGAAAGTGCAAAAAGATATCAGTGACAGTGATCGTCAAAGATCCAAAGGATCCTGGTTGTGTGTTTAGTAAACACAAACTGAGGGTGGCTTTATCATCCATTGCTTTGTCCTTCCTAAAATCTTAAGAAGGTTTGACTGTCTGCTTATAGAATTTGCAGTAAAGATTAGCATATCTCATTCCTTCACTTTCAGCAGAGCGTGAATATCCAGTTTACTGGTAATGCAGTCAGCTTTGGAAAAAACACAGCATTAGTGTACCAGCTCAGAACGTATTCTATACAGAGCTTCTAACATCCCAAGCTAAAGCACCAAAGGGAATAATATTTTATGCTGCTGCTATGTTAACAAGATTAGGAGTTGAATCATGATTGAAATACATTTGATTTTCCACTTCCATTTTGGACCAAAAAGAGGGAAATGAAATAACGGAAGGAACAATATCCGGAAATGAGGCAAGTGCATTATGTGAAGAAGCATTAATGTGGGTGGCAGCATTCCCATCAACTTCTGAATGAATTTTGTTTTCATTACAGAAGCACTCAGAAAGAACTAAGTTAATATGCTTAACGCTGACAGACTGGTATGCGGATTGTGTTTGTCTATTATTATAAATCAGATGTATATGAAAGTTAGCTTTCCTAAGGCAGCAGACATGAAAATGAGAGCCCAAGAGGACAGAAAAGAGGTGTGTTCCAATGACTAAAGAACTAACCTAGGACTGAAAACTAGGAGCTCTAATCCCAAATCTCACACTCAGCAATTCAGCCAAGCTAAATGCTGGCACCTCCATGTGGTGGATGTCAAGAGCAGGTACTGCATAGGGCATGGGTACGGTGGTCAGATAAAATGGACTGGCAAATGATTTCAAGGTGGCATTCTTTAAAGGAGTGGAGAAATGGGGTTCAGGGCTCCCATGACTGGTCAACCCTCCTCCAGTATAGCTTCCCCTTAGCCCACAAACAGGGGGAAGTATTGAGGTCTGAGCAGCGGATTGCCTGGGACCTCAATGGGAAAGGAGGAGGGCTGACAGAACCCTTGAGTATATGGAAATGATGATGGAATTACCTGAACTGTAAAATTTTGTCTTCCGGGTATTCCCAGATATTTAAGGATGAGGTTGTGGCCTTCCACATCCTTAAAACCACATCCAGTGGCTCCTATATTTCTTCCAATACAGCTGGTCAAAAGAGGGCTTTTTGCTGGCACAGCCTTAAGTATAAATACCCACGTTGCTCTTTCCGTTACCTGTGGCAGAGGGGATAAGTCCTTCCTCCAACTGAGTTTGGCTGAACTGCTTCCTGCCTCTTCCTTGAAGCAAATTCCCTCTCTAGGGAGGAAGGGGTCTTAAAGGGAGCAACAACCCCTTTTCTTCTAATCTGCTGGCCATGCCCTTTGCAATTCCCCTTTTCTGTCAAGCTGGACAAAGGGTTCCATCAGCTCTAAAACCTTAACATTTACAACACTGTGTTATCTGAGATACAACAGTTGTGGCCTGTAAGGAAATGTAGCAGTATCCTGGAAACCACAGGGTGGCTAATGTAGACTGTTTTACTTATGATCATTGTGCTGATATTACATATACATTGTGAAGATTAATATTTGTACTATTATAAGTGCTAGGAATTATTGTGTTTGTTTAGGGCGGATATCTGATTTTTTAACTTGCATAAAAAAAAGGACACCTGGAAAGAAAAGGCTGGAAGAAGTTTGAAAGGAGAGTCTACAGTGGCTGAAAGGAAGCCAAAGGAAAAGATGGGTTGACATATCCAAGAAAAAGCTTTGAGAGCACAATAAAAAGCAGGGGGAAATGATAAATTGCAAAGAGTGGTGAAGTCTGGTATAGTTGTCTTAAAATTATTAATTGATTGGTAACTCAAAAATATGCCCTTTACCCTAGCCTAAAGTGAGAGTACCTCTCTCCACTTACAAGATGGGCAATGTAATGGTACAAATTGGACTATTCAATTTCATAAATTTTGACAGGGACCTGAAAATTATTTAATCCGCTTAGATTTAAAATTTAACTACTTCCATCTTTACAAATGTACATGATTTATTTTTCATGTATTTAGTATTATGCAAAACGTGTCTCCCCAAGAAGGCAGCCATTTAAAATGGATTTCCCTGGTCAAGACTGACAGTGCACAAACTAATAGGATGATTCCCTGATTCTTCAGTTGACCTATCCTGTTAGGTGGATTGGAGACATGTAGAGCACTGCCGAGTTCTCCAGACTCAGTGTAGCAGGTGATGCTCACTTTCCCAGGATATAAGTGAGGTGGGAATGGCCCCTTTAGGCACACATATCTAGTGTGTGGTGCTGAGCAATACTAAGAGGGGGACCCTAGCACCAGCAAAGCCTGGAGGGAAGGTGTGGGCTGGTGTTTCCTTTATTTTGTTAACTTGTTTAAAAAAAATAACACCAAGAAGGGGGTGAGTTGAGAAGCAACATATATTTGTTAGCTGTTTTGTATCAGGGTGGAACAGTATGTACATAATTGTACTCTGTTGTGTAATATTCTAATTTAATTCCTAACAAGCTCAGTGGATCCATTCTTAAACTTTGTGGGACCCAATATGCAGTGGTGAGGGGAATCTAACCATTTCTTTTTTACCCTCTTTCCTCCACTTCTAGAAGGGGGAGATCAGAATATGAGATGTCAAGTCAGTGCCTGGCCACAGGACTCACCAAATGTGAGTTGCCATGTTGTGCATGTATTCTTTGTGCCTGAAGCCCACCCTGAGCATTAAAGAATATGTAGTCATTTTGTTTCATTTTTTTTAAAAATCACCAAAACGTGAGACTAAAACTTTCTATAGAAAGGAAGATACATACGAACATTATAAAGGAAGATTAAAAAATCAAGAGGATATTAATAATAATTTTCCAGAAAGATAGCCATATTGCCTGAAATTTAGCCTGCTGTTTGATTTATGGAATGATACTCTGAATTAAATGTAAAGTAAAACTTTAAAATCTTCACTTCCATTTAGAAATATCACAACTTTTCTTTTTTTAAACCAGGTTGGTTAGAGTGGAAGGGAAAGCACCTTCTAGAACAGTCGGAGAGTTGAGGTAATGGTCCCATATTTCAACTGGCTTCAGGGGCTGTGGAACACTTGCTGAAGCTGTCTCCTCCATTCTTTCCTTTGATAGTTTATTTATGCACTTTATTTACGAAGGAGATAAACTGACAAAGAATCGAGTGAAGCTAACATGTACAGAGAGTTCCATTCTGCCCTATGTCTTAAAAAATCCTGCATCAATAAAAAAAAATAATTGGGAAAAGTAGTTGTATCTTTGCCTGCTCCCAGGCCAGCAACATTTATACTGTAAAACGCTCTTTTTCTTTGAAAAATCTTTTTTGCACATCTGGTGAGTCCAAGGTACAAATAGGTGCTTTCAGCAGATATGGTCAGTGTGTCAACCATACATAAAACCATATATAGGATTAGATCGAGTGTGATTATGTCTACTCTTCACAGAACAGTACCTCCTTCTGTCTGCTGAATCCATAATATGCTTCCTAATCATTTCTTTACATTGCATAACATAGAGTGGCACAGTAATCAGAGTGCGGGAGGTGCGAGAAATAAGTAATTTTGAACTGAAACTCTGTGGTACAAAAAGCTCAGTCAACATATGTATGATGTGTGTGTTCATGTTGCTAAACTGTGATTTGGCCACCACTCCTACACAGGCGAATAAGGGCCCATTTTACATCTCTAGATCCTTGGGCATGGGGGTGCAAGACAAGAGGGATGGTACATGCCTACTTACTCTGTAGTCAATGGGAAGGGGCAGAATCTTGGCTTCATCCTCCTAATGAATTGGACAGAGTCGTGAGTATTGTAATTTACTGCTGATTAGAGCTGTGCAGGAACCAAAAGGACCATTTTGCAGGAAATTCTGCAATTTTGAAATATGTTCTCATTTTGAACTGGAACAAAAACATGGAATTTTGAAACTGCCTGGAAATGAATCAAAATATTTTGTTCCAGTAAAACTGAAACACTTTGTTCCAGTTTCAATTTTAATATAAAACACAATAACATTCTAAAATGCCATTTAGAACCCAAAATTGAAACATTTCATTCCGGTAAAGTCAAACCAAAACATTTTATGGAATGCTTCATTTCAATTTGCTTTTGAAAATTAAATTTTATTGAAATTGACGAAGTGAGGTGGAAAGTTTTGATTTTGATGAGACAGCATTTTCTAACAGAATAACATTCAACCAACTCTACTGTTGGGTAGGCCAGCACCACATTACCACCCTACTGGAAAAAGGAGGAAGCAGAGAAGGAATTGTGCCTCAAAAGGGTGTGTATGAATCAAAATGCCTCCTGGGACTACTCCTTGGTTGGTGCTTGAAGTCACAGTCTAGTTAGCATGATTTTAAAATGTGTCTGAAACCAACAGAGCTACTTGCATGATTTGGCCCCACATTGTCCCACTTTGTATGTGGATGAGAGCAGTATCAAGACCTACAAGTTTATTCTGCCTGAAAACTATATCAGCTATAGAAAATTAGGAAAGTCTAAAAAGAAAAGTGTCATACAAAGTTTATTTTTTAACAAGAACACATATGGGATGACATTATAAAAGGGAAGAACGATAATTATTTCTGTTAAGTGTTTGATATTTTCAGTATTAACAAGTCAACATATTAACTGCTTATTCATGTAATGTAAAATGCAACTGTCTGAAGAGGGCAACTCCACTGAAGTCAAGTGGATTGTCCCACTTTCACCAGGGATGATTTTGGCCCTGCGATAATAGAATGTAGATGTGGAAAAATCTAATCGATCTTCAACTTCACTCCTCTGCAAGGGTGGCTTACAGCCCTTTGGATAAAGAAATCTATTCCTGTTTTAAAGATCACCTTGTATCAAAAAAAGATCAGCTTTAGGAAATGTACACGATCTAATACTAATGTAAATGAACTACTACATATCTTCTAGACTATAAACTGTCCTAACTTCTGTTTTAAAAAGAAAAACCATTCCTGAAGTTCAGAAAAGAATACTTTGTAGTCATCGTCTTTGAAGTTTGACATGCAGAGCCTATTGTAGCGATCACTTGGTATCTTTTTAAAATTCCAAAAATATAAAAATGATATTTCATAAAATATTCCACTCAAAACATATGTGACAACTATTATTGTGCTTTTATTTTGCTAGGAACCACAAGCATTTCTGAAACATGAATCCAGTCTCATGAAAAGTCAGGTTACTCATCATTTTCACAGCTGATTAATGGGAAAATCTAATGATGGCAGAGATACTGCAATCATAAAGGTAAATTATATTTCAAAGTACCCAGAAGGAGCAATAATGTGTAAAACTCTTTAGCTTGTCCTAACTAAGCGATCACGTTTTTATTTTTAAAACATCATTGATGTACGTGGTTAGTAAGTGAATAATTGGATAGCTCTAGAGTAAATATGTAGGCAACAGAATTTGTAACGAAAATACAAACACAAAAGGTATGGAAACAAAAGTGAAGATATAAAAGATGCCTTCTTATGAAAAAGAAATAAAAAAAATACAGTACTAAAGTATATCACGTCTACTATTCTTTCAGAAGGAATGGCTTAGACTTCTGTTGCACTTCCCATCCCTTCCTCCCCCTGAGATGTTCAGAATGTTCTTTTGTGGATTATCAAGGTTTTTATGGTCACACAAAACCAAAGTTTACTGTGGAAAGCCATCACCTGGAGGCCTGAAGAAGTGGCAGACAATATGATATAAACCTAAATTCTCAGGTCTCTTACACCCGGAGGGGAATAGTTTCCCATATACTGAATTTAAAAGTACAGACTCTACAGTTTGTTTCATTATACCCTTTGAAAATGGTATTTTCTTCTAAATGTGCTGTAGCTTCAATTACCTTTTGCTGAAGTGTGAGTGCATTTCCAGGGAACCCTTGGGGAGATGTAAGATTTAGATGAAAAAAAGGAGAAGCAATTTATTTATATAAATAAAAATGACTAAAATAACAACAGGCACAGTAAGTGCTCAACACAAAGACAAAATAATAACATTTGCCCACATCAGCCTCCCTCCAATACCCTCATATAGAAGAGAAATCTACAGTCCTTCAGCTAGAGTTCACATAGTATAAAAATGACATTGCATCACCCAGCTTATTTTTACTGGCAAACATTGTTCCTAGAGTAACTCTCTGCTGCTTTCTGTACCCACATCTGATTCTGGGAAAAGAGGAAGTCCTAATCTGCAGCCTGTGGCTCCCTGCTCCATCCCAGGTCACATCTTCTCACGGCAATCAAGAGTTAGTTCTTTGTCTTCTACCTCCTTACGGGAATATAGCTGATTTTTACCAGCCCACGTGGAGGGGGAAGTCATCCTTACCCTAAGATACAGGAGGAGCTCAGCTAAGGCCTATATATCTTTAAAATGTATGATGCCCATTTTTCTTGCCGAAAATAATGAAATGCGCTGAGCGCATCTTAGTTGTACCCTATTGACAGCAATACCCAGTAGCAGGCTCAGAGTTGTATGTGTTAAGAGAGCATGTCCTTGGGAAAAAGTAGCTAGCAACTGCTCTTAGTATGCCACCAAAGGCTTCCCAGGTGTACCTAGAGTGTCAGATTGTAGCCATTCCTGATGCTACAGACAACTTTTCTATGCAAATCACACAAGAGATCTGGCAGTAGAAGCCTAAACCCTCACCTTGGAAATCACTTGAGCTCCAGTAGCTGTTAGTAGTTTCTTTCTTGTGGAAAGAGCCAGAAATTAGGGGGAAACATTACACACACTTTCTGATCCACTTTATGCCCATACATTCAAAATGACATTCTCAGCCACTAGTAGAGCTTCAGCAGCAATACTAGCAGCCATCTTGGAGACAAACAAACAACTGAACCTCTCAGTTTAACTCTGGACCTGAAAACCTAGAGGGGGAGAAGAACAGGCAAACCATCTAATCAATAGTCTTGCTGGTGCAGCACTGTTCTCTGTTGTAGATTTCAAGGTCTGTGAGGCAAGGACTGTCATTTTCCATATAGTTGTGCATCATGCAGCATAATGGAGCTCCTCTCTGGTTGGCCTCTGTGCGCTATTATAATAAAAATGAAATAAATTTACCAGTGTTTTGTGCATTGGGAGATTATTTTGTAGGTGCCTACATCTGAGGATCAGAAAGAGTTTCCCAATGTGCAGCCTAAATTTTCCCTTTGTTAATTTCATCCATAACTCCAAGCTTTACGATTTTTTACTTTCCACAGGACTACTCACACTAGAAAGCACTATGTGTGGTAATATCCCTAAGATGGAACTAAAACAGACTCCTATGTATCAGCCATTTATTTATTTATTTTCACCATCAGGGAGAACGACCCTAAGTGTTTTGTTCCTCTATATCAGAGGTGGGCAACCTGTGGCCCGCGGGCCACATGCTGCCTGTTGGGTAATCTGCTGTCGGGCTGCAAGACAGTTTGTTTACACTGACTGTTCACAGGCATGGCTGCTCGCAGTTCCCAGGGGCCCCGGTTGGCTGTTCTCTCTGTTCGCCGTTCTCTCTCTCACTGTTTTGTGACCTGCCAGTGGATTATCCTGACGGGCCGCATGCGGCCCCCGGGCCACAGGTTGCCCACCACTGCTCTATATGAACATGTGTCCTTCCCCTCCATACCTCATTCTAGGGTTTTTTTCCTCTCTCCCCTCCCTTCAGTCCAATCCAAATGCCTTTCTTTTTTCTGTCCTTCAGAGACACAACAGGTAAATCCCACCGCAGGGAGAGCAGCACCTTTTCTCTCAATCAAGTTAATCCACCTAACACCCCACGAGATAGACTTT
Source organism: Chelonoidis abingdonii (assembly GCF_003597395.2). Lineage (NCBI taxonomy): Eukaryota > Metazoa > Chordata > Testudines > Testudinidae > Chelonoidis > Chelonoidis abingdonii. Next base: position 50,817,375 of record NC_133771.1, read on the forward strand.
ATTTCCAGTTTACAGATGGGGAACAGGAAAAAGAGAAGTGCTATGCCTTGCTGTAAATCAAACAGTGAGTTAGGAGGAGATTTCACATTAAAACTCACTCATTCCTGACTCCTAGTTCTGAGCTCATTTCACTAGACGATAGTTCCTCTTGCAGTGTTGCCCAAGTGTTGCACTAAATGCTGAATACATTTTAATATCACACCTACATGAGCACTAAATGTGTTTCAGCATCAGAGTTAATGCAATGAGGTTTCTTTATCACAGGTCAGTGTGACTGTCTCATTTAATGGGTAGCAAATCAAGAGCTTTGTTTTTGTCACCTAGGAAGGCAATAGGCATAAGATCTTGTGTCAGTAAAATAGATTGTGATCAGCAATCTAAGGATGTGAAACACACACACAATTATGACAGAACAATGGGACAAAGGTACTAGCTCAGTCTCAAATGAATCAAACCTAATCTAATTTCTGTGATCTAATTTCAGTGCCTGCTCCAAGAAACTGGCAACCAGCCAAAGGTGGAAACACCAGTTAGTCAACAAGCAAGTGTGCAGTGGTCTTTCATGTGGGTCAGTGGCAAAATAACAAACATGGCATGTTCTGTATGAAAAGCACAGCATACTGTGCAGGTCACCTGTAAAGGTAAGAGGGCACAAAATAGATCAGTTATCTTCTATCTACACTAAGCTTCATACAGCATTTCACTGAGGCTGAGTCTATATTATTTCACTGTAAGTTTTGCCTTTCTTTCCCTCTTGGTTTGCACTCAGCCCTCTGCTCAATGTCCTACATTTCCATGACCTTCCTTCTGGCCAAGAAACCACTGCTCTCAAATTAGATGGAGGCCTCTTCCTTTCAGCTCGGGTCTCTGCAGTACTAACACCTTTCATTTTATTTTACTGTAGTTTTTCTTTTAAATCCATGTAAAAGGAAGTTATTAACAACCGAGGTTCACACTACAGCTACAGCTATGTTTTGAGGAGTGTGGAACTGCTCTGTTCAAGGTACTATAGAGCAATTCTATATCATGGAGCAATTCCCATCCACCCTCCTTTATGACGGTAAGTGATTTTAAAATAACAAAATATTTCTGAGTGTTAAGAAAAACAAGCTGACCCACCATGTTGCCATTTTTCAAAGTCCCACAAGGAACCTCAAATTTAAATTATTGATTTCACTATCAAAAATAAAAATAATGCCTGTGAAATGCCAGAAAAATCTGCATATTTCCATGTACTAGTAGCTTGAAATATTTGAGCAATCTTGGTAAAAATTCTACTTTGATTACATTGATTCATCCAGACCCAGGAAGGGGCAAAGATTTTCTTCTGATGGGCTCCACACCAAGCATTGTTGTTTTCTGTACATGATACTACATCACCTACTGCACAGAACTGCACAGCTTCCTGAACCCCAACAGACAGATTCTGTAACTGACAACAGCCTGGCGTTGGGTAGCTCAGGTAGGGATTGTGCCTCAAAAGACACAGTGTGCTGGGGGAGAATGCACAATGCCTCTCTGAATGGTGCAGCCAACTCTATGGACCCTAACTAGCTCTGCTGGCCATAGCATTGCCATGGTCTCTCACCCACCTTGTCTCATTTAGAGTAGATCAGGCACTAAGGCATCAGTTCCCATACTTCCTAGGGCATAGGAATTGTGATTGTTCCTGTATTGGCATGGTGGGATGCATCTGAGGGAAATGCTTTTGCGTTCTTGCCAACTCTGTGCATTTGCACAAGGGCCAGAGTGCACCTAGCCCCACTGTGGAGACCCCCGGAACAGGGCTGACTCCAGGCACCAGCCGACCAACCATGTGCTTGGGGCGGCACTTCGGGGTCGGGAGGCGCTCATTTTGTTGTTTTTTTTTGGTTCGACGGAGCAGCGCTGGAGGGTTTTTTTTTTGTTTGCTTTTGTTTCCGCCGGGCGGCGCTCGGAGGGCGCAGCATGTTTCAGCGGCGCAGTGCTCAGGGGGTGGGGGCGGGAGCTTGGGCGGCGCGGGGGCTTTGGGCAGTGTGGCGCTCGGGGAGGGCGAGGGTTTGGGTGGCGCAGAGCTCAGGGGCCGGGACTTGCGCGGCGCTCGGGGAGGGCGGGGTTGGGGCGCAGCGCTCAGGGGCGGGGCTTGCGCGGCGCTCGGGAGGGCGGGGGTTTGGGTGGCGCAGCGCTCAGGGGCGGGGGCTTGCGCGGCCTCGGGAGGCGGGGGTTGGGTGGCGCAGCGCTCAGGGCGGGGCTTGCGCGGCGCGGCGCTGTGGGGGCTTCAGCATGTGGCGCTCAGGAGGGGCGGGGTTTGGTTGGCGTGGCGCTCAGGGGTGGGGGCTTCGGGCGGCGCGGTGCTGGGGGTTTCGCGGCGCTCGGGCGTGGGGGTGTTACGGCGGGCAGGGCTCTTTTTTTTTTGCTTGGGGCAACAAAAAAGTTAGAGGCGGCCCTGATTCTGAATGGACCATTCTGATTCATAAAGGTCAGTTTTTCTTATTACAATTGCATGGTAGTACAACTGAAAATGAGACCCTTTTTGTGATTTCCTTACTGTAATAAAAAGGCATTTTCTAACAACAATAATGGCTTTATCTAATTAACTTTATGTTCAGATTTATTAAAAAAGGAATGCTAAAAATAATACTTTATCGAACAGGGAGCTCAGAAGCAGAATACTGAAGTGACTTATTTCTCCCACAGCTTTCACATACTCACCTGCCTAGCTGCATCCCTGATCTGTTCTCTTTTTAATATCTTCTTTTCTATGGGAGCCCACAAATGCTGCTACTTCTGGGAAGGAACAAGCTGCAGTTACCACTGCAGAACATGAAAGCTGGGTCTGAAGCCAGATCTGCTGGAATCAAGGGTTTTGATTCCAGCTCTTTCACGTGTTCTGGTACATAGTAAATTCCAAAGTGAGGGGTAATTTGACTTGAAGGCCATATAGCACTCAGCAGAGAGGCTAGCATGATCTCCATGACAGAATCACAAAGATAGGTGTCTGAAAAGGTAATGTGAGACAGGGGAGGCAGAAAACTTGGGGACATGTTTTGAGGATCACAAGGAGAGAGATGCAACTGAAGGACAGTGTGGAAGTATATACATACTAGAGGGAGTGAATAGAAAACTTACAGAGTTGAGGTTATGGAACAGAAGAATAGAGCTAGTCAGAGACGTTGCACTGGGAGAGAAGGGACAGGAGAAGAGAAGAGTGAGCCTGAAATCTTTCTACAGTTCAGATAAACTATGGAGAGGTATCCGAACTTCTGAGTGCTCATGAGATCTTTACACATGGGTGCTCTAAATTTTTTGAGGTTTGCACATCAACAAACTGCCTAAAAACAGAGAGAGTTTGCATTGCAAGATATTATTACTTTCCAAATGTATCACTTGTCACTTGTGATTAAGATGGAGGTGTCAGTTGTAACTCTACAGTTAAAGGTTGCTTAGAGATTTGCAGCTAAAACAGAATTTTCATTTGCTACCCTGCAGTGAATTTTCCAATGTTAACACTCGTACAAAGGAGATTATAACTGAATTTATGATAAACGTTTCATGCAGTGTGGAGGAAGAATCTGCCCATTCAGAATATTTAAAGTCCATCATTTTTTAAATCTAATGTTTCTTTCGGTCTCTAGAACATAACTTAAGTGTGATACTGTAAATGAACTGAGGCTGAGGCACACAAGGTTACCAAACTACTTCCATTGTTTGATGCTGCTCCCTCTGTATCCTGTGCCCAGCCTACCTTCCCTTTGCACAGACATACTAATCCTCATGGTCTGTCTGCCTGCTTGGTTACCTAGCTACAGCCTGCTAGCCCCCATCCTTAACTACCTCTGTGCCTTGCCTTCTCCATGGCTCACCACTCCAGCCTTCCTGAGACAAGTGTGAGTCCCAATCTGATGGACCTGGTAAGATTTGTTGGACCAGGCCTCCCACCTGGTGGATTGAAGGAGAATTGGTCTGGATAGCAGAGTAACAAGATTCATTTTTCAGGTGACTTTGACTGGAAGCCTTCCCTATTCCCTGCCCGGGTGAAAAGCTGGGAAAGGCTGAGAGAGTAGAGAAACAGGAGAAGCCTTCTGGGCAATATTTCCTGACAAGGGAAGCTTGTCGCTAAGCTACAAGGGCATCTTCTCCTTTTGAGGAACCTCAAGGTTCACCAGAGGAAAACCTTGCTCCAACAGATCGTAAAAGTTTAATCAAAGAGGAACTTCTGTTGCTACAGGTTTGGATGTCCAAGGGAGGCTGGGGCAGAGGGAAGAGCATAGATAAAAGGAAACACAGAGAAAGGATGAGGGGCTGGCAAGAGCTATAGCCAGAGAACCAAAAAGGCAGGCAGGGGAGCATGGCTAAGGACACGCACAGGCTGAAGCGCTGAACAGTGGGGCCAGACTATTAGCAGAGAGTCCTGGGCAGCCCTTGTTCCCCTTGGTTGCTGGCAACTCCTGCTCATCCTGATTCCATAACTTCCTGCACCATTGCCCAGCCTTTCTCCTCAGTCCCACCACTTAAGTCAGTTCCTCCCTCCTTGTCCCCAAATCCCCATCCTGTTCTGATTTTCATCTGTAATATTATCAATGCCACTAAAAGTCAGTATTTAAAAGTTGAATGGAGGAAAGGAGACAGAGCATAAATGGAAGACATTGATAGGTCCAGGGGGAAGGGACATGGAAGAGGGGTTGCAGAAGACAGAGGGAATGGAGACCACAAAGGCAACAAAAGAATCGGATGGGAGCTTGAGGGGTTTGGAAGGGGTCAAAGGAGGAAGCATAGAGGAGAATGCAGGATTTAAGGGATAAGGCTGTGGGCTACAGAAGATGAACAGGATTTCAGAATTGGGGGGAAGGGTACATGTTGCAGGGCTAAGAGGGAAATACATTTCATTTTATTGATTATGAAAAAAATAAGGAAATTCCCCAACATACGACTTTCTTAACTGAGAATTGAGGTTGCTGAAGGAATTTCTTACTAATAAAATTTCTAAAAATCACCAGATGAGATCATCTTAATCGCCACATCGTAACTCACATACATTACCAACCATACATCCCAGTATACAACAAGATTTTTCACCCCTACACAATCCCCTTTGCACTTCATGTCTATAATAGGTCATTACTACCTAGAGGAAAATCTGAGGTGAGGTGAGAATTAAGGTTGTGTATCTAATTGTGTGTGGTTTTCAGAAACTGAATATGCATACTGTGGGTAGCACGATAGAAATGTAAGAGAGTCTGCTGTTGTGCGGAGGAGTCTGAGTGTATTTTGGCATAAGGCATGTGTATTGCATTGGGTGTGACTATTAATGTTATCTTAACTTGTGATTTTCTTGATTTTTAGTGATTACATTGATGGGAAATGCATTTGATCAATTATATGAATGAGTTAATGATGTTTTCCTGTGGGAATGTGTATGAATTCATGAGCAGAGCCCTTTAAATTAAACTGGGTACTTCTTTCAGTTTGCTGTAAATTTAGTGTGAATCAATATTTGGACCCCACTATTAATGGGAAACTCAAGTTAATTGTCATTATTGCTAGCTGCCAGCATCCTTGGTTTGTGATCAATTGACAATTAAGTATTAGTATTTCAGTACTGTTAGTGAAAATTCACATTGCCTCATTATGTTCACTGGTTTTTCAATAAACTTCTTGTATCTGCTAGAGACATTGTTTCATTTATATATCGGCTCAGACACATGGTTAGGGATGATTTTGTGGTGAGTTGCAAGTATACTAGGCAGTAGAGGTATATTTTAGATCTATTGTTTCATTGCATGACTTATATTCAGAAATTTGATTTTAGTCTTGCTGGACAGTATATCTGAAAATAAGCCTTAGTTTCTTTAAATTAACCCTTAGGATTTTATGACTCAGGCTCCTATTATTAGCTGCTAAGATGCAATCCTCAAATGTATCTACGTGCCTAAGTACCTCTGAGGATCTCAGGCTAAGGATGTACTCCCATAGCAAAGGGAAAATTATTTAAATAAAATTGTTGTTTTTATTTAGCTATTTAGTACCAAAGCAAGCTTAGACGCATACGACTTGCCATAGTAAATCAGGTATGTGGTCCATCTAGTCCAGTATCCAGAAGGTTCACGGTCTTAGATATTTGTTGTTGTAAGTCTCTACTACTGTACTTATTGGCGATGCTTTTCACTCAGCATTTCAAAACTTTGTAATGGAATTTTCCAGCATCATGGGTAACCCTTCCGCAAACGCAAACGGTCAACAAATATAAGTGATTCAAAGGCAGATTGTTTTAAGACATAGAGCAAAACTGTGTTACAATAAAAGAAACATGTATTAACTGCATCTAATTTGCATATAGAGATGTTATTTTCTAATTAAAATTACAGTTCCATTCATTGCTAATTACCAGCAATAATGGAGACATGAGCTGGCAATTTATTTAACTTCTCAATATTGCTGGCACAATTTTCTATACTGTTTTATTCTTCCAGGGTCAATTTCTGCAAGACAGGTGGCCAGGAAGAGATAAAATTGAGCTCTGGTGTTTAGACAGTTAAAAAGTATATGATAGTAATTAAGATCATGGTTTAATTTGATGTTGTAGCCATGTTGATCCCAGGATATTAGAATGACATAGCAGGTGAGATAATATCTTGTATTGGACAAATTTCTGCTAATGAGAGAGACAAGCTTTTGAGCTTACACAGAGCTCCATCCAAATACCCCAAGAAAACCTGCTTCAATACAGAAATAAAACCTATTCTGACTGAACACCCCTAGATGTTCCCTCTCACCCTACATTTGAACTCATATGGGGCATCATGAAACAACTACAGCTCATACTCAATGGGGTCCCATCCTGAAAGAAATCTTTCCTGAACCCCATCTTCTGGCCTTCTAACAACCCTCCAATCTCTCCAACTTCATCATCAGAAGCAAGATCCCCACAGACCAGGACACACCAACTCAAAGCGGCCCCAGACTCTGCCAGAACAACAGACGCAAACGTTGCAGACACATCTCCACTGCTACAATGACAAACAGCCCCACAACACACCTTTCAAGCTCTGAAGGTCCTATACATGCCTATCACAACATGTGGCATACCTCATAGTAGGAAACATTATTCATCACCATTTTTGACAATTCTAGTCAAACAACCCAAATCAAGAAATATTTTTGTCAAAATTTTTCTGTGGATAACTTGCAAACAGAGAAAAGGGTGAAATACATCAAATAAAGTAGTCTCTACAAATACTTCACCCAGTTCCAATATGGAACAGTGAAAACACTGAGAAAAGGCTGGATTTGGGTGATATACGCATCAAGCTCCAGTTTTTATCCACAAGTGATAGAACTTTCTTTGTTGTGTTAAAACTGCTATAGTAACTATACAGATGCTGTTACATAACTATGGTTTATTAAAACATAAAATTAGATTAGTTTGTCATATATAACGTGTAAAGGTTTCAGACCTTTATAAATAGGAGGAAATCTGTCATTAATAATGTGACACATCTGTTAAACTAAACTAAAATGTGTTGAGCTGAGATTTAATTGTAGCATCTTGTTACCATAGTTTAATTACAATAATCATAATTTTCTTACAGTATGCTACAACGATAAGACACGCCATTAGCTGTGTTATTGTGAGATAAGCATGGACACAACAGCATGGGAGTGATTTTCCCTTCACTTTATTTCCAGAAGAAATAAGCTTTCTCTTAATGTGAGCTGGTACAATGTGATATGTTCAGTGACACTGTTGTCATGCCTGAAATAGTGCAGATGTGTTATCACTATATACGCCATCATATTACAGGCATATGTTTTCTTAGTTTCGCAAAATATACATTTCCTAGAATGAAGGCAGTAAAATACTTGGTGTGAAATACTACATATGATAAGAATAGTTGGCATGATTAACTTATTCTTATACTGTCATATAAAAGTGATGTATAATTCAGGAATAATAGGAGAAATGGAAGGAGCCTCTATAAATAAAAAAATATTTTTTTTCTTGTGATACATATTTTTATGCTGTACTAGCATAATATACGTAAGTGCAAGTGGTTTTGGATATACACTAAGTTCAAAGACTATGACAGGTTTAAACACAGAACTTTCCAAAGAATTATAACTTAATTAAAACAGGGATTTGACAAAATGACACTAACTTTAATGTCATCCCCGCAGTAGGCATCATATCTGAATTTAAAATACTCTCACATTTCTTACAGAGTTTAAAAATCATAACCTTACAAGATATCATAAATCTCATCTGGAAGGTATATTTGCATTGGAGACAGCTAAGGTGACTGCCATGAATGAAAAGATTTGAGGGAAAGCTGCAGAAAATCAAGGAAATTTTCATTACAGTACACTGTACCCTACATAATGGGTTTAATAATACATAGGAGATAAGATATTACGGTGATTGGTAGAGTATAAAATCCTGAACAGAGTAGAAAAGAATAGAGGAAAGTAACTTTTGTTTGCTACCTCTACTATACATATGCAACATAAATCTAGAAAGAATGCTATACTGAACTTGAGGGAGAGACATAGAAACAGCCATAGTGGAGTGGACTCAAGGTCCATCTAATGTGATATCCTCTCTCTGCCAGGGGCTATTACCATAAGCTTCAGAGGAAGGTGTAAGTAGAGAAAAGTTGGATAACTTGACCCCTACATTAGGTCTCATCCTGGTCTCTAATATTTAAAGACTGGTTTAAGCCTGAGGCATGCAGTTTAATATCCATTTGAAAACATTTATCATTAAATAATTCTGGATAGTCTTGATTTCCATATTAATGTTTGATCACATTTTGAATCTTGCCAAGTCCTTGGTCTCATTGACTTCCTGTGACAATGAGTCCCCTACACTGTACTTACATGCTGTTGAAAAAATATTTCTTCTTACTGTTTTTTAATTTTCTACCTTTAAATTCCATTGAATATCTCATGTTATGAGACAGAGAAAACAGAAGTTGCTGACCTGTCTTCTCTAAATCATTCATTATTTTGTGTTTTTATCATGTCCCCTCTTATTCATCTCCTTCCTAAACACAGCTTAATGATCTGCACAGGAGATTGGGAGCCAGGAAATCCTGGAATCTCATCCTAACTCTAATACTGACATAGTCTGTCATCTTACACATGTCACTTAACCTCTCTTGCTCAGTTTCTAGACAGCCATCAAGGGAGTCCAAGAAACAGAGCACCCAGGAGTCTTAAGGCTTGTCTATATAACAAATTAGTGCATGGCAAGGTGGGGGCGTAAATCTTCAGCATGCAGCATACTAAATGGCTGTGCGGACTCTGCTGCTGCGCACTAAAAGTTCCCTGGGGCACTTTCTGTACAGCTGTTTCAAAGATCAGTATGTAAAAGGCTATTAGAGAATCTTTAGCACACAGCTGTACGGGGGCCACATGGATAGCAAGAGTGCCGCATCCTGAAGCTCTGCAGATTTATGCCCCAGCTTGCTGCACACTAACTTGTCCTATAGACATGCCCTGAGTGGGAATTAGGTACTGAACACTATATCTATTAGCAGAAGTGGTGGTTAATTAACAGTCTGTAGCATATTCAAAAATATTGACCTGCAAGTGTATAGGAAATTGCAAAGGGAGAGTTCTTGTGATATCAGGGTTTCTTAACTGTAGTATGCTCCAGATAAAGAAATGCCATAGAAAGAAGCAACAACTGATACAAAGAATGGCTTTTCAATGTGCAAATTTCCCCTGAGAGCAGAGGGCTTGCACAAGAGTAAACAGCCCACATATTTTCAAGGTAGGGTGCATGGCCATGGCAGGACCCTCCCTGCTGGGCTGAACATCACCATGTAAGAACAAAGCACTGTAAATTAAGATTTAATTGTGATCCTATGCTGGCTTGTGCAAGTGTAGGGAGAGGCTGGCTGACATACAAGGCTGGTTTTAAGTAGGCCCAGTTAACCAGGAGAGTCCCAAGAACTCAAAATCAAATGAAAATGTTTTGTATGGCTGTTTGCCATTCCAAAGATAATAAATTACTTAAGTGATGTCCAGTTTGTAAACTAGACAATATTCTAAAGAATTAGGGCAAGATATTAGTGAAAATCAGCACAGCTCTATTGACTCCAAGAGAGCTACACTGAATTACATCAGCTGAGTATCTTGCTTTTAGTCACTGTCGATGTTACAGCAATGAAGGGAACGGTCCCTGTGATCCAACTACTTGCATTATCATATACGCAATTTTCTAAAAAAGTTATCATATTAGTTCACTTGGTTTCCTGCCTTCGAACACTAACATGAAGATAGACTGGAAAAACACAGTGGCAAAACCCTCAGCATCACAAGCTAATTGAATTTCAGGATCAATGAATGGCAATATCTGCATTATTGTTGGACTTGACTATGATTATTAGAACAAACTCATCACCTTTACAAAACAAATGCTAACAAATACTAACAATTGATATTTTCTTTCAAAATTTACAAAATATTCGTCTCTGTGCTGTGAAACATGAGGTCAGTATGATTTCTATGTGGCTTCATTTTGCTTTGATAATGCAATAGATTAATCAATTGTGGGCTTTATTTTCACACTGGGATAGTAATCACTCAAGCATTTCAATGCAAATGGGAATGCTCATGTTCTCTAACGGAGTTGAAGTGAGATATACAAATAGCCTGATTTAAGGTACAGAATTCCTATTTTTCTTTATCCCATACATACTTTCTTTTCACCTCATATTTCAGATCTACATATTCATTTTTTACTCTTCCTTGTTCAGCCCAAGCTGTCTACTTTACTTCAAATAAAGAATCCTTTGGCACCTTATAGACTAACAGACGTTTTGGAGCGTGACCTTTCGTGGGTGAATACCCACTTCGTCAGACGCAGGTAGTGGAAATTTCAAGGGGCAGGTATATATATATGCTTTAGCCAAGCAAGCTAAGACAACGAGGTAGTTCAGTCAGGAAGATGGGCCTCTGTCAAAGGCGAGGCAGAGGTGGTGAAAACAAGGGAGAGGAAACTGGTTCTGTAATTGGATGCTGATTTGTTTCTGGTGTTAGTGTAGGGAGTTCCTGAGTAAGATGAGTGGCAATCCTAGTGTAGTCATCACTGGGAATCGTGAGGGAAAGCCCTGTTAAGAATTAATAGGTATTGAGAGAAAAGTTTGTCTGCCGGCCTCCTTTTAGTAGTCCAGACCTGTTACATACTCCACACAGATGACATGCCAGTCCCTCGTTATGAGCAGCAGTCCTCTTTGAGGGATAAATTGTGCCAATGGACCGAAATGAGGCAGACCGTCTAGAGCTGTGGCCTCCGTGCTTAACCATGAGAGGGACAGGGGTTCACTTGCCGTTGATGACTTAGGTTTTATGAGGGCACAAGCGGTGTTGTTTGTCCACACAACATCTCCGCCTGTGCACGTATTGAGAGGCTAGGGGAAGCATTCAATGTATAGGTCCAGACTGTCATTTCGACCCTCAGTGCGGGTCCACTCTCTAGGACATAAGGCAGAAAGAAACAGGTGGAGTTCTTCACCAGGGCCACTGTTAGAAAAATTAGAAATTTCCATTAGCTCCCTTCCTCTTCCCACCCTGCAGGACACCTGCAGGGACTTGCCAATGGAGAAGGTCCATTTCCACGCCCGTGCGTCAGAACATTTTGGGGGTGCGTAGGAACAGCATCACACCTGATTAATATCTGTATAAGATTTACCAAGGGAGATTAAGTTTCAGCCAGGCACAGAGTTCAGGGCTAAGCTATTAATAAGCATGGTCCGATATTTTACAACTAAACAAGGCGAGCTTTCAGAGAGTCCAGCTAGAGCGCGCTTTCCCCTCCTTCTTTGCATTTAAAGTGAGGTCATCGAGGGGCAGACAAAGCCATCGGGAACACATGAAACCAGGCATACAGTGCAAAGGCAAACACAAATATGTTTTGAACGCTATAAGTCGGGTGCAGGACTAGCAAGGGAGCACCATTCAACGAGATGGATATTGTACTCCTCTTGCATGAACTGGAATTGGCTGGATAAGTATGTAATTCTATACAAGATCGCGTGCGCACAGAAGAGAATATCACAGTACTTTCATGTTTGCAGATTCTAAGAGGGGGAGCATGGCACTAGGGAACAACGCTAGAAGAGATGTCCAAACGCCAAGACCGAAATAGGAGAGAATAACTTTTCCTTCTGGCTGTAGTGTGTAGTTGGATTAGATTGACGATATTGCTGGGTGGGTTAGGGGTACTCCTGGCAGCGGCTTTGATTTCCCCATGTGGTGTCGAGATCGAGTGGAGTGACGTTAGATTTTAGGAGCAGCTTAAACAGGTCACATATGTTCCCTTTGTACGAGACGCAGAAGTAGGCCTGTGGAGTGATCTCATGTCTTTTTTTTTCACCTGTCGAGGAGTCCACTGTGCAATTCATATTGGAAGGTCTTGGCTTAAGATAAAGTGAAGTCCTCCAGCTATGGAGAGCTCTTTTTATATGAGGGTGATGTTTTACCTGTTTGCTGTATAGGAACGCTAGTAGTCCATGGTGTTTCCTCCACGCTCCTGTTGAAAGAGTAGCAAAGGTCAGAACTCTCTCACTGTGGTCTGTTAGTAGTATGTAGATAGCAGTAATGGAAATTTTACTGCCCATCTTAGAACCAATTTATGGAATCACGCATGGTCGCAATGGTCTCCAGCCTTCAGGTATTTTCAGTTGGGGACCTATAGAAGACCAAAATAAACCCCCCACAACCCGTACATTAGTCTTTAGGAAGGAAGATATATCCCTCGTACTGTATTTTGTGGCAAGTATTTCCGTTTGCCACTTACAGAGTGTTGGATGGATTACATCATACGGCTAAAATTGAGACAAGTCCTTTGGGCCTTATCAGCCGAGAGATCAAAAGATATATCGCCACCACGAAGGAGAGGTAAGCGGCCGATAAAGTTAGTCTGGATCTGTGAAAACGCTGCATGAGATGCAGCGTATATGGCACGTTATAAGGCAACAGACGTTTTGGGTGTCGAGCACGTGGGGTAATACCGGCAACTTCGTCGACACACGCACGTAGGAGAAATTCGCAGGGGAGCAGTATACACATATGCAAGCCAAGCAACTAGAGACAACGAGGATTGATTGCATGAGGAGGAGGGGGCCCTGTCTAGCAGCATGAGGTGCTGGGAAAACGCGAAGGGAGGAAGAAAACTAACAACACCAGGGCCCAGAAGAAAAAGCCGCCTGGACCTACTTTCGGGCTCTCTTGTTCTGCACCTGCCGGATCCCCAAACCATTTGCTCACACCGAATCATATAACAGTTCTGTGGTGATCTGGAAGCCTACTCTTTCTTGGGCCGTCTATGACTCAAAGAGGGAATCACTGCTTCTTCCAGAGGACACGAATCTAACTAGCAACATATGCGTTCAGCCTGATCACAGGGAAACCCCATTTTCAAGGCCACTGGGGGCATTATCTCCACTCTAAGCACAGTAACGAAGAACTCGCACATGGAACTCCTCCTGAGGGTCGAAATGACAGTCTTGGACGCTATACATTGAATGCTTCCTAAGACTGACTTCGTGCAACAGGCAGAAGAGAATCGTAAACATGTAAAACCACACGCTTGCCCCTCATTAACCTAGTCGTAAGGGCAGATAGCTATATTGCTTAATCTCTTACCATTCCACACGGCCGGCATGAAAACACACCACTAACAGATTATCAGAATAGAGGCTGATAAAGAGGACTGTTGTCATCATGAACAGGTCTGACTACCAGAGGCGCAGACACTCTCCAATACGAGAATTTCCTACAGGACCGCGGGTCCCTCAGATCCACTGAAGGAATACCCAGCTGAACCTAAAGGAGAAAATTGCACCATCGGCTATCATCAGGACACTCCTACAGCTAACGACCAGAACAGAATCAGCGCATCCAAGTACAGAACCAAGGTAGGGTTCTCGCTAGCCTATGGTTTTCAACAGCCTCAGACGGTCGTGTCTGCTAGAAATAACACGATGGCCAGGCCCCTGATTGAACTAAAACCCTCTCCTAATCAAATCTAGCGTGCTGCCTCAGGCGATTAGTTAGGATTATTCAGTTCACTTATGGCCGGTGTCGGCCATGGACAATTATCCGACTACACTTGCAGGCGTCTGACAGTGTGAGCTATGGGCACCACCTGCCAGGGGATAAGCTCATGCTCCAAAACGTCTGTTAGTCTATAAGGTGCCAAAGGATTCTCTGCTGCTTTTACAGATCCAGACTAACACGGCTACCCCTCTGATACAAATAAAGAATGAACATGTAATTAACTGTTCCTGTATCCTGCAAGTGCTGATTTGGTATATAAACAATGAGTTTGCATGGGAATAGAATATTGCTGTCCATTTTAACTGTTAGCCATACAAACATTTGGTTACACAGTGTTGCCTCTACAGAACTTCGCTTAGACAAACTAATCATACTTTAAAGCTCTCTCAATGAATTATTGGCTGGGTAATCTTTACAAAAATAGACAAGAAAATTATCTTGGCAGTATTCTGGAACTTTGATGTCTTACATCCAAAAGAATTATATCAAGCATTTACATTCCCATTGTTTAATTAAAAATGGAATAATCCTAAAATTAAACAACCAATTCTTTACACGTGAACACTTAAAGCTAAATTGCAGTGGAAACAAAGCGGGATTTATATGGCAACTTGAGCAAATGTGCACACACAAAAATACAAATATCCTGAATAATGTTATTGTAATGAATACCTAAGTAGTTTTCATTTACTCTAATGTGTTCCTATGCCAGGAAAGTGTGAGCCCAAGTGACAAAGATGTTAAGGACTAGATGGCGAGCAGCCCTGTGCAGATGTTTAGCAGCATGAATGGGGCAGCAACACACTTTTCCCTTACTCCCCAGTACTCCTACAAAGACGGCAATCACCATTATAATGTCCTGGGGACTTTCTTTCCAGATTCCTGTCCACGACTGTCAAACAATTAAAGATTAAACTATCCCCAAAGAATGTACCCCAGGTTTTCTGATTAGTCCAGCTAGAGGGACAGGATTCTGTGCTATAAGTCAGTGCTTATGGAGTTTGGACATGGTCAGTAAGGTTTACAGGTATAGGATGTACCTCCATATCATGTCTCAGTGCTTTGATTGATTTAAGTGGCTACCCTTTAGGGCAAAATAACAAGAATCGCAAAGGGAGAGAAAGGAGGAACACAGGCTGCAGTAGTGGCTTTTCCCAGTACGTTATAACTATCTCTGCTATAGTTATTCTGATTATGGTACTTCATTTTAAGCCATACATTTTACTTTACTCTGCTTATAATAAAACAAGTCATTAACTTCATGTTTTTGCCAGACACCTTCCTGAAGGGCAACAGCACTAGAGGGGAAAATGCAAAATTATGTAATTGGAAAACAATGGGTACACATGGAAATAGCATTTACTCATAAATTAATCCACTTGCATGAAGTTCATTATAAAATATGAGCATCTGTATAAAGTTAAAAAGACACTGTCACCCTGGCTTATGCTCCCAAATCTAGGATTCAGTCCTGCAAGTGCTGAGCACCTCCAGCTGGGTGGAAGTTATGGCAGTTAATGGGAGGTGAAAGCACTCAGCATCTCGTGAAATGCATTCAGTAATTTGAGAGACTGAGACCTTAGTTTCCCCCCAGATCTTTGATTGTTAGTCTTATGGAAAGGCCCAATATATTTAAGTGAAAGGATTTCATCAGCATCAACTCCTCAATCAATTCAAAGAGAGGAAGGGAAGCTCCCGAGAGAGAGAGAGAGAGACTGACAGTGGGAAAAGTTCTTCTTACATCACCTTTGGAATTCAATGGGATAATATATCCCTGCTGTCACTTTATAGAGGATGGTAAAAAAAACCCCAACAACCTAAACTAAGGCTATCATCATCTATTCAAGTCTATAGTTTAAAGTGATTTCTGTAAAACCTGATTGTTCTATTCTTGCTCAGTTCCACAGGACTTTTCCATGCAGGCACATAGTCTTTTCTATTTCAGTAGTTTGCTTAAACATGCTCCCTTAATGCTTGCAACCCAAACAGGGAGTGCTGAATAAATTGAAAGAAGGAGCAACATCCAGCCTCCACCATAGGCTCTTCTAGAGGGCATAGGAGAACCTATATTAGCCTACTCCAGGAGGATGGAAAGGGTCCTGCTGCCCAGGAGCTCAACTAGAAAGTTAAGAATTCAATGCTGAGAGTTCTTATTGGGGAGACAAAGTGGTGCTGTAATGGTTTTATAGTACTTTGAAAATCTAGAGTCCCTATACTACATATAAGAGCCTTATGTTACATATAAGTGCAATATAGTAATATTGTTATTATTTGCTGGAATTTACATAGTGAGACTGAAGAATGAGAGGATTCTCATTGTGAGGCTCAACAGCCATCCCCTGGAAAATTGACTAGGAAATGAGATTGTAAAATGCTATGTGGGAGGAAGTATAGAGTGAAGGAAAGGTATAGAGGCTGAGAGGGAAAACTTAAGAAATCAGGAATCACATGACAAGGATGGGTAATCCAGGGGAAAAGACATGTCTTCATGATGTTTACAAGGGATAACAAGGAAAGTGGGATGGACTGTGAAGGGGCAAGGAAATGGAGATTTTTGTAGGGGTTTTGAAGGAAGAAAAGGAATTAGGCATTATGGCTGGTGATCATGATTTGTCTATGTGGTGGTCTTAATCATGGTAGTGGTGAAATTTAGTGTTACAGAAGAGTGGGCTAGAGGGTTAGTAGGGAATGAAATAGATATATTTTTGGAGGCACAAGAAGACATGAAGCTATTACTAGTTGCTGAGCTGGGGTGAGAGAGAGAGAAATAGTCTTGACTTGTGAGAGGTGCTGGAAATACAGGGGAGGCTGAATTCACACAGTATTGGGGATTAAGAAGTTTCATGGCAGATTACACAAACAGGAGTAGAGAATTGAGCTTTACTGGACAATGAAGGGTAGAAGTTATGTAAGGATAGAGTGGAGCCTGACTGCTTGTGGATGGTGTGGGAAGTGTTTGAAATAATTGGGTGAGAAGAGCTATAGTCTGTTCACAAGAGAACAATAATAGAAAAGATAAATGCAGAATACACATACGCTGAGATTAACAGTCATTTTAAATCTTTGTTTCTTTAGGAAGAAGAAAAAAGAGTGCATACATAGGCTAACAGAGTGGTGCGTGAGCAATATTATGAACATGCTAGTGCATGTGAACCAGCTGGAACCAGAATATAGATTAAAATGCTCTCCATTTTTAGGGGAAAAAAGTTGAAAAATGATTTCTCTGTTTTAAGTTTCTAGCATGTTGTTAGTAAAACAGGTAAAATAAGTAAAAGAGACTGGAGCAAGATTAGGAGCAGGGCAGCAGTGAGAGCAAGACTGGAGCAGGGCTAGGAACAGGGCTGGAGCAGGAGCAAGGCTGGAGCAGGCTAAGGCATGAGGAGTCTATTGCCATCATTTGGCAGGAGAGAGTTCCAAGTCCTGGAGCGACACTGAGCACACTAAACAGCTGTTCCTCCTGTGGGGCTTATATACCTGGTCTGGGAGTCACACAACTTGCTCTTGGTTTGGGGGGTTGGCTGGAGCCTAGCACAAGAGTGAGTCATAATCTCACAAAAGTGATCTTATACGAGCAAGTTATAAACCTTAACTAATTAGCCTTTTCGACACCTTGTATAGGAAAACAAGTACACTTCTACCCTGATATAACGCTGTCCTCGGGAGCCAAAAAATCTTACCGCATTATAAGTGAAACCGCGTTATATCAAACTTGCTTTGAACTGCCGGAGTACGCAGTTCCCCCCTCCCGCTCCAGAGCACTGCTTTACCACGTTATATCCGAATTCGTGTTAGATCGGGTCACATTATATCGGAGTGTACTATCATCCTCATTTTACAGACCAAGGAATGGCAGTAGAGTGGTGTAAATCACTTGTCCAAATCTAGAGAGAGAGTCAGTTTCAGGAACAGGTTAAGAACTCAGGAGTAGCTGGCTCTCAAACCTGGGCTCACATCATGCTTCTCTGGGTAACTCAATCCTTTAGCAGAGCGGTACTCAAACTTTTCCTGTTGTGCCCTCTCCTTACCAGTAATGGAATGTGCCCACACATCCCTCCATTACTGCACATTTGGCTCAGCAGGGGAGCTAGGGCTGAATGTGGAGTTGGGGGCAAAACTAGGGAGTGAGGAGGAGCTGGGACTAGAGGCAGAGCTGCCTGGGGACAGAGAGGGATTGAGGGCAGAGCTGGGCTGGGAGCAAAGCAGGGAGTGGAGTTGGGCTGGGGCTGGGGCCAGAGCTGGGCTGAGGGAGAAGCAGGAGGCAGAGCAGAGCTGTAGCTAGGGCTATAGCTGGGCTGGGGGCAGAATGGGGCTGAGGGCTGAGGGCTAGCCTGGCTACATACCCTCCCGAACATTCCTCTTGCCCCCCATAGGTAGGGGACCACTGCTTTTGCAGCATTTTTAGAAGAGATTATATTCTTTTTACTCAAGATAACAGCAAATAAATACACAAAAGAAATAAAACCAAGGGTAACTGAAGCGCACACATACATATGAATACACTAATATTACTTGTTTAGCACTGAAAATGTACTTGACTGCACTTTGTATAAAGCACATGTATCACGAATACTGATTACATACAAAAAATAAGTTATTTCTGATTATGCAATGCAATTATTTTGACAATGTCCCTTAAGAAACCATGATTTCAGTACAAATACAAAGGAAACTTCAACTTTGCATTGCCCTAAAATTTGCTTCACAGCTGCATGAATAAAATTATCATTCACTTGGAATTTTCATTTCCAGCATCGTTCTCTTGTCTTGTTGTGTGTTTTGGAAAACACCATACACATTATGACAGTTAATAACTAATACTACATCAAATGTTATACTTTGAACATATTGGGACACACCCTCAATTGGTGAGAACCAGCATGGCTCTGTTGACTTAATTCAAATTATGCTGATACACACCATCTGAAATCAGGCTCAGATCTTCCAACTGAGTGTAAAAAACTACTGCAAAACATTCAAGAAAAATAGAAGGAATGGATTTCAATGCACCATATAAAGTAATATTTTAATGCCTGATTCTGGACCAGGAACACAGCCCAAGTAAATGGGCCATGCACTGTGGAGTTCAGTGGGCAAGGTGGGAATGAATCCTTCTTCTCCGTCACAATGCTGCAGCAAAGCTACTGTGGCACTGCTACTGTAGTCTGAGAGGGGATG
The DNA here is from genome assembly GCF_003597395.2 of Chelonoidis abingdonii. NCBI lineage: Eukaryota > Metazoa > Chordata > Testudines > Testudinidae > Chelonoidis > Chelonoidis abingdonii. The sequence goes on from NC_133771.1 coordinate 50,836,593, forward strand.
CAGCAAGCCCTGTGGCTGTCCCCTATCCATCTCTCTGGGGAGTGTCATAAATATAAAGCAAAGGGTAGCATAAAATCCCTCCTTGGCAGCTGTACTGAATCACTTTACCTGTAAGGGGTTAAGTAGCTCAAATCACTTAGTTAGCACCTGACCAGATGGACCAATGAGGAAAGAAGATACTGTCAAATTGGGGGGCGGGGGGATTTGTTTGTGGCTCTCTTTGTTTGTTCCCTCTCTGGACTGAGGGAGAGACCAAGCAGGTACAACATCTCCTGAAAACATACCTGGAATGATCCATCTAAAATTACAGAAATTGTAAGTAAGACAAGGAAATGCATTAGGTTATCTGTTGTTCTGGCTTGTGAATTTTCCTGTGCTACAAAGTGTAGTTTTATTCCTGTTTTTGTAACTGTGAAGCTGAGCCCCGTGGGGAATCCTCTGTGTTTTAAATCTTTTTATTACCCAGTAGAGTTACCTTCCATCCTGATTTTGCAGGTGTGATTCTTTTACTTTTTCCTTTATAATAAAGTTTTTCTTTTAAGAGCCTGATTGATTTTAGTGTCCTCAAGCTAAAGGGTCTGATCTGTACTCACACGGCTAACCGATTAGTTGGTATATTATTCTCAGCCTCCCCAGAAAAGGGGGGGCGTATTTTGGAGGGGATAAGGATTCCAAGTGACCCTCCCCTGAATTTTTGTGTAAATCACTTGGTGGTGGCAGTAATACTGTCCAAGGACAAGGAAAGGAATTTGTGCCTTGCGGAAGTTTTTAACCTAAACTGGTAGAATATAAGCTTAGGGGGTGTTTCATGTGGGTCCTCACATCTGTACCCCAGAGTTCAGGGTGTGGAGGGGAACCTTGATAGGGAGCTTTTCTCATGGAGCCATCAGAACTACCATTAACTTCTCAGGTGCACTGGGGAAGAGGGAACCTTTTGGAGCAAAGCTGTCCTTTCTCCGCACATCCTCTTCCCCCATGCAGTGGAACCAGTTCCAGCGTGTTCAGGCATTCCATGATTGTGAAGTCTGGAGCAAGATTTGATCCATAGAAAGTTAAAAATTACATGGCATTTTGCAGCAAACTATTTTAGAACTCTGGATTTTAATTGGAGTTGTTGGTACTATCATTCCAAGAATAAAAAAATCTTTTTGACTACGTTATACTTGTTGCTTGAGATAATGGATGACAGCAGAAGAGACAACAGTATTGTTGTCACATCAATAAGAGTGACAACTGACACTGTGAAATATACTCAGGCGCTAATCAGCATGCTCAGTATTGCTGTTAAAACTGATCTATGTGATTAATTGCCTTTGAAATTTTGATCAAAATTGATCTGTCCAATTTTCTGGCCCTAGTTCCATAAGTCAAATCTCACCCTAGAATTACACAAATCAATTTAGTCTGGGCTTCTGTAAAAGCAGAGCAAAAAAGAAGGTAGAAGTAATTTTGGAGCTGTCAGTGACTGATTGGTTTTTTGATTTCACACTTTTACTAAAGATAGAACAAGCCTTACCGTAGCTGTCATAAGCATCTTCACTTGTTCCATGACCATAATCATAATATTCAGGCACACTGAAATAGATTCAGACAGCAAGAAATGTTACTATAATCAGAAGGCATCAACACAAAAGCTTAGATAGTAAATAAAAGTTAAAATGTTATTACCTTTATATGTAAACATAACACAGTCAAATGACACTAGAATCAGTGCAAACACAGTATATTTTTTATTTTCATGTATTATCTACTAATTTAAAAATAAGATCATTCCAAAAATGTGTAAACATAGGAATTATTTTTCAAAGATGTAGCAGAAGGTTAGGGATACAAATTCAATTCACAAGAACAAGGTGCAGTCTTATAATATCCTGCCCTAGGGTTTCCCTGTGGTTACAAGTTCATCAGAGCTTCATCTCAGAACAAGTACACAGTCTTCGGAGACCTTAGTAGGCCTTGTCCTTTTAATCCTTCCCTAAAGATTGAGGCCCTCCATTGACCAGGAGTCTTGTTCGTTTGCTAGATCAAAAATGGAGCCTTAGATTAGAATAAACTCCAGATTTTTAATAAAAAGTCTTTTCTTTGTCCCCTGGAAAATCCAGTTTGAACTAGTATATGCATGTCTCTCCAAGGCTAATAACTGAGGAAGTTTATTAGCACCCCTCCTCCTTAATAGAGAAGTACATACAATGCCACAACACCACACACACAACTGCATTTTTAATACACTGTACCTAAAAGGTGTTAACCTAATTCAGTAATGCTTAACTTAACTCAGTAAAGCTTATCTTAATTCTATAAGGTTTGTTCAGGATATTACAAGATATTGTCAGTCTGTTGCAGCCTTCTGTACTGAACCTTAAGATGCTTGCGTTTACTGAGGACTTTGGCAGTTTGTTCCATTTTTCAATTATACTTCCTGCAAGGTTGGCCTGCCTACATTCCTCACAAGTGAAGGCCTGATTATCCACAGCCTTATGGGTTTCTATGACTTTCTGTGACCTCCGTGAATTTTGCAGCCCTGATGTGGCTGACCCTAGGACCACCCCAGCAGCTGGGGAGGACCCGGGGCCAGTTGCACTGGCCACTGCTCTGGCATCCCCAGGCAACTGGTCCCTGGTGCTGCCCTGGAGCAGTGGTCTGGGACCAGCGGCAGTGGCAGTGGAGCCCCGGGCCGCCCCCTGCCCAGAGCAGAAGTGGTGGCCGGCCCCGGGCTGTCCCGCGTCTGGATCAGAAGTGGCAGCAACAAGGCCCTGGGTCATCTCCTGCCTGGACCTGTGGCAGTGGGAGGGGCCCGGACTGCCCCCACCAGAGCGGCGGCGGAGCCACAGGCTGCGCCTGCCCCAGCAGGCTGCTCACCCTCCAGCAGCAGTGACCCCAGGCCACTTCCCTCCCAGCAGAAGTGTTGCCCCGCACTACCCTCCCCAGCAGCAGTCTTCAGGAGCATACCCCTCCCAGCAGGTAAGATTTAATCACAGGTATTTTTAGACTTTTTGTTTACTGCCTGTGACCTGTTCATGACTGTTACTAAAAATACTCATAACTAAAACGGAGCCTTAATGTTAGGCAGTGATTTGTACCAGTGCAAAGTAAGTGTAAAATGTTAATAAATGAATAGTAGATTTTTTCCTCTTGTTTGCACAGATGTAAATGAATATACAAAGTGCAAGGAAGTGGAAAATCAGAGCTAGTTTCAAAACTACTGCTTGCCAGTTATTTGTTTGTTGGTCAACAGTGATCATGTATGGTCATAACAATAGGTTATCAAAAAATGAAGAGGCCATTTTAGATTATTGTTGCATGCTGCTAATTAACGATCTGCAGTTATTGTCTGTAATGGGCACCAGCATATCTGTGAAGCAAAGGTGGTGAGCAATGTTAACATGGAGATTGAATTAGTCACATTTTAGCTTTACTATTATTATTATTTATAATTTGTTTTCCAGTAACACCCTGCGTGCCCCAAACTCAGGACCAAATTCCCAGTTTGTTAGGCACTGCACACATATAATAATAAAAGGCAGCCAGGCACTGCCAAGGAAAGCTTACAATTTATCTATATTACTGAATTGTATTTCCCCCACCCTCAGTGAACTAAATAAAAAATATATGTTTCCTGTTAATTTTTTGGTTTGTTTTATTTGACCTTTTTCATTAAAGGCTCACCTGACGGTCTTTCACAAAGATACCAAAACCTCCATGGTCACCTCAACATTGCGTTATTACTTTCGCTATTTTCCAGGAGATTTAAAAAAAAATATTGGTTAACATTTGAAGCAGAGACATATTTAACACTGCAGAAAAAAAAATCTTATAAAGATAATAGAGTTGGGCAAATAATTTGTAACAATTATTTGCTTAGACACAATTTTACCATTGCTGTAGACAAAAATCGGATTTTGAATTTCTTGAATGCAATTCTTATTCATAATTCTTCCTGGAATAAATCCTAAGAAAAAATCATGTACTATAGCTCTCTTGAGAACATTCATTGCAAGCATTTGATATTTGACATTGAAACTGTTTCAAACAAAACATGTTTTTTCCCTGACTGGCTAGGTAAAATTTTTTATAATCAGCTTTCCAATGCAAATACTAATGATTTTTTTAAAATTAAAAGTACATTTTCCATAAATATTCTGTAATATTTCCTAAAACGTCACTGTTTCAGCAAGCAGTTTTTCAAGTGCTCAAATACCGCATTGACATGGCCATATAAGTACTTGGGGCTGATGCTAAATATTCTAGAGCTGACCAGGCACAATATATCTAATATTCTATTGAACATACTAGCCATGCTATATGTTTCTAGTGATTTCATTGGAAAGTTAAATGGAAACATGAGAGCATAACGAGTGCAATAAAGCAGGGGGTTAAATAATCAGTCTTATCATATTCAGACTTCCTACAGCTTAGACCTAAAATATGCTCAAAACAGAGAGCTGACATGTCAGATATGACAAATAGTATGAAAAATCACATGTAATGTGATTTAAACAGCATAGTTTTGACCTATTGACTGCATTTCTGGGGAAGAGGATGGGAATGATGATGGAGTAGCAGGGTTAGGAAAAAACAAAACAAACAAAACCAAAAACATCACCTCTTGCAATCTCCAGCCAATTGAAATAAATCACTTCCCCCCAATTCATTGTATAAAACAAGTGACTCTAATCCATACACTTTGGAAATTTTGTTACAAGGCAGACCACGTTGATGCAAATTACTTAGGTATTGGAAGCATAAATATAGTTAGCTAGAAAGGCTTGTATATAATAAAATGGGCTGATATTGCCGACACATATGGAAAAGGTGAGCTGACGTTGCCTGAATCCATGTGGACTGAATAACCTATTGTTATACGTGATTTGGAACTTTCCTTGCTTTCTTGGGTATGTCCATTTCTAGAACAGCACGTTGCCTGACTTGGGACCAGTCTCCTGATGTGCTCCACTTACTTTTTCTTCTCCCCTTGTTTCTAATTGTCTCCATAAGATTGTAAGCATGCACAATGTAAGACTGCAAGTATGAACAGTACAGGAAACCACTCTACTGTGTTTATCTTATACTTATGTATCTTGATTCTTCTATTCTTTCAATTATATTTGTTTGAATTAACAAAAGTTTATGAAGTTGGTGTGTGTGCTTCACCAGTTTTATCATCTTGATTAACTCCAACTAGTTACCTGAGGAATGACCTTGTCTTTGTGACCAGTGAATGTTGCATCCCAATACAAAAAATTATAATTCTAATAATTGATCAGGCTACAACATACATTTGCAAAAAGTCATTCTCTAGTAACAATATTGAGAAAACCTGGACTGTAAAAAACTGGTTTTATATATTTAGGGCTTTTAAAAGACATTATCACACTACAGATAAATATAATTCAACCATATTACGTTGATCGGTAGCAGATCTCAATAAATAATCAGCAAATGAATTCAGCATAAATAAAACTTGGTTATTTAATTTTAGAGTTCTGTGACATCCCATAATTTGGAAACTACAGTGCTCATGAGTTCTAGAAACACTACGTTTTCTTGGTGGTGTTAATTGGAAACAACACACCATTATCTGTGATTAGCATTCATTACTCTTCAGGCAACACAAGGTGTAATTTTCTTAAGTACATGCACCTACCTGAAAGCAGGAAGTAATCATATCTGTTTTAGAAAATATATTAACTCATTACCAATCTTTCACATCAAACTCCTACATTTGTAAGCACTGCACAGTATTTTAGCCACAGGCAGGGGCGCCTCTAGACATTTCGCCGTCCCAAGCATGGCGGCATGCCGCGGGGGGAGCTCTGCCGGTCGCCAGTCCCGCGGCTCCGGTGGACCTCCCGCAGGCGTGCCTGCGGAGGGAACGCTGGTCTCGCGGCTCCACTGAAGCCGCGGGACCAGCGGACCCTCCGCAGGCAAGCCGCCAAAGGCAGCCTGCCTGCCGCCCTCCTGGCGACCAGCAGAGCGCCCCTCATGGCATGCCGCCCTAAGCACGCGCTTGGCATGCTGGGGGCTGGAGCCGCCCCTGGCCACAGGTCTTCCAGATCACAATGGGCTTGATTTTCCAACCCTTAGATGTTAACTTCAATGGTCCTACTTGTGAGAGAAGTAGAAAATATGGGGATACAGACCTTCATTAAGGTTTCATTATTTTTATTTCTTAAATGGGTTCTCATCTTAGGAGGTTTTAAAGTAATTTTTCTCTCTCAAGATGAAAATTTTCAAAGATAAGCTTTTTGGCTTACGGCCTAGTTCATAAATATAAAAATGCCTAAATTGTCTTGTTTGTAAGAAGTATGTTGACATCTGATTATAAGATGTTCACGTTTATTTTTAATTTTCTGATGGATGACTGTTGAGGGTCTGGCTGTCACTAGATCTTTTCAAGCAGTTATTTTTATAGGGTTAAACTTTCTTTACAATGATGACATAATGTCACCTCAGGACCTTTTCACTAAAGTGAAGCTGTGTCACCTTCCTTAAAACTGGCCTCATGTTCTGTATTCTTGATATTTTGGGGGATCATAAACTTAGTCTCTGTGGTATGCAAACACTGATATTTTTTAAGCTTCTGAGTTAAGTTGGCCTTTTCCAAGTAAATTTGAGCTAAAGATGATTTAATCCTAACCTGACTGAATCAAGTTGCATGGCTCCAAGGTCGTCCTCACATTTGATTTGTCTGAAGGCCTAAACTGCTAAATGAGAGTTATCCAACTTCTGCATATCAGTGTTTTATTAAGGCCTGCACTATAATATCTTTGCTGGGAGTGGGAAAGGAAAGGGTTAGCCACAACTCAAGAACTGAAATCTAAGGAAGAAGCTTTTAATTGGCTCTGAGGTTGTGGTTCAGACATTAAATAATAATCTTGTTTCAATAACAATACATTAAACTAGTTCCAAGTTATTGTTTTGATTGACTTGGGTGATCTTTAGTTGGGATTCATAACCAAACAGACAGGCACTTGTTTAGATCCCTTTTTAACATTTAATAACAGGGTTGATTATTTGTTGTATTAATCTGATGTTTTAACTAAACTGGTAATTTAATTTCAATCCAGCACTTAGACTAATTTGTTGCTTTGACTCTGTTGCTCTTAATTTGATGGCTGTATTGTTTTAGTTTCTCGTGAATCCATACTCTATTGATAATATGGGTCAGCCACTCCAAGACGGAATTCACGACATGCTCGATCAGCTAAGCAGCATGGCCATTGTTTAGTTTACAGGCTGCACTTCGTACCTCCTCCACAGTGACATCCTCTCCATTATATGGAGGTGTGGTCACTGGACTCTTTGCATCCTCCTGGTGCTGCAGTTAAAAAGGTCCTGAAAGTGTTATTTCCATCTTCTTGGACATCCTGCCTTGGTGTTCAGCATGCTACCACTTTCTAGTGCTTTGTGGGTTCACCCATCATTCTCATATCTAGTTCATGCATGTATGTTTTTCCTTTGAAACCAGAGTCAGAAACATGGAGTCTGGTTGCAGCACAAAGCTCGAGCAGTTGCTCACCATTATTGTTTGTGGTCACATCCATAAAAAATGCCCAACACTTACCAGCCAAGCTGTTTGAGCATCCCAGTGTGGCATTGGCATTGGATAACAACAATAATGTCATGAGTGGATACTCTGATGATGATGTCATACATGGCTTGTGCATATTGTTCCTTGTTCTCCTCGTTAGTAAGATTAATCAGTGCATAAGCATGATGATGATGATGATGATGTTGCCATGTCTAATGAGAAAGTCCTGCCACCACAATACATCTGAAGATGGGAGGGAAGCTTTTGAGGGCTTTACAAGCATTCCTTGACAAGGCCAAGGCCACATCACCAAGGCAAATGTGGCCACTGCCCTCACCATTAGGGCCTGACCATAGGCTAATGATGGCCAATAATTACTGGCTCATCCCTGACACTTCAATGGGTCTTGCAGAGTCCTACCATGAAATGTTGTATTGCTTCAATCCAAATGACAAAGTGGTAGGAGACCCACTGGTTTTCAGGGTATGTTCCAAACAGATAAGCCATCTTGAATCAGCAATGTTATAGGAGTGGTTCTGAACTCTGGGCTATCATAGAGGTGCACATGCACCAGATGGATGCTTTCAACATGAAACAGCAACAATCTATTGAAGGCATATGGTAGTTTTATCGTGTTACGAACAAGGATGTCAGGCGTCAGACCAACCAGCCTCCAATATCTTCTGAAGTGACTCAAGAGCAGCTCAGGTGGCTTGACTATCTGCTCTGTATGCTGGAGTCCATACCACCCCATCAGTTTTATGTCTTCAACCCAACACAATCTGGATGGAGAAGACCTCACAGACAGCCTAGCACATGCTGGAAGGATGTCATAGCTTTTGACCTTGCCTGCTCCAGGCTTACTATACAGCAAGCCACAACATTGGCAGGAGACTGGGCTATCTGGGAATGGGTGATAAGAAATATGCACTTTATGCTTCACAAGAAGGATAATTAATGATGAATGAATGAATGAATCATTGATTTAGTCCAAATTTAGTTTAAGAGTATTAATGATAACTTAGCTTTCGTGACATCCTTTCTTGATTTTATTTTTGTTTTTTTAATAGTTTTAATAAAGGCACTGAAGTTCAGAGCCTGTTTTAGAATTTCTTCACTTCATCTCTCAGAAATAACAAAGTAAATCTCCCCTTGCTTATCATTTTGATTAAATTATCTTAGGTATAGTTTCAGTGGAATATGGTATTCTTCAGTTCCAGTTTGCAATCAGTATGTGGGTACCTTTCATGGATGGATGAAGTCCAGATATAGACTGAGTTCAGGCCAATGAGAGACATGTTACAGGCAAATACTTTTAAAAGTTTTCCATGTGTAATTTAAATGCTTAATTGTGAATTCATAAAACTTACAATTAAACTTTAAAGTAAATAGTAAAATGTAAGAGTGACCATGGGTAATCTTTAACACCCATATGGCATCGTGTTTTAACACAGAAAATGAAAGGTACCTGAGTGCATTTCAAAGTAATTCTTCAACATTCTGCTGAGAATATAAAAACATAATATGACTTTTGTTCTGGAGACATAACATGGGGCAGAAACTTGGTGTAAAATGACATGGTTCCAATTACTTCAACTGAGCTACAGCCGATTACATGAGTTGAGGATCTGGTCCATACTGTACAATAGTACTTTCACTTGCCCAGCACCTTCCATCAGGGGACTTCAAAATGTTTTACAAAGGTGGGTAAGGGAAAAATACATAATAAGTCTGTTTCTCTGAAGATATTGCCAAATTCTTGCTTCTGGTTTTCATGTCACTTGTGTGAGTTGTGCAGCAAACTCTCCCAGCTCTTAAGGTTTTTGAACGAATGAAGCACTTGTAAACTAACTTGAGGGTACTATCCTACTGAGCTTGTTCCAACATCAGATAACCTAGTGGCCCAGAACAATCTATTCATTTCCTTTGCAACCATGATCAGGGAAGGAGCTATCCAATGGCTCCAATTCAAGCAGCTTCAGCTTCTAATGCTGCTGTCTCTATTAGGGATTGGGTATCATTAGGGGTATGTGTACATTTCAGCTGCGGGGGACAATTTCCAGCTCAGGTAGATGTATCCATGCTAGATTTGATTGAGCTGGCCTGCTAAAGATAGCAGTGTAGCTATGGCTGCACAGGTGGTGGCATGGGCCTACTGTTCTAGTACGTATCCACAGGGTTAGATAGGATTGTATTTGGGCAGCTAGCCTATGTATCTGTGGCCCCACTACTATTTTTAGCATTCTAGCTTGATCAAAGCTAGTGCAAGTATGCCTACCTGAGCGGCAAATTACTTTCCTGACTGCAGTGTAGATGTACCATTTCTGTTAATGTCCCCTGACTTCCAGTGAGTGTCTCTTTTGGTTTCCTAAACCCAAAATGCTTAATTTCTTAATTTCAGCATGTCTCTTAAAACTATTAGTATTTGTTTCTGGTCTTTCCACAGGTTGTTTCATTTACAGAGATAAGACAGCATCAATTTTATGTTTGCCAGCCTCCAACACAATCAAAGAAGAAAAGAAAGAGTCCGTGGCCCACATCAGTTAACTAACACTGAGACACACTTGGATTCTTCCTGCTTCCTGGTATGGCTAGGTAAGAACCTTTGGTATAACTGCATTGGCCTCTCCTATGGCTCATTGCCACCATTCCAGTACCATCAAGAGGCTTGGTATATCAGTGCTTCCAGCTAGTCAGGAAAGAGGGTTAAATCTCAGTGGCTTTTGAGGCTTTACCCTCTTATCAAGGCTCAGTGTAATGACTCATTGAATGTATCAGCAGCTTAGCACCTGGGAATCCCAAAGATTTGCACATTGACAGAAAGAAACAAACCCTCAGCATGACATGTTTAGCGCTGGTAGAACATTTGCTGTATGGAAGTGCTCCTTGAACCCCTTCACATTCAGAATAAAGATGCTCACCAAATTGTTTGGTGTCTGTAGTCTCCCATTTGCTCCCTAAGACTTGAATCATCAGCACTGAGGGAATGATGTTTGTTATTACACTGACATCCCTTGAACTATTTACTCTCCATTGGCAAGACCTGAAGTTCCTTTATAATTCTACTTTTATATAAATATCGTTATTTAGGACTTTCATCTACACCCACCAACCTCAGCTGAGCGTTGGTGCTAAATATGATTTGGGAATAAAAATGAAGAAGTGATAAAATCTGAATCTACCTTTTGGAGTCTCGTTTCTCCAGTGTCCACTTTCTTTTCTGGGACAGCTGACCCTCTTTTACATTTAGTGAGGGAGAAAAGAGATTTTTTTGTATATCTACATAATAAGAAGTATGAAAATGATAATGATTTCTCCCCCCCCCCACAAAAAAAGGAAAAAATGTGCTTTCCACAAGTTTTGAGAATGAGCAACTTTTCATGAAGATATATTTTTTTAAAAATGTTTGCTTTAGACTTTTTTTGGGGGGGGGTTGTTGTTCCTTTGTCCTTTCCCTCCTTTTCTCTTTTTCATTTTTCCATTTTACCACTGAAAAGAGTGAAAAAAAGGTAAAACAAAGAAGTAAGGAGAGATGGAAAAAATTGAAAGCCAATAAACTAAATTAATTTTAAATTTTTTTGCAAAATAATATTTGAAAGTATTTTTGTGAAAACTTCAATAAAAAGTTTTCATCTGAAAATTTCAAAAGAGATCTGAGAGAATATGCTTGGGGTACTGATGTACATTAATTAGAGCATGCTTAGTGGAGCAGAAATCTTGAGTCAGCTTACAGGTGCATAAGAATATCAAAAATCTTAAAATATAGGAGAATTTCCAATAGGACTCAGGCTGGAAGCATGAGATTCAGGAGTGATTCTTGATTTAAAGTATCATCAGAGTAGGATTATTGCTAGAGCAGAAGGAATAATTTACTTGACAAATCTAACCTCTTTTTCTGCTCCTGGAGTATCTCCCCTGGATTATTTCTTTGAATATAGTTGTTATTCAAATATATTTTATTATTATTTGTTTTGCAGTTCCAACCAAAGGCTCCAGTCAGGATCAGGGCCCCAAGGTGGTAGGAAATGTAGTCTGTTTTTATACTATAAATTAATTGCAAATGTTTCAGTCTGAACAGTGAGTGCAGTATTGAGTATTAATAATTTGAGGTGTGTTGCTTAATTGTGAGTGTTCTGATTAATCACTTAGCTCCAATCCTGCAAACTTGCTTAAAGTTAAACATGTGAGTAGTCTCAATATAACAAAATGTCAATGAATTACTCACATGTTTAAAGTTAACCATGTGCATATGTGTTTGCAGGACGTGGGCCATCATATCATTCTGTTCACTGACTGGATGAGTGTACATGAATCTAATGTTTGGTATCTAATAAAACTTGGTTCCTAACTATTCCCAGAAAATGAACACAAAATGACCATGGCCTAAGAACATACAAAAAAAAAAATCAAGCAAATATCTGTGGAATTTTTTTTTGTCATTCATCTAGCTCTTGTTATTAGCCTATTTTATAGAATGGAAAACAGAGGATCTGATCCTGAGAGCTTCAGTTTGATAGTGTTCACAAGTATAACAGGGAGAAATAAATTCTCTGCACTGTAGAAATCAGTGGGTAAAATTCTACACCTGTAGTATGTCTGAAGAGTACACAAGATAATCACAGTGGTCCATTCTGGCCCTCAAATCTACTAAACTCTGATCTTACGCTAACATAAATCAACAGACTTAATGGAATTACACCAGTGTATAAGTGGATGAGCTACAGAATTAGGTCCCAAGGTAACACAATGAATCAGTGGCATAGTCTGGAACAGAAACCTGTCTCCCATTTATATGCTTTGACCACTGACACACTAATAACTGCTGCATCCCCCAAATATGCTCTCTCTCACATGCACGCACACAAAACATGAGAGAAAATTATCATCAAGTTCTCTGGAGTTTTGTAGAAAATGATGGATTCTAAAGACACAATTTGCCAGACAAAAGGTTCATGACCCCTATTCAAAGATACAGATGAAAGAGAGAGAGAGAGAGAGAGAGAGAGATTCTAGAACTGTACAATCTACTCCAGAAATGTTATTAGTGGGACATCAGACATAAGAGTGGAGATCTATGAAGAAAAAAATCTTCCAAGAATTTTAGAGGATACAAGTGATTTAGAAGACAAACTTTTCTCTACTTCAGAGCAACTCAATTTGATTCAGTTTTGCTCATTGAATCAAATAAATGAGAAGTGGCATTTGAAAACTGTTTCTGATGATGAATGCTGTAAATGGATTGCAGTGAAGATACATAAAATGTCATCTTTTAGGCTTGCTGCTGTGATTGATTTCAATGGTTTGAAAATAAAATGCAGGGAAATCTTTATTTATGAACAGGTGGATATAAGCACAAAACCAAAATGAAATACAGCATAGTATAAATACAATGCAGGCTGGTTAAAATGGGGAGAGAGTGCAAGAGAGAAAAATTATACAATATATGATATTTTACCAAGAACCATGCAGCCACTCTCCCAGCTGTTGCCTGGTAGAGCTAGCTATATATTTTCTTATATTGTAATATTCAGAGATGGTGAGACAAAAGTGATAGGCATATATATGTGTCAGTAGGGGATATAAGAAAGAAGGACTCTGTTGCAGAAATTAGAACCAGAACTAATACCTTTACTCATGGGTACCTTAATTTACAACTAGTATGAAAAAGTATTTTATACTATGCAGCTAGTCACACTGAAAACACTGGAGCTAATTACAGAGTAAGGCACTATTCCACATAAGTAGGGGTATCAGATTTTGGCATTATGGATTTATTTCTATACCTATCTATACCTATCTATCAGTTTACTGCTGAATGTAATCAGGACATATACATCTAAATGCAATTTACTGAGGCTCTACAGTATGCACGGGAGCGTTAGCACATGCAAATAATACTGAAAGTGTTTTGACAACAACTCTGTATCTTTGTCTTTTATGTCTTTTGAAAATATTTGTTCATCAATAATTTGGTAGGAAATTAAATCAGTTTGTGCTCTATTTCATTTCTATACTTAGCATGTCTTCTGCTTTAAGAAAAGACGGTTACTCACCTCTGTAACTGTTGTTCTTCGAGATGTGTTGCTCATATCCATTGCAGTAGGTGTACGCGCCGCTCGTGCACGTTTGTCGGAAGACTTTTACCCTAGCAACTCCAGTGGGCCGGCAAGTCGCCCCCTAGAGTGGCGCCACCATAGCGGGTAATATATACCCCTGCTGGCCCGCCTGCTCCTCAGTTCCTTCTTGCCGGCTACTCCGACAGTGGGGAAGGAGGGCGGGTGTGGAATGGATATGAGCAACACATCTCGAAGAACAACAGTTACAGAGGTGAGTAACCGTCTTTTCTTAAAGCAGAAGACATGCTAAGTATAGAAATGAAATAGAGCACAAACTGATTTAATTTCCTACCAAATTATTGATGAACAAATATTTTCAAAAGACATAAAAGACAAAGATACAGAGTTGTTGTCAAAACACTTTCAGTATTATTTGCATGTGCTAACGCTCCCGTGCATACTGTAGAGCCTCAGTAAATTGCATTTAGATGTATATGTCCTGATTACATTCAGCAGTAAACTGATAGATAGGTATAGATAGGTATAGAAATAAATCCATAATGCCAAAATCTGATACCCCTACTTATGTGGAATAGTGCCTTACTCTGTAATTAGCTCCAGTGTTTTCAGTGTGACTAGCTGCATAGTATAAAATACTTTTTCATACTAGTTGTAAATTAAGGTACCCATGAGTAAAGGTATTAGTTCTGGTTCTAATTTCTGCAACAGAGTCCTTCTTTCTTATATCCCCTACTGACACATATATATGCCTATCACTTTTGTCTCACCATCTCTGAATATTACAATATAAGAAAATATATAGCTAGCTCTACCAGGCAACAGCTGGGAGAGTGGCTGCATGGTTCTTGGTAAAATATCATATATTGTATAATTTTTCTCTCTTGCACTCTCTCCCCATTTTAACCAGCCTGCATTGTATTTATACTATGCTGTATTTCATTTTGGTTTTGTGCTTATATCCACCTGTTCATAAATAAAGATTTCCCTGCATTTTATTTTCAAACCATTGAAATCAATCACAGCAGCAAGCCTAAAAGATGACATTTTATGTATCTTCACTGCAATCCATTTACAGCATTCATCATCAGAAACAGTTTTCAAATGCCACTTCTCATTTATTTGATTCAATGAGCAAAACTGAATCAAATTGAGTTGCTCTGAAGTAGAGAAAAGTTTGTCTTCTAAATCACTTGTATCCTCTAAAATTCTTGGAAGATTTTTTTCTTCATAGATCTCCACTCTTATGTCTGATGTCCCACTAATAACATTTCTGGAGTAGATTGTACAGTTCTAGAATCTCTCTCTCTCTCTCTCTCTCTCTCTATGGTATACCCATGTCCCCTTATCTTTTTGGCTTACCCGGAGCACCAGGGCACCCAGTACATAAGACAGCAAAGGAGTACTTTTCACTGGTGCTGAAAGCACTGGTTGGAGTCACGAAAGGGACGATTTCACCAATTCATTCGTTTTGATCGAGATCGGTGCCTTTTTCGAGACTCTTGGGATGGCAGAGCGGACTCGCCCCGACCGCCCGGACGAGTCCCTGGGGATTCCGGTGCTACTCCGCTATCGCGTGGCTTGGCCCTTATGACTGGCAGAAACCCGCACGGTGGTGCTGGGGGTTGGGGCAGCACAGGCTCCGGTTAGAGCGATGAGGTCCCTGGCCAAGGAGAGGCTCAGGCGTGGACGGGACCATCAGCTCAACCTCCAGATCTTGGCGGGAGCTGAGAGGGATCGACTCACGGCACCTGCCGGGCCCGGAGTCGCACGAAGTCCTGCGCACCGCCACCCGGCCGTCGGCGCCGGGTGCTCTTTTCGAGACACGTTACGTGGGTTAGAGAGGTAGACCAGTGCTCTTCCCCTGAACCGTGCCTGGAGAAGGTCGGTGCGTGGCGCCTTCGCGCACCGGAGTGGTCCGGTGCCGGAGCGAAGTGGCACTCAGTGCTGAGGACGAAGGATTAAGCGCCGCTTCCATCAGGAGTGTCTTGAGGCGCTGGTTCTTGTTCCTTTCTTGGTCTCGTCTGAAGGCCTTGCAAATGCGGCACTTCTCGAGTAGATATCGATTTCCCCCCAGCGATCTTCAAGCAGCCCTTTGCGTCCGTGGGGATCGCTGTGGGCATTCGCTTGCTTATGGTTCCGACCGCACTTTTTGTTTTTTTTTCGACCCACCCCCCTTTTTTCTGCGCCCCCATATTCCTTTGTTTCCCCCCGCTCCACCCCTTTTTTTACGTTTTTGTAATACCCTCGGCTGATACCAGGCATGAGCCGGCGCGTGGCGCTGGGTAGATGGGCTTAGGCACCGAACTCTAACTATATAACCTAGAACCTTACTCAAACCTACAACTCATGACTCAAACCTGAAGTGAACTATAACTTAAACTAATGAACTCCCCACGCAACCTCAGAAACAACTGACCCCCGAAGAGTAACGCTCAGCGCGCATCACTGGAGGACACCACATGCCCACCCCCGCCTCCCACGCACGCTTCCCACCGCACCGCACCCCCCACCCGCGGTATAGTACCCTAGGAAACTGAGAGGGTTTGGGCCGCCAAGGGGTATATAATTACCTCGCATGGTGGCTGAGCCAGTCGTTGAGTAGGGGAACATGCATGCGCGACTGCGACGAAGGAAGGCGACGACTACGGCCATGATTTGGTAAACACTCGTGGGGCCGTCGAGAGGCCGAACGGGAGGACGCGAATTGATAATGCCGGCCGCCAACACGAAGCGAAGGAACCTTCGATGGGGCGGGAAGATGGTATATGGAAATAAGCATCCTGCATGTCGAGGGCGGCGTACAGTCTCCGGGATCCAGGAATGGAAATTGGTCCCAAGGACACCATACGGAACTTCAATTTGACCAGGTATTTGTTGAGCTCTCGTAGGTTGAGGATGGGTCTGAGACCTCACTTGGCCTTGGGGATCAGAAAGTAACGGGAAGTAAAACCCCCCTGCCCTTCTCGTTCTCTGGAACCTCCTCTATGGCCCCTTTGTCGAGGAGCGTTCGTACCTCCTGGGAGAGGATCTGCTTGTGAGAGGGTCCCTGAAGAGGGAAGGAAGGGGGGTGGGGAGGAGGGTACGAAGCAAACTGTAGGCGGTATCCAAGCCGCAACGTGCGGAGGACCAGCGGTCTGAAGTAAGCTGGTACATGCCGGGAGGAAGAACGAAAGATGGTTGGAGAAGGGAGGAGATGGATCGGGGGGGACTGGTACAGTTGCCCTCGGGCGCACCTTCAAAAACGAGGGCTTCGGCCGGAGGAAGGCTTGGAGGGACCTTGGCTTTGGCCCCTGGTTACCCGATTTTGTCTGCGCCTGCCATTCCTGTTTCGCCGCCTGGCAAAGTCTTTGCCTTTGCCTGGGCTGAGGGTAAGGCCTGTGTTGCTGTTGAGGCCTGAATGGTCTACGCTGGTGACCGGCGTATTGCATCCCCAGGGCGCGCATAATGACCCTATTGTCTTTGAGGCTTTGCAGCGAGGGTCAGTCTTGTCGAAAACAGGCCCTGGCCTCAAACAGAAGATCCTGGATGGGATTATTGGAGTTCCAGAGGAAGGCCAGAGACCTGAAGCCACGAATGCGGCGCATAGTGACTCCGGAGGCCAGAGTCCTGGCGGCTGAGTCTGCAGCGTCCAAGCTGCCTGTAGGGAAGTGCACGCGACCTTTTTCCCTCGTCAAGGAGAAGCGCGAACTCCTGACGTGCGTCCTGCGGGAGCAGCTCCTTAATTTATCAGCCTCCAGGTGTTGTATGTGTAGCGACTGAGCAGAGCTTGCTGGTTGGAGACCCGCAGCTGCAGGGGCCTGCGGAATAGACCTGCTGCGGCCAGCAGGTCCATACGCCTAGCCTCCTTAGACTTGGGGGCCGGAGCTTGTTGCCCGTGGCGCTCCCTCTCATTCACAGATTGAACGACGAGGAACACGGGGGCGGGTGGACATATAAGTACTCATAGCCTTCGAAGGGACCATGTATTTACCGCTCGACCCCCGAGCAGTGGGGGGAATGGAATGCCGGTGACTGCCAGATGGTGGTGGCATTGGCTTGGATGGTCCTATGAAGGGCAGGGCGACACAGTGGGCGCATCCACCGAGAGGATGCTCACGACCAGGTCTCGATCTCGGAGACTCCTCAGTCTGGATGTTCATATTTTGCGCCACGTGCCTGAGGAGGTCCTGGTGCGCCCTGAGGTCCAGTGGGGGGGGGGGACTGGTGGATGTCGTCCCGCAGCCACCCGCCTCATCTGGGAGGACGCGAGGAGAGACCTGGCAGGAGCGGGTCTGGTGGCGGCTCAGACTGGAGCACCGACGTCTGACTCTTGCGCGGGTGCTCAGGATCTGGGCGATGAGATGACTGCTCTTCCGTAGGGGATGGAGGAGGGCGTGAAGAAGTAGCTCCGGAGCCCTGTGCTCAGGACCGACGACCATGGAGGAATTTGCTGGGGGCCCTGGGCTTGGTGATACGCCCAGGGGGTCCAGAAGCCCCACTGCTGAGGACCATGCTCCTACTGGAGTTCTGGAGAAGAGGGCAACGGTCTTTCAGCATCTAAGTACACACTGCCCGCCGCGAAGAGACTGACCCCTGGCGAGAGGGCCACGGGGAGCCGAACGGGAGTGGTACGGGTCCCACCCCCAGCGCGAAGACCTCCTCGGTGCGGAGATCGGTGCCGTGATCCATACGGTGCCGCGATCGGAGACGGGACCTGCACTAGCACGGTGCCGGGAGGTCGACCGGATCTGGATCGCCGATGCGGGAACGACTCCTCGAGTCCCGGTGCCGGTACCGGTGGCTGGAGCAGAACGGTGCCAGGAGAATCGAGACCGGCGCGAGGATGATCTGTGCCGCGAGTACGACCGGTACCGTCGTGGAGAGCGGTGCTGGGACTGCGAGCGGCGTCATGAGTTGAGACCTCCCTCGGATCGAGATCGGTGCCGAGATCGTGACCGGTGCGAGCCGGAGAGTCCGGGGGACGGTGCTCGCATCGGCGTGGGCTTGCCCTTATGCTGCAGAACCCGCACGGGTGCTGGGGGTTGGGGCAGCACAGGCTCCGTTAGAGCGATGAAGGTCCCTGGCCAAGGAGAAGGTCTCAGGCGTGGACGGGACCATCAGCTCAACCCCAGATCTTGGCGGGAGCTGAGAGGGATCGGACTCGACGGACCTGCCGGGCCCGGAGTCGACGAAGTCCCTGGGCACCGGCCAACCCGCCGCGTCGGCGCGGGTGCTCTTTTCGAGGCAGCTTAGCTGGGGTAGAGGAGGTAGACAGTCTCTTCCCTGAACCGTGCGGAGAAGGTCGGGTGCCGTGGCGCGTCTTCGCAGGCGCCGAGTGGTCCGGTGCCGGAGCCGAAGTGGCACTCAGTGCTGAGGACGAAGGATTAAGCGCCGCTTCCATCAGGCAGTGTCTTGAGGCGCTGGTTCTTTGTTCCTTCTTGGTCCTCGGTCTGAAGGCCTTGCAAATGCGGCACTTCTCGGAGATATGCGATTCCCCGGCACTTCAAGCAGGCGTCGTGGGGATCGCTGTGGCATCGGCTTCTTATAGGCCGAGCACGGTTTGAACCCGGCGAACCAGGCATGAGCCCGCGCGGGGCGCGAGAGGGCTAGCGCCCTGAACCTGCTAACTATATACACTAGACTATAAACTACAACTATACTAAACTAGTGAACTATAATTAAACTAGAACTAGAACTAGAAACATGAACGAAGAGAAGCTAGGACATGGAGGACAGCATGCCGCGCTCCACAGTTCCAACGACCGACACGGCGGTAAGAAGGACTGAGGGTAGCGGTGGCGGCAGGGGTATATATTACCCGCCTTGGTGGCGGCGCCACTCTAGGGGGCGACCTGCCGGCCCGCTGGAGTTGCTAGGGTAAAAGTCTTCCGACGAACGTGCACGTGCGGCACGTACACCTACTGGAATGGATATGAGCAATCACTCGAAGAAGAATAAAGAACTTGTATACAGAACTTGTACAAAGAAACAAAACCAAGCCCAAGTTTTTTTTTTGTGGTCATTGTGTCCAGTACAGGTAAAACTGCTGGTTAATTGTATTAAATGAAGAGAGATTTCTCTCCTTAAGTGGGACGGGGATCCAGTGATGGAGTTTCTCAGTCCTGCTGTGTGGAGTTTGCCCTCAGAGTATTGCATCTGAGGATTGGAGAGGAAAAGGAAGAGGATATTTGGCCAAGGAAGTAAACATCTGATCACACCTTAAGAGGACCCTGCAACACCAGAACATGTAGCAGCCTGCCAGGCTTCCCGCACAAGATCATGTAAGTAGGTAAATAGGGAGTCAGGCGATGGTTTTCTGTTAAAATATCAGGGCCAGGGGAATGGATTAGTGATGAGTTATGAGAAGACTTCCCCACTATAGTGGACATCATTAAAAAATCAAAATTTGCCAAGAGCTACCTCCCAATGATACTTGTGCTTTTCATAGGGAAATACTGAGATATCTCAGCTACTACTGTGCCCTGTGGTCTGCACTGGCTCCAAATCCATTTTTAGGTGTTGAAATTGTAAATTTTTGGGCGCAGGAATGGTCTTTTTGTTCTACGTGTACAGCACCTAGCACAGTGGGGTCCTGATCCATGACTAGGGTTCCTACCCATTATGGTAACACTGTTGTAATCATCTACAAATACATGGGTGACCTGTGACCTGGGTATTTATCACATAGATTTTCTCTACTGTTGTGGAAGTTGTGATCAGCTGAATAGTCTTGGTGCTGCTCCATGGGATTCAGCTCCTGAGGAAGACCAGGAGGGGATTCTGACTGGGGCACTCTTGCTTCTGACATCCATTCCCTCTTGCAGTCTGCCAGAATCTTGGCTTAGTGATGTGATGCAAGACACATTTTTTCACTCTATCCTTTTTGTTATTTTGGAGTACCGACTTCATCCATGAACATGGATGCCAGAGGCAAGACTGACAACAGTTTTCATATTAATTTTTGTAATATGCACTCAGACATTTACAATGAGGGTCACAGGATATTGTTTAAGACTAAAAATAAAGCAATACTGATTAGTGTATTTCTTTAAGAAGCTGCTGTGTCGCTAGAACATAGTCTAAGTCCCCTGTGATGTGGCAATTGCTATGTTTCTTCCTGTTTTTTAATGATTAGTAGAATAAGTGGACATGTGTAATTGTGTCTTTGTTCTCTAGACACTCTGTTAAATATTTTATTTCTAATTTGGTTTGTATTTTTAGCTAATTCTGCTTCATTGCTACATACATGAGAAGAGAGCTATAAGAAAAAGTTAATTTTATGCAGTATTGTGTAGAATTATAATCTGAAGGATATGCACACATTTCGCTGCCTGTATTAAAATATCTGAAAGAATAAGAGTTGATATCATTTCTATCATAAACTGTCCTGAAGGCAGAGACTTGGATCACTTAATATGATTTGATCACAATACGCAAAATATATGCAAACCAGCTGCTCGGTCCATTAATGATACATTCAAGAACATTCACTGTTCTAGTGCTGGAAATATCAGATTCACTTGTAAATGTTCCTAATCGGAGCAAGGAGAGCAGGATGTGAAATACCAGCCTGATACACTAGCTCTACACCCACTGGGAAGATGTAACTAGTTTCTAGCCGCTTCAAACTGCTGGAGCAGGCCAAAGAATCTGATCTAGTATTTATTTTAATTAAATATTTCTTTAAATTTTTTTTGAAAACTACTTCAGCAAAAACAGATATTGGGCCAGCTTCTTCTCCCACTTAAACCAGTGTTAACTGGGGTAATTCCTCAAAAGCCAATGGGGCTGAGTGGTGCAAAAAGGTGGAAAGCAGCTGGATTTGCCTAGCAGAGAACTCCTTGGTGTGTGGTAGCTCTCAACAGGTGCACAGGTAGTACAGCTGACTCGTGTGATGCCCCCTCCGCTCAGCTGTGGTGCACGGTCATGGCCATAGTGACCCTTCAAGCCTTCCTTACTAAAAATTAGTAACTAACTGCAGGAGTATAGAATCATACACCTCTGCCCCAATATAACGCTGTCCTCAGGAGCCAAAAAATCTTACTGCATTATAGGTGAAACCATCTTATATCGAACTTGCTTTGATTCGCCGGAGTGCGCAACCCCGCCCCTGGAGCACTGCTTTATCGTGTTATATCCGAATTCGTGTTATATTGGGTCACGTTATATCGGGATAGACGTATATTTGTATCTAATGCCCAATTTTTCTGTGGAGGGTTATAGTTAATCTGTACCAGCATATGAAGCCACATTCTGCAGTTCTCATATGAATAGTCACACTGAAGTCAAGGCTGGAGGACTGGGACTAGAAGGTAAGGCAACCCCCTCCCCCCCAAAAAACAGTGAAGATCGAATTCTACATAATTTAAATCAATGAAAGTTTTGCCATGACTTCACTTCAGCAAGTTTGGGCCCTATATGTGTAGACTACTGAGTAAGAGACAGATTTCTGTTCTAATGGGTACATCTAAAAATGCTCTTTTGGGGTGACCACATGCAATACATATGGATAGGTGGCATGAACATAATTACATGAAAAGAATAACTAGGAAAAATTCCCCCCTCAAATTCAATAATGTTGTAAATTTAATCTGTGTGGCTGGATGCAGTTTTTAGATTTACAATAGGCCTGAGTAATTAAATGAATGTCAGTCAGTTTTACAAAAGCAGCAAAGAATCCTGTGGCACCTTATAGACTAACAGACGTCTGTTAGTCTATAAGGTGCCACAGGATTCTTTGCTGCTTTTACAGTTCCAGACTAACACGGCTACCCCTCTGATACTAGTCAGTTTTGCAGAAACTATTGCTGCTTGAATGAATAGTGCAAGCTATTAATATAGTTATTAAAATTGTATTATTATAACATTAGTGTGGAACTAGAAGACACTTGCATCTTCATGGCAGTATACTTAATGCCACTGCAGGAGAACAGACATGGATATATAATTGCTGAAAACACATCAATTTCTGCGTTATATTTTTGTTATGGGTATTGCTCTACAGAAGCCCAATGTGACTAGTCACATGAGACTACTGATAATTAAACTGCTGATATTAGGCAGAATTCAGTTAGATGAAAACTACAGCTGTCAATCTGAAGTTCTCTGATACTATACTTTTCATAGATACATTCATATAAGCAATAATCCTACTGGAATTTATGTAGGTTATCAGGTCTCTCAAAAAGTTTACAGTTAATTTCAGGTACTTTCACATCATTATCCTTCAAGTTATGGATTAATTTTTGCCACCCTTACATTGAGCAGTGGCTCACACTGCTAGTGGTTCCACTGAAGTCAGTGGGACTATATGTGGCATACAGGGAACTTAGATTCCTGACACCTTTAGCTCTTCAGGGCAGCCTCTTGGCTTATGATTTTTCAAGTGGTGGCCGTGAGAGGTAAGGATGGCTACATGTGGCCATATATTACATACAAACCAGAAACAAACATACATTTTATTTATTGCTTAGGCACATAATATGTATTATGAATCCTTTGCTGCTAGTTCACATTTGTGAAAAATGTCTGCTAAACCTATGTTAATAAATATTAGTTTGGTTAACATAGTTATTTTGATTCCTTTTAAAGTCTTCTTTTTGATACAAAACATCTCTAGCCTTTGTAGCTTGAATATAATGTGTTTTTTCTCATTAGTTTAATGGACATGTTTAATTGCTTAGGACTATGATATACAAAGGAACTACAAGTTAATGTTGTGACACAGAAAATTATCTCAGCATAGTGATTTCTAACTAATTATTATTTCCAAACCAAAGACCATTTCTCCTGTGACAATGAGCTATTGTAGCTAGAGATGGACTTTTCAAAAAAGTTGGAGTACATTTGAGAAGAGGGGGTGTCAGGCCCAGGGGCAGCTCTAGGTACCAGCAAAGCAAGACCTGCTTGAGGCAGCCCATTTGCAGAGGCGGCATGGGAGCTGAGAACAATCAGGGGGCTCTGAGAGCTCTAGTTCCTTGGTTAGCTCCCTGCCCATAGAGCCAGCACTGGAGCAGGGAAAGAACTACATTTACCAGCATTTCCTTGGTCACTACCAATTGGAAAGGAAGGAGGGGGACCTCATGTGGCAGCATGCTGTGAGTGCTGTGAAAGGTAGGGATACCATATTTTAACATTCAAAAAACAGGACAGTCCACAGGGAGGGAAGCCCCATTCTGCCACCATCCACTCCTTCCAACTGCCCCCCACAGAAACCCCAACCTATCCAACCCCCACCCCCACTCCCTGTCCCCTGATCACCCCTCCCGGGACCCCTGCCCCTAACTGCCCCCCAGAACCCCATCCCCATCTAAGTGCTGCTGCTCCTTATCCCCTGATTGCCCCCTCCCAAGACCCCTACCCCTAACTGCCCCCCGGGACCCCACCCCCTATGTAAGCCTCCCTTCTCCTTGTCTCCTGATCACCCCCTCCTGGGACCCCTGCCCCTAACTGCCCCTTAGGACCACACCCCCTATCTATGCCTCCCTTCTCCTTGTCCCCAGCTGACCCCTCCTGAGACCCCACCACTAACTTCCCCCAGGACCTCACCCCCTACTTGTCCCCTGACAAATCCCTGGGACTCCCATGCCTATCCAACTGCTGCCTGTCCCCTGACTGCCCCCCGCCCTGAACCCCTGACCCATCTAACCTCCCCTGCTCCCTGTCACTTGACTGCCCCCACCCCCAGAACCCATTACCCCTTCTCCAACTCCCCAGCCCCCTTACCGTGCTAGTAAGACCAACATGTCTGGCTCTGCGCTGCGCCAGACATGCTGCTGCATACATGCTGCCATGCCCCCCTGCAGAGCCCACAGCCCCCTCCCCCGCCACCCTGCACCTGCCTTCTAAATTTGAACACCTCAAAATTCAGGAGTGCTCAAGCTCAGTTTGGGCAGCTGTTACTTCATTTCTCCCAAATCAAATATACTGATCCACTGTAACTTGCTGTAGAAAAAGTAGGATAAAATTGAGCAAGAAATGCTTCCCAGTGGCTATTAGGACTGGAATTGCTATTTTCAACAGCCACTGCCTTTTGTTTGTTTGTTTGTTTGTTTGTTTGTTTAAAAGGAAGACAGTGATATTGTATTGGCAAATTCCCCATAGAAAGAAAGAGTGGAACAAAAGAATAATAAAGGTACTTCAACTTTTCCTCATGTATGGAGGACAGTCTGATAATATGCATCCAGATATCCTCCAATCACACAAGCTGAAAATTGTTCCACTTTACTGTAGCTCTGTAACCATATGGGAACCAATCCAGTCTGTGTTTTGTGCACATCCAAAATTCCTGCTGAATGACCTGCCCTGGGAGCAAGTTACCAGTGACCCAGGTCTGCAGTAGAAGGAGGGTGCAGGTGGTGATGGAGGAGAGCCCAGGGCTGGGGCGGCAGGAGGTGTGTGTGGGGGACTGGTGGAGGGAACGGGGGGAGCCCAGGGCTGGGGCGGAAGAGAGGTCGGGGGAGGGCACTGGTGGGGGGAAAGAGGGAAGCCCNGCTGGGACAGGGGCAGCCAAAATTTTTTTTGCTTGGGGCGGCAAAAAACCTAGAGCTGGCCCTGGTCAGGCCCACTGACAGCAATTCCAGGCTCCTAGGTTGTCCTTAGAGGGGTGCGGGGCCTGGGGCAGAAGTAACGAATCAATCACTTCCGGGACCGACCACGCTGGCCAACTGTGACGGCCCGCAGGGCACTCCAGAGGTCTAAGAGCCTTGTGGCTCACCCGGGCAATTTAAAAGGGCCTGGGGGCCTTGGAAATTTGCCCCCCACCACATGTCGGTGAGCCTAAGGGGTGTATTTGCCTGTGAACATGCAGCAACTAATATACCACTACTTCTGAAGTGTAGTTAAAGTATACATGAAAGGGTAAACATTCACATGTTACAAAGCCCTTTAACACCTTCACTGGTTCTACAACAAATACTTACCAAAGGCATCACCTTCTTATTCATCTCAATTATCACTATAGCAGTTCTAGAGCTGAAGATGGTTCTGATGGGCATTTTCATCAGTGAAGTACTCAGCAGTGAACATGTTAATTTTAGGACCTGCAGTCTCTGAAGTGCATAACTCTCTACAGGAAAATTTGTTTCTTTGTTTGTTTGCTGGGAACCCCACTAATTCAGTAAGCGATTTTATCTTTCTCTTTTTACACCTTCATTTGTCATTCTGTAATCTGACCTCTTTCCTTCACTGCCACTGATGGTGTCCTCTGAATGGCCCTTTCAAGAATAGTTTTTTGACATGCAGTTTAAGTGAAAATAAGATGACAAGCGATATTCACAGAATATGCCTGACACCATATAGAGGATTAGGAATGTATCTGCAATTAAATGGTAAATGGTTGCCCTTTATTAGCTACATTAGTAATGAAAGATGATTTCACCACTAGCCCATGAAGATTATTGTCATTAGCCTCACAGAGTAAAGACATAACCAACATTTTCAAACTTGGGTGCCTTAATTGTCTTTTATGCCAAAGCAATGGTCCCCAAACTGTGGAGCGTGCCCCCCCGGGGGGCATGGAGGAGTGTTCTAGGGAGAGAGGCAGGGCCTGGACCAGTCCCCACAGGGGGTGGAGGGGGAGCACCACCCAGCCCCTCTCCAGTCCCTCACCCAGCCACGGCCCCTGCTCCCAGCTACAGCTCCTAGCCACGGCCCCAACTCCAGGCATGGCCCCACCCTCAGCCCCCAGCTCCTGGTCTGGCCATGGCTTGGGCCCCAGCCCCCACCCCGCAAGAGCTCAGCCTTGTTCATGGCTCTGGTTCCTAACCACAGCTTAGGTTTTAGCCCACAACAAAGCTTATGCTCAAATACATTTGTTAGTCTCTAAGGTTCCACAAGTACTCCTGTTCTTTCTGCGGATACAGACTAACATGGCTGCTACTCTGAAACCTGTCAATTAATTGGGTAACTGATTCACTATGAGGTAGTCAGATGTGAATTACAATTACTGAAATAACTGACGGACTGGTGTGTGGTTTGTTTTTTTTCCCCTTCCTTCAACTGGAGAATGATTCAATAAAGTAACAGTGGCTGGTTTTACCACTATAAATCATTCCTAGCTATCAAAATACAGCCTTTTATTAAAGGACCACCAATGCTCAGTGTGTTTCCAGACCACAGAACAGTTGTTTAAAGCTAAATAATCTTTTTGAATAAACTTCTCAATCAAATTTGGATTAGGTTCATCTTTCCTGGACAATGGAAGCTGTGGGAAGTGGTGGCCCGCCCCGCGCCATTTCTTGCAGCTCCCATTGGTGGGGAATGGCAAACTGCAGCCACTGAGAGCTGTGTGGCCGTACCTGAGGACACTCAGGTAAACAAAGCGTCTCACAGCCCGCCAGGGGCTTACCCTGAACAAGCTGCAAACCAAGTTTGGGAACACCTGGGACAGAGGAGGGGAAGAGACTGCTGGGTCACTGAGTCTAGTTCTCTGCTATCAAACCAACTGCACCATATAATCCTGTTCATAAATTTATCAAACTGTCTTAAAAATAGATAGGTTGTTTGCTCCCAAACCTAAGGTTACAGATATAAAGTCCTGCAGTTGTCTTTATTAGTGTATGTTGACTAATCACAAGTGTTTACTACCATCATTGCTATTTATTACTTGTTTCTGGTAGAGCTCATGATGTGCTATGAACTGTACGAACAGGAAGGAAAGTATGATATCTGCCTTGAAGACTTTACACTCTAGAAAGAAAACCTCAGAGAGATGCGAGGTAGAGGAAAGGGATAATCACTTGGATTTGTTTTTAAAAATAGGCTAAAATTTGAAAGGATTCTAGAGGTGTATTTTCTTCTGCATTCTTTCCTTAATTCTGGTAATCTTGTCAGTTAACTCTGGTATCCTTTTTTGATGACATTTGATTAAAAGTATTTCAAAAAATTATTCAGATGTTTTGAAGAATTGTTTGCTGTCAGAAAGTAAAATTTGAAATTCACATTATACAAAATGCATAGGAGAACAAAGGCTAGGTCTAGTAGTTCATTTGAAAAAAACAATTTATAATTACGATTGCTTACCTCTGTGTTTGGGTGGCATAACTGTTATCATATGCTTCGTAGCTTGGGTCATCATATTCACCCCCATATCCATCATCATATCCCTATGGGAAAAATAATACACTCTATTTAGAAGTTGATAAATAAGGAAGTATATTAGGCTGCAAAAATTATGTATTAATATATAGATGCTATATTTGCATACAGGATTGTTTTCATTATTATGCAGTCTATTAGACCAGAATTATACAGCTAAACGTGCTAACAATAAACACATATGATGAAAGAGTAAAGAAATAAATTATTATTTTGAGAACTTAGTTTATCCATTGATATAACACAGTGCACTTTTGAAGGAACAGCTTCTCAACCGGGTTCATTTTGAACAATGACAGATGCTAATGAAGACAATTGTTTTCTTAGGAATTCGATATTACAAAAGTGTTTGTAATTATTTCTGAATAATAACCACTGAAATGAACAAATGGTGAAAAAATATATTGATTTTAGAAGACTGTTAAGAATGTTGTTATTGAGTATAAAACCATAGCATTTGGTCCTTTTTTAAAAAAACTGTGTCTAGGTCTGGGAAAGAAGCCACAATAATGATCATTCTAAATAACCTTTACAACAAACACCTTTAGCTTTATTGAGTATTCCAGGCTTTTTCAGTGTTGACAATATGATTTTCTGTTACAAGTTCAATTACCAAGTGTGTTCAGTGAAGAAAGAAAGAAAGAAAGAAAAAGGTAGGTTACTTAGTAATAACAGTGGACATTCACCCTTATGGGAAGCACCTACAAGAGCTATTGGGCTTCAGAAACCTTCCAGAAAAACAGTGCATCCTGGGACTGCACAAGCTTCACCCCCACAAAGCACCAAATGTTCAGAACCAAGGTTCTAATAGGCTGTGTGGTCCCCGAACATTTCAGTTCCTTCTGCTAAAGCCTAGAATCCTATAAGAGCAGAATTCCAAAGGAAAGAGAGGAATATGGACAGGTATTGTGACTATGTGGAAGTAACACTTTCAAACAACTACATTTACTAGGAATTGACTGTATATTCTTTTTCTTATGTGGGATTCTAGCTATCAGTATAACACCTTGACTCCAGGAATGTGGGCTGATGAGTTGTAATTAATTTAGAACTGCACTTTCAAATTGATTGTCAGATATAGATATCAAGTAAAGAGAGGGCGAGCCTGATAAAGGTGTATATAGAGCACTAGATAGTAACCATGCAGATTTCTATAATGGCAACTTTATTGGGGATAAACCATCTAAGACACCTTAGTTTTAGTAGAATGAGCCCTAAAACCTTCCAGTATGAGTAGGCTAGCCAAAGTGTTATGTGTTTCAGTATGTATAATTCATTTTGAATGGCTCTGTATGGAAATAGTATTTCATTTACTTTGATCTCTAATAGAGACAAAAAGTTTTGGTGACTTCCTAAATATCTTAGTATTATTCAAATAAAAAGAGAACTCTGCACTTCAAGTGCAAGACACACTTTTTTTTGACCTGCCTTTTCTAATATAAACGCAGAGCAACATGTACATTTAAATGCCCCCTGCAAAATATATATATATATATATATATATATATATATT